>NC_092053.1:78679941-78993775 GCF_003086295.3 Arachis hypogaea
AGTAGAAGTTCATGAAGTCATCTCCCTTGAACTCTACAAAATAGCCGAAAAGTCCTCCCCCTTAGCAAGGCTAGCTTTCCCTCATCTTATTTGCCATCTATGTTACTCAGCTGGAGCTTTCATAGAAGGAGACATTCCCATTGATGAAGAGAAGCCCATCACTAAGAAAATGATGGAGCAAACAAGAGAGCCCACTCATGGAGCTCAAGAAACGCATGAGGAAGCTCACCATCAAGAAATTCCTGAGATACCTCAAGGGATGCACTTTCCTCCACAGAATTTTTGGGAGCAAATCAACACCTCCCTAGGAGAATTAAGTTCCAACATGGAACAATTAAGGGTGGAACATCAAGAGCACTCCATCATCCTTCATGAAATTAGAGAAAATCAAAAAGCAATGAGGGAGGAGCAACAAAGACAAGGAAGAGACATAGAAGAGCTCAAGGACATCATTGGTTCCTCAAGAAGAAAATGCCACCATCACTAAGGTGGACTCATTCCTTGCTCTTAAATTTTCTGTTTCTCGTTTTCTTTATGTTAAGTGCTTATCTATGTTAGTGTCTTATTACATGATCATTAGTATTTAGTAACTTTGTCTTAAAGTTATGAATGTCCTATGAATCCATCACCTTTCTTAAATGAAAAACGTTTTAATTCAAAAGAACAAGAAGTACATGAGTTTCGAATTTATCCTTGAACTTAGTTTAATTATATTGATGTGGTGACAATACTTTTTGTTTTCTGAATGAATGCTTGAACAGTGCATATGTTTTTTGAAGTTGTTGTTTAAGAATGTTAAATATATTGGCTCTTGAAAGAATGATGACAAGGAGACATGTTATTTGATAATCTGAAAAATCATAAAAATGATTCTTGAAGCAAGAAAAAGCAGTGAATACAAAAGCTTGCAGAAAAAAAATAGAAAAAAAATAGCGAAAAAAAAAGAAGAGAGAAAAAGCAAGCAGAAAAAGGCAAAAGCTCTTAAAACCAAAAGGCAAGAGCAAAAAGCCAATAACCCTTAAAACCAAAAGGCAAGGGTAAAGAAAAAGGATCCCAAGGCTTTGAGCATCAGTGGATAGGAGGGCCTAAAGGAATAAAATCCTGGCCTAAGCGGCTAAACCAAGCTGTCCCTAACCATGTGCTTGTGGCGTGAAGGTGTCAAGTGAAAACTTGAGACTGAGTGGTTAAAGTCAAGGTCCAAAGCAAAAAAAAAAGAATGTGCTTAAGAACCCTGGACACCTCTAATTGGGGACTTTAGCAAAGCTGAGTCACAATCTGAAATGGTTCACCCAGTTATGTGTCTGTGGCATTTATGTATCCGGTGGTAATACTGGAAAACAAAGTGCTTAGGGCCACGGCCAAGACTCATAAAGTAGTTGTGTTCAAGAATCAACATACTGAACTAGGAGAATCAATAACACTATCTGAACTCTGAGTTCCTATAGATGCCAATCATTCTGAACCTCAATGGATAAAGTGAGATGCCAAAACTATTCAAGAGGCAAAAAGCTACAAGTCCCGCTCATCTGATTGGAGCTATGTTTCATTGATAGTTTGGAATTTATAGTATATTCTCTTCTTTTTATCCTATTTGATTTTCAGTTGCTTGGGGACAAGCAACAATTTAAGTTTGGTGTTGTGATGAGCGGATAATTTATATGCTTTTTGGCATTATTTTTAGTATGTTTTTAGTAGGATCTAGTTACTTTTAGGGATGTTTTTATTAGTTTTTATGTTAAATTCACATTTCTGGACTTTACTATGAGTTTGTGTGTTTTTCTGTGATTTCAGGTATTTTCTGGCTGAAATTGAGGGACTTGAGCAAAAATCAGATTCAGAGGTTGAAGAAGGACTGCTGATGCTGTTGGATTCTGACCTCCCTGCACTCAAAGTGAATTTTCTGGAGCTACAGAACTCGAAATGGCGCTCTTCTAATTGCGTTGGAAAGTAGACATCCAGGGCTTTCCAGCAATATATAATAGTCTATACATTGGCGGAGTTTAGATGATGCAAAAGGGCGTTGAACACCAGTTCTATGCTACAGTCTGGAGTTAAACGCCAGAAACACGTCACGAACCAGAGTTGAACACCAAAAACACGTTACAACTTGGCGTTCAACTCCAGAAGAAGCCTCTGCACGTGTAAACTTCAAGCTCAGCCCAAGCACACACCAAGTGGGCCCCGGAAGTTGATTTATGCATCAATTACTTATTTTTGTAAACCCTAGTAACTAGTTTAGTATAAATAGAACTTTTTACTAATCTTTGGATCATCTTATGATTTTTAGTTCATCTTTAGGATCATATTGATCATGTTTGGGGGCTGGCCATTCGGCCATGCCTAAACCTTTCACTTATGTATTTTCAAGGGTAGAGTTTCTACACTCCATAGATTAATGTGTGGAGCTCTGTTGTTCCTCATGAATTAATGCAAAGTACTACTATTTTTCTATTCAATTCAACTTATTCCGCTTCTAAGATATTCATTCGTACTTCAATATGAATGTGATGAATGTGACAATCATCATCACTCCCCCACGAACGCGTGCCGGACAACCACTTTCGTTCCACCTTAGATTGAACGAGTATCTCTTGGATCTCTTAATCAGAATCTTTGTGGTATAAGCTAGATTGATGGTGGCATTCATGAGAGTCCGAAAAGTCTAAAACCTTGTCTGTGGTATTCCGAGTAGGATTCAGGGATTGAATGACTGTGACGAACTTCAAACTCGCGAGTGCTGGGCGTAGTGACAGACGCAAAAGGAGGGTAAATCCTATTCCAGTATGATCGAGAACCTCAGATGATTAGCCGTGCTGTGATAGAGCATTTGGACCTTTTTCACAAGAGGATGGGATGTAGCCATTGACAATGGTGATGCCCTTACATAAAGTTTCCCATGGAAAGGAGTAGCACTGATTGGATGAAGACAGCAGGAAAGCAGAAGTTCAGAAGAACGAAAGCATCTCTATACGCTTATCTGAAATTCTCACCAATGAATTACATAAGTATTTCTATCTTTATTTTCTATTTATTTATTATTTATTTTCGAAAACTCCATAACTATTTGATATCCGCCTGACTGAGATTTACAAGGTGACCATAGCTTGCTTTATACCAACAATCTCCGTGGGATCGACCCTTACTCACGTAAGGTTTTATTACTTGGACGACCCAGTGCACTTGCTAGCTAATTGTGCGAAGTTGTGAAGTTATGTTTGGACCATGGTATTGTGCACCAGGTTTTGGCACCATTACCAGGGAGAGAACGAACAACAAATTTTACAACCTCAGAGTAACAATTTCGCATACCACCCTCCATACCAACAATAAAACCAAGGCCAAAGTTATCGAACACTTCACCAAAGGCAAGCTCAAGCACCTCAACACAACCAACAACAAGCCCCGCAAATCATCTACCCTCCTTCTTCCTCCAACCAAGATAAAACACTCCATTCCATCCTTCAAGGACAAAAAGATCTTCAAAATTCACTTACCTCTAGCCTCACCAATCTTACCTCCACTCTTCAAGCTCTTATAACCCGCATGGAACCACCCTCTACCTCCAACAATCAACCTTCAAGCTCTAGTGCACTTCCCTCTCAACCTTTACCTAACCCCAAGGGTTGAATCAATTCCATCACTTTGAGGTCCGGAACTACTTTGCAAGGGAGGAGTCGCGAGGAGCCAAGCTCAAGAGAAGACATTCAAGTTGAAGACATTGTTGAGGTAGAAGATGTTGAAGAAGAGGATGAGGTACAAGATGCGGTTGAAGAAGAAGTTGCTCAACCAAGGAATGGAGTATCTAAGGAAGATGATGTTGTGAGAGAAGCCATTCCTATTGCTTTTCCACACCTTTCTAGGAGGACTAAAAAGCAAGTAGAGCTAGACCCTAAGATGGTGGAAATCTTCAAAAAGGTTGAGGTAACTATTCCTCTTTTTTATGCTATTCGCCAAGTTCCTAAGTATGCTAAGTTTTTAAAAGATTTGTGCATGAATAAGGATAAGATAAATAATTTAGAAACTATTCCTTTGGGTAGCTCTATTTCTGCTTTGATGGGTGCTATACTAGAAAAATGTGGTGATCCCGGTCTTTGTATGGTTTCTTGTACTATAGGGGGTGTACAATTTGTTGACTGCATGTGTGATTTAGGTGCATGTGTTAGTATTATGCCATTATCTGTATATGATGCTTTGAGGCTCTGATGAACGGAAAATTGTTGTGTCAGTATACAATTTCACAAATGAAATCTCGTTGCAAGTATAGTTCTAAACCAACAAACAATTCCTCAATCAAAAATTTGTTTGTCACAAGTACAAACCCCAATAAAAATAACCGAAGTATTCAAACCTCGGGTCGTCTCTCAAAGGAATTATCGGGAAGTGTTCTTGTTATTGGTTATGAGACATGTATTTTTTGGGGTTTTGAATAAAGAACACGAGAGATAAATTGCAAGAAAGTAAATGGAACTCAAATGATAAAAGGTCTTGGCAAGGGTTGATGGTTAAGGATCTTTATCTTTGTTACTAATCACAACATGATAATTGCAAGGATCAATCTCATTAAATCATCCTCTAACGACTGGAGGAAAGTCAAATGAGCTACACCAATCCTAATCCACAAGTCCTAGCCAACTCACTAATTAATTTAGTGGAAGCTAGAGTCAATGGACACCAATTATCAATACTTGGACATTAGTAACTCAAGTTCACCTAAGTTACCATCCCAAGCCAAGAACACAAAAATATACTCTAACATCCTTCTAAGCATTTAATCAAATACTTGGAAGGCATAAAAGGAAAGCAAGATAAGATTGCAAAAAATATAAATCTACACTACCAATTGCAAGGAAATTAACAACAACAACTTAAATCAACAATGAAAGAAATCAAACAGAAATTGCATTGAAGGAAAATAGAAGAAACAAGAGTGCATCAACAACAAAGTAAACAATTACAAGAAGTAAAGTATTAAACTAAGAAAGCAAAGGTAAAGGAATAAGGAATTAAGAAGGAAAAGTAAATCAAAGCATGAATTAAACCTAGATCTAAGAAATCCTAATCTACATCTAACCTAATTTTAGAGAGAAGAGAGAGCTTCTCTCTCTAGAAACTAACTAAAGCATGATCAAAACTCTACTATGTGCTTCCCCCTTGACTCCTCTTGATTTCTACATGTAATAAGCTCATAAATGAGTTGGATTTGGGCCTGGGAAGCTCAGAAATTGCCCCCAGCATTTTTACTTTAATGAGGTCACGTGCGAGCTGCAACGCGTACGCATGGGTCATGCGTACGCGTCGCTTGGCATTTTTGCTTTCAACGCGTACGCGTCGCCATGCGACTTTATATTCACGCGTGCGTGTCGATGAATGCACTCCAAATCCTTGATTTTCCATGAGTTCTCCACCTTGCATGCTTTTCTCTTCACTCCTTTGATCCATTCCTAGCCTTTTCAACCTGAAATCACTAACAAACACATCAAGGCATCTAGTGGAATCAAAAGTGAATTAAAATTAGCAAATTAAAGGCCTAAAAAGCATGTTTTCACACTTAAGCACAAATTAAGGAGAATTTATAAAATCATGCTATTTCATTGAATAAATGTGGGAAAAGGGTGATAAAACCCCCTCAATTCAGCATAAAATGCACCACGAAATAGTGATTCATCAGGCTCCCACCCTTGAAAAGGTCGGCAGCATGTTTTATTTTTGCAGATAAGAGCATAATAGTGGTTGGCATTGCAGAAGATGTCTTAGGGAGCATTAAGGGGTTGACGTTCCCAATTGACTTTTACATTCTAGAGATGCCCACAAATGACTCAGGAAGACTGATGAGCGGATAATTTATACGCTTTTTGGCATTGTTTTTAGTATGTTTTTAGTAGGATCTAGTTACTTTTAGGGATGTTTTTATTAGTTTTTATGTTAAATTCACATTTCTGGACTTTACTATGAGTTTGTGTATTTTTCTAGGATTTCAGGTAATTTCTGGCTTAAATTGAAGGACTTGAGCAAAAATCAGATTCAGAGGTTGAAGAAGGACTGCTGATGCTGTTGGATTCTGACCTCCCTGCACTCAAAGTGGATTTTCTGGAGCTACAGAACTCAAAATGGCGCGCTTCCAATTGCGTTGGAAAATAGACATCCAGGGCTTTCCAGCAATATATAATAGTCCATACTTTGCCCGAGTTTAGACGATGCAAAATGGCGTTAAACGCCAGTTCTACGCTACAGTCTGGAGTTAAACGCCATAAACACGTCACGAACCAGAGTTGAACGCCAAAAACACGTTACAACTTGGCGTTCAACTCCAAAAGAAGCCTCTGCATGTGTAAACTTCAAGCTCAGCCCAAGCCCACACCAAGTGGGCCCCGGAAGTGGATTTATGCATCAATTACTTACTTCTGTAAACCCTAGTAGCTAGTTTAGTATAAATAGGACTTTTTACTATTGTATCAGGAGATCTTATGATCTTTAGTTTCATCTTTTGATCACGTTTGGGGGCTGGCCATTTGGCCATGCCTGAACCTTTTACTTGTGTATTTTTCAATGGTAGAGTTTCTGCACTCCATAGATTAAGGTGTGGAGCTCTGCTGTTCCTCATGATTTAATGCAAAGTACTACTGTTTTATATTCAATTCAACTTATTCCGCTTCTAAGATATCCATTCGCACCCAAGAACATGATGAATGTGATGATTATGTGACGCTCATCATCATTCTCACTTATGAACGCGTGCCTGGCAAACACTTCCGTTCTACATGCAAACAAGCTAGAATAAGTATCTCTTAGATATCTAAAACAGAGGACCGAGTCCGAGATATTAGAATCTTCGTGGTATAAGTTAGAACCCATGGATGGCCATTCCTGAGATCCGGAAAGTCTAAACCTTGTCTGTGGTATTCCGAGTAGGATCTGGGAAGGGATGGCTGTGACGAACTTCAAACTCGTGAGTGCTGGGCATAGTGATAGACGCAAAAGGAGGGTGAATCCTATTCCAGTATGATCGAGAACCTCCAGATGATTAGCCGTGCCGTGACAAAGCATTTGGACCTTTTTCACAGAGAGGATGGGATGTAGCCATTGACAACGGTGATGCCCTATATAAAGCTTGCCATGGAAAGGAGTAGGAATGATTGGATGAAGACTGCAGGAAAGCAGAGGTTCAGAGGAACGAAAGCATCTCTATACGCTTATCTGAAATTCTCACCAATGATTTACATAAGTATTTCTATATTTATTTTCTGTTTATTTCTTATTATTATTCGAAAACTCCATAACCATTTGATATCCGCCTGACTGAGATTTACAAGATGACCATAGCTTGCTTCATACCAACAATCTCCGTGGGATCGACCCTTACTCACGTAAGGTTTTATTACTTGGACGACCCAGTGCACTTGCTGGTCAGTTGTATCGAAGTTGTGACAAATTATGAATTAAGATTAGAGCACCAAGTTTTTGGAGCCATTACCAGGGATCACAATTTCATGCACCAAGTTTTTGGTGCCTTTGCCGGGGATTGTTCGAGTTTGGACAACTGACGGTTCATCTTGTTGCTCAGATTAGGTAACTTTATTTTAATTTTAAGTTTTTGTTTTTATTCTTTTAATTTTCGAAAAAAATTTCCAAAAAAATAGAATATATTTTTCTTCAGAATTTTTAAGAATGAATTCTAGTGTTTCATGAAGCATGTTGAAGCCTGGCTGGCTATAAAGCCATGTCTAAATTCATTTGGACTAAGGCTTCGAAATCATCATTACAAGAGCAAGCTAGTTGTTGCTAATCAAATTTGTTATTGTATGACTGATTTGTATCTTCTAAAGCTTGGCTGGCCATTGGCCATGTCTAGTATTTTGGATCGGAGCTTTCATTGAAAGCTTGGCTGGCTAGTGAGCCATGTCTAATTCCTGGACTAAGGCTTTAGATTAAGAGTATAAGATTCCTGGAATTCATATTAAAAATTTTGAAATCCTTATTTTTCTTTTTCAAATAATTTTCGAAAAATACCAAAAAAATTCATAAAATCAAAAAATCAAAAATAATTTTGTGTTTCTTGTTTGAGTCTTGAGTCAAATTTTAAGTTTGGTGTCAATTGCATACTCATCTTGCATTTTTCGAAAATTGCACCCATGCATTGCATTCATCATGATCTTCAAGTTGTTCTTGATAAGTCTTCTTGTTTGATCTTTCAAATTTATTGTTTTGTGTATTTTCTTGTTTTTCATATGCATTCTTGAATTCTTAGTGTCTAAATATTAAAAATTTCTAAGTTTGGTGTCTTGCATGTTTTTCTTTTCTTAAAAATTTTTCAAAAATAAGTTCTTGGTGTTCATCTTGACATTCATAGTGTTCTTGCATGCATCACATGTTTTGATCCAAAATTTTCATGCATTGAGTCTTTTTGATATTTTTCTCTTTCATCATTAAAAATTAAAAAAAAAATATCTTTCCCTTTTTCACTCATAAATTTTCGAAAATTTGAGTTGACTTTTTCAAAACTTTTTAAAATTTAGTTGTTTCTTATGAGTCAAATCAAATTTTCAATTCAAAAATCTTATCTTTTTAAAATCTTTTTCAAAAATCATATCTTTTCCATTTTTTTATTTATTTTCGAAAATTTCAAAAATCTTTTTCAAAATCTTTTTCTTATTCTATCATATTTTTGAAAATCACATCATCAATTAATGTTCTGATCCAAAAATTTCAAGTTTGTTACTTACTTGTTAAGAAAGATTCAAACTTTAAGTTCTAGAATCATATCTTGTGATTTCTTGTAAATCAAGTCATTAATTGTGATTTTAAAAATCAAATCTTTTTCAAAACGAATTTCAATCATATCTCTTCAAAAAAAATTTTTCTTATCTTTTTCAAAATCATATCTTTTTCAAATATCTTTTCTAACTTCTTATCTTCTTATCTTTTAAAAAATTGATTTTCAAAATTTGTTTCAACTAACGAATTAACTTTTTGTTTGTTTCTTATCTCTTTCAAAACTACCTAACTAACTATCCCTCTCTAATTTTCGAAAATACCTCCCTCTTTTTCAAAAATTCGTTTTAGTTAATTAATTGTTTAAATTTTAATTTTAATTTTAATTCTCCTTTAATTTTAATTTTAATTCTCCTTTAATTTTCGAAATTCCCTCTCCCTCATCTCCTTCTATTTATTTATTCATCTACTAACACTTCTCCTCACCCAAAAATTCGAACCCCTTCTTCTCTTCTGAGTTCAAATTCTTATCTTCTTCATTCTCTTTCTTCTTTTCTTCTACTCACACAAGGGAACCTCTATACTGTGGTAAAAAGGATCCCTATTATTATTTTCTGTTCCCTTCTTTTTCATATGAGCAGGAGCAAGGACAAGAACATTCTTGTTGAAGCAGATCCTGAACCTGAAAGGACTCTGAAAAGGAAACTAAGAGAAGCTAAAATACAACAATTCAGAGACAACCTTACAGGAATTTTCGAACAGGAAGAGGAGATGGCAGCCGAAAATAATAATAATAATGCAAGGAGGATGCTTGGTGACTTTACTGCACCTAATTCCAATTTACATGGAAGAAGCATCTCCATTCCTCCCATTGGAGCAAACAATTTTGAGCTGAAACCTCAATTAGTTTCTCTGATGCAACAGAACTGCAAGTTTCATGGACTTCCATCTGAAGATCCATTTCAGTTCTTAACTGAATTCTTGCAGATGTGTGACACTGTTAAGACCAATGGGGTTGATCCCGAGGTCTACAGGCTTATGCTTTTCCCGTTTGCTGTAAGAGACAGAGCTAGAGTGTGGTTGGACTCTCAACCCAAAGATAGCCTGAACTCTTGGGATAAGCTGGTCACGGCTTTCTTAGCCAAGTTCTTTCCTCCTCAAAAGCTCAGTAAACTTAGAGTGGATGTTCAAACCTTCAGACAGAAGGAAGGTGAATCCCTCTATGAAGCTTGGGAGAGATACAAGCAACTGACCAAAAAGTGTCCTTCTGATATGCTTTCAGAATGGACCATTCTGGATATATTCTATGATGGTCTGTCTGAATTAGCTAAGATGTCATTGGATAATTCTATAGGTGGATCCATTCACCTAAAGAAAACGCCTGCAGAAGCTCAAGAACTTATTGACATGGTTGCTAACAACCAGTTTATGTATACTTCTGAGAGGAATCCTGTGAGTAATGAGACGCCTCAGAAGAAGGGAGTTCTTGAAATTGATACTCTGAATGCCATATTGGCTCAGAATAAAATATTGACTCAGCAAGTCAATATGATTTCTCAGAGTCTGAATGGAATGCAAGCCGCATCCACAAGTACTCAAGAGGCATCTTCTGAAGAAGAAGCTTATGATCCTGAGAACCCTGCAATAGCAGAGGTGAACTACATGGGTGAACCCTATGGAAACACTTATAATTCCTCATGGAGAAATCACCCAAATCTCTCATGGAAGGATCAACAAAAGCCTCAACAAGGCTTTAATAATGGTGGAAGAAACAGGTTTAACAATAGTAAACCTTTTCCATCATCCACTCAGCAAAAGACAGAGACTTCTGAGCAGAATCCATCTAGCTTAGCAAATTTAGTCACTGATCTATCTAAGGCCACTCTAAGTTTCATGAATGAAACAAGGTCTTCCATTAGAAATCTGGAAGCACAAGTGGGCCAGCTGAGTAAAAGGATCACTGAAACCCCTCCTAGTACTCTCCCAAGTAATACAGAAGAAAATCCAAAAGGAGAGTACAAGGCCATTGAAATGACCATCATGGCCGAAACCACAAAGGAAGGGGAGGATGTGAATCCCAAGGAGGAAGACCTCCTAGGACGTCCAGTGATCAACAAGGAGTTTCCCTTTGAGGAACCAAAGGGCTCTGAGGCTCATCTAGAGACCATAGAGATTCCATTAAACCTCCTTACGCCCTTCATGAGCTCTGATGAGTATTCTTCTTCTGAAGAGAATGAGGATGTTACTGAAGAGCAAGTTGCCAAGTTCCTTGGTGCAATCATGAAGCTGAATGCCAATTTATTTGGTAGTGAGACTTGGGGAGATGAACCTCCCCTGTTCACCAATGAACTAAATGCATTGGATCAACTGAGATTGCCTCAGAAGAAATAGGATCCTGGAAAGTTCCTAATACCTTGTACCATAGGCACCATAACCTTTGAGATGGCTCTATGTGACCTTGGGTCAGGAATAAACCTCATGCCACTCTCTGTAATGGAGAAACTGGAAATCTTTAAGGTGCAAGCTGCCAGAATCTCATTAGAGATGGCAGACAACTCAAGAAAAGAGGCTTATGGACAAGTAGAGGACGTGTTAGAAAAGGTTGAAGGCCTTTACATCCCTGATGATTTCATAATCCTAGATACTGGAAAGGATGAGGATGAATCCATTATTCTTGGAAGACCCTTCCTAGCTACAGCAAGAGCTGTGATTGATGTAGACAGAGGTGAACTAGTCCTTCAATTGAATGAGGACTCCCTTATGTTTAAAACTCAAGGTCATCCTTCTGTAAACATGGAAAAGAGGCACAGTAAGCTTCTCTCAGTACAGAGTCAACTAAAGTCCCCACAGTCAAACTCTAAGTTTGGTGTTGAACTCCCATATCCAAACTCTATGTTTGGTGTTGGAAGTCTATAAAATTGACCTGATCACCTGTGTGGCTCCATGAGAGCCCACTATCAAGCTATTGACATTAAAGAAGCGCTTGTTGGGAGGCAACCCAATTTTTATTTATCTAATTTTATTTTTATTTTATTGTTCTTTCATGTTTTATTAGGTTCATGATCATGTGGAGTCACAAAATAAATAGAAAAATCAAAAACAGAATCAAAAATAGCAGAAGAAAAATCACACGCTAGAGGAAGGGCTTACTGGCGTTTAAACGCTAGTAAGGAGCATCTGGCTGGCGTTCAACGCCAGAACAGAGCATGGATCTGGCGTTGAACGCCCAAAACAAGCAGCATCCTGGCATTCAGACGCCAGGAATGCACACTGAGGAAAGCTGGCGCTGAACACCAGAAACAAGCATAGAATTGGCGTTCAACGCCAGAAACATGCTGCATCTGGGCGCTGAACGCCCAGAACAAGCACCGATTCGGCGTTTAAACGCTAGAATTGCATGCAAAGGCATTTTACATGCCTAATTGGTGCAGGGATGCAATTCCTTGACACCTCAGGATCTGTGGACACCACAGGATCCCCACATACCTCCACTCACCTTACCTCCTCATAATCCTATATCACCCTTTCCCAAGAACCCTTCACCAATCACCTCCAAAACCATTATACACCCCTCCTACCTTCAAAATTCAAAATCACTTTCCCACCCAAACCCACCCTAAATGGCCGAACCTAACCCCTCTCCCTACACTATATAAACCCCTCCATTCTTCTTCATTTACACACAACACAACCCTCTCTTCCTCTTCTTGGCCGAAACACAAACCTCTCTCGCTCTCCTCCATTTCTTCTTCTCCTTCATCTCTTCTTTCTTCTCTTGCTCGAGGGCAAGCAATATTCTAAGTTTGGTGTGGTAAAAGCATAGCTTTTTTTTTTTCATTACCATTGATGGCACCTAAAACCGGAGAATTCTCTAGAAAAAGGAAAGGGAAGACAAAAGCTTCCACCTCCGAGTCATGGGAGATGGAAAGATTCATCTCCAAAGCCCATCAAGACCACTTCTATGATGTTGTGGCCAAGAAGAAGGTGATCCCCGAGGTCCCTTTCAAACTCAAGAAAAATGAGTATCCGGAGATCCGACATGAGATCCATAGAAGAGGTTGGGAAGTTCTAACAAACCCCATCCAACAAGTCAGAATTCTAATGGTTCAAGAGTTCTATGCTAATGCATAGATTACTAGGAACCATGATCAAAGTAAGAACCCGAACCCAAAGAATCATCTCAGCATGGTTCGGGGGAAATAGTTAGATTTTAGTCTGGAAAATGTGATGTTGGCGTTCAACTTGCCAATGATGGAAGAGAACGCACGCCCCTACACAAGGAGAGTTAACTTTTATCAAAGGTTGGACCAAGTCCTCATGCACATATGTGTGGAAGGAGCTCAATGGAAAATTGACTCAAAAGGCAAACCGGTTCAACTGAGAAGACTGGACCTTAAGCCTGTAGCTAGAGGATGGTTGGAGTTTATTCAACGCTCAATCATTCCCACTAGCAACCGGTCTGAAGTTACTATAGACTGGGCCATCATGATCCATAGCATCATGATTGGAGAAGAAGTGGAAGTTCATGAGATTATACCTCAAGAACTCTACAAGGTGGCTGACAAGTCCTCCACTATGGCAAGGTTAGCTTTTCCTCACCTCATTTGCCATCTATGCAATTCAGTTGGGATTGACATAGAGGGAGATACCCTCATTGATAAGGACAAGCCCATCACTAAGAAAAGGATGGAGCAAATAAGAGAGCCTATTCATGGATCTCAAGAGACGCATGAAGAAGCTCAAGGGATGCACTTTCCTCCACAGAACTTTTGGGAGCAAATCAACACCTCCCTAGGAGAATTGAGTTCCAACATGGGACAATTAAGGGTGGAACATCAAGATCACTCCATCATCCTCCATGAAATTAGAGAAGATCAAAGAGCTATGAGGGAGGAGCAATAAAGACAAGGAAGAGACATAGAAGAGCTCAAGGACATCATTGGTTCCTCAAGAAGAAAACGCCACTATCACTAAGGTGGACTCATTCCTTGTTCTCAAATTTTCTATTTTTCGTTTTCTTTATGTTAAGTGTTTATCTATGTTTGTGTCTTTATTACATGATCATTAGTATCTAAGTGTCTATGCCTTAAAGTAGTGAATATGAATCCATCACCTCTCTTAAATGAAAAATATTTTCAATTCAAAAGAACAAGAAGTACATGAGTTTCGAATTTATCCTTGAACTTAGTTTAATTATATTGATGTGGTGACAATACTCTTTGTTTTCTGAATGAATTCTTGAACAGTGCATATGTCTTTTGAAGTTGTTGTTTATGAATGTTAAATATGTTGGCTCTTGAAAGAATGATGACAAGGAGACATGTTATTTGATAATCTGAAAATTCATAAAAATGATTCTTGAAGCAAGAAAAAGCAGTGAATACAAAAGCTTGCAGAAAAAAAAATGGCAAAAGAAAAGAAAAAAAGAAAAAAAGAGAAAGAAAAAGCAAGCAGAAAAAGCCAAAAGCTCTTAAAACCAAGAGACAAGAGCAAAAAGCCAGTAACCCTTAAAACCAAAAGGCAAGGGTAAATAAAAAGGATCCCAAGGCTTTGAGCATCAGTGGATAGGAGGGCCTAAATGAATAAAATCCTGGCCTAAGCGGCTAAACCAAGTTGTCCCTAACCATGTGCTTGTGGCGTGAAGGTGTCAAGTGAAAACTTGAGACTGAGCGGTTAAAGTCAAGGTCCAAAGCAAAAGAAGAGTGTGCTTAAGAACCCTGGACACCTCTAATTGGGGACTTTAGCAAAGCTGAGTCACAATCTGAAAAGGTTCACCCAATTATGTGTCTGTGGCATTTATGTATCCGGTGGTAATACTGGAAAACAAAGTGCTTAGGGCCACGACCAAGACTCATAAAATAGCTGTGTTCAAGAATCAACATACTGAACTAGGAGAATCAATAACACTATCTAAATTCTAAGTTCCTATAGATGCTAATCATTCTGAACTTCAATGGATAAAGTGAGATGCCAAAACTATTCAAGAGGCAAAAAACTACAAGTCCCGCTCATCTGATTGGAGCTATGTTTCATTGATATTTTGGAATTTATAGTATATTCTCTTCATTTTATCCTATTTGATTTTCAGTTGCTTGGGGACAAGCAACAATTTAAGTTTGGTGTTGTGATGAGCGGATAATTTATACGCTTTTTGGCATTGTTTTTAGTATGTTTTTAGTAGGATCTACTTACTTTTAGGGATGTTTTTATTAGTTTTTATGTTAAATTCACATATCTGGACTTTACTCTGAGTTTGTGTGTTTTTCTGTGATTTCAGGTAATTTTTGGCTGAAATTGAGAGACTTGAGCAAAAATCAGATTCAGAGGTTGAAGAAGGACTGCTGATGCTGTTGGATTCTGACCTCCCTACACTCAAAGTGGATTTTCTGGAGCTACAGAACTTAAAATGGCACGCTTCCAATTGCGTTGGAAAGTAGACATCCAGGGCTTTCCAGAAATATATAATAGTCTAAACTTTGCTCGAGTTTAGATGACGCAAAAGGGCGTTGAACGCCAGTTCTACGCTGCAGTCTGGAGTTAAACGCCAGAAACACATCACGAACCAGAGTTGAACGCCAAAAACACGTTACAACTTGGCGTTCAACTCCAAAAGAAGCCTCTGCACATGTAAACTTCAAGCTCAGCCCAAGCACACAGCAAGTGGGCTCCGGAAGTGGATTTATGCATCAATTACTTACTTCTGTAAACCCTAGTAGCTAGTTTAGTATAAATAGGACTTTTTACTATTGTATCAGGAGATCTTATGATCTTTAGTTTCATCTTTTGATCACGTTTGTGGGCTGGCCATTCAGCCATGCCTGAACCTTTCACTTATGTATTTTTCAACGGTAGAGTTTCTGCACTCCATAGATTAAGGTGTGGAGCTCTGCTGTTCCTCATGATTTAATGCAAAGTACTACTGTTTTATATTCAATTCAACTTATTCCGCTTCTAAGATATCCATTCGCACCCAAGAACATGATGAATGTGATGATTATGTGACGCTCATCATCATTCTCACTTATGAACGCGTGCCTGACAAACACTTCCGTTCTACATGCAAACAAGCTAGAATGAGTATCTCTTAGATATCTAAAACAGAGGACCGTGTCTGAGATATTAGAATCTTCGTGGTATAAGTTAGAACCCATGGATGGCCATTCCTGAGATCCGGAAAGTCTAAACCTTGTCTGTGATATTCCGAGTAGGATCTGGGAAGGGATGGCTGTGACGAACTTCAAACTCGTGAGTGCTGGGCGTAGTGACAGACGCAAAAGGAGGGTGAATCCTATTCCAGTATGATCGAGAACCTCCAGATGATTAGCCGTGCCGTGACAGAGCATTTGGACCTTTTTCACAGAGAGGATGGGATGTAGCCATTGACAACGGTGATGCCCTATATAAAGCTTGCCATGGAAAGGAGTAGGAATGATTGGATGAAGACTGCAGGAAAGCAGAGGTTCAGAGGAACGAAAGCATCTCTATACGCTTATCTGAAATTCTCACCAATGATTTATATAAGTATTTCTATATTTATTTTCTGTTTATTTCTTATTATTATTCGAAAACTCCATAACCATTTGATATCCGCCTGACTGAGATTTACAAGATGACCATAGCTTGCTTCATTCCAACAATCTCCGTGGGATCGACCCTTACTCACGTAAGGTTTTATTACTTGGACGACCCAGTGCACTTGCTGGTCAGTTGTATCGAAGTTGTGACAAATTATGAATTAAGATTAGAGCACCAAGTTTTTAGAGCCATTACTAGGGATCACAATTTCATGCACCAAAGACCATCATTCATCTTGCTTGGGAGGCCATATTTGAAGGCTTCACGGTTTAAATTAGATGCCTTCTCGGGTACATATTCATTTGAGATAGATGGAAGAGCAGTGAGCTTCAACCTTGATGAAGCTATGAAGCACCTACCGGAAGACCACTCTATCTTCCAGTGTGACATTATTGATGAGACTGTGGCTGAAGTTCACCAAGAGGTAGTAGAAGAAAAGAACATGGAGTAAGGTGCAAGTGTGGGAAAGCCCTCTGAGTATACTAAAGACACCTTGCCACCTCCAATGGTTCTGGATGATCAAGTGCCAAGCCATGAGCTGAAAATGGAGTTGAAGCCCCTTCCAGCTCACCTCAAGTATGCTTATCTCGAGGACAATCAAAAGCTCCCGATTATCATTGCCAAAGAACTTACTTCCCAACAAGAGGAGTAATTGCTTAATGTGCTTAGAAGACACAAGAAAGCTATTGGGTGGAGTTTGGCGGACATAGTAGGTATAAGCCCTCAAGTCTGTGAGCACCGCATATTTCTAGAGGAAGGAGCAAGGCCTATCCGTCAACCTCAAAGGCGGTTGAACCCCATCATTTTGGAAGCTGTGAAGAAGGAAGTGACCCGACTGCTTGAAGCCGACATCATTTATCCAATCTCGGATAGTGAATGGGTTAGCCCAGTACAGGTGGTTCCGAAGAAGTCTGGTGTCACAACATTGAAGAATGAGCATGGGGAACTCATGGCTACAAGAGTGCAGAATTCCTAGAGGGTGTGCATTGACTATAGGCGTCTGAACCCACTACAAGAAAAAGCAATATTTGTAACAAAAAAATAGTTACAAAAAATCGAAATTTTGAAACAAAAGGATTTTGTAACAAAAAAAGGGGCCGTTGCAGTATGTCCCGTTACAAAAAGTTTTTGTTACAAAAAATGGAACTGTTACAATTCAAAGTAATATTTTGTAACAAAATTTTCTGATACAAAAAACCAAAAGTCGTTACAAAAGTGATAACAAATTTTGATCTTCAAAATATTTTTGGTGACAATATATTTTTTCCTATCATAAAATTTTGTTACAAAATATAACTTGATTTTGTAAGATTTCTTTCTTTAGTTACAAAACACTATTTATTTTATAATTTTAATACAAATTACACGCATAATTTGCCAAATTATATTAATTTTTTAATTAATTAATATATTAACTAATTTACTCAACAAGTCAACACTTATATAATATATAATAACATAGATAGTTTAAATATCTTTAATTCAACTAAGATTGTTTTATAAATCTTCAACATATAAACTTTAAAGTACAAACTAACAAGACACATTGAAAAACCCTCATGAACTAGATAGATACATAGGACAAGAAAAACAAGGAATTATAAATCTCTAAAATATAAACTACAAATTACAAACTCCATTATGTTCATACATCTCCTTTCAAAAACAGTGAAGCATTATGTATCAAGTTGTATAATCTTGGTGATTGTAGAACAAGCTAAGCCTCTCAACATCTCTAATGTATATAACCTGGTTTGTTTTCTGTAGAGAGATAAGGACCTCCTGAATTCGGCATCATGACAGAGTTTGCACTGGGAGTAAGAAGGACAAAATCTAATAACTGTATTAGAGAAGAAAATCTGGTGTCACACTATTTTAACATTGAAGTGCTTTATTTACTTCTGGCATGTCAATCAAATATAGAACATGCTATTTCTAGTGAGAAAAGAAATGTTTCCTTATTTTAGCTGCAAAGTTCTCATCTAACATAATATTGCTTGAGCTGATGGAGACATGATATGCTGGTGGATCACTAAAAAGAAACAAGTATTTCTGCAGCCACAATCAACACAACAAAAGCCCAAAATCAGAATCATGTTTCACAACTTTTGTGAAACGTTAAATAATTTGTCACAGATATAAGTGACAAAACAGCCTCATATATTCATGTTTCTACAATCATATCGGTCAAAAGAAAGAACTCAGAAATAGGCCAAGTCATACAGAACTATCTTGTAGATACACATTTAAGCTTTTATTTTTCATTGGCAAACTGAATGAAACATGCAACTGTTGGAAACTCTGTCAAAATTTTAATCTTCCTATATACTAACATGTTTTAAGGTAGGAAAATTGAATATATATATATATATATACAGAAACTAATTTACACTTGCTTCCATGAAACCAAGTACATAGTTTCCAATATTTATTTTATCATAAATGCCAAGAATGAGAAATGCTAAACAGTTACAGCTTAGCAGGGATGTCACGCATCCAATAGCAATTCGTGAACTCAATGAGACATTAACTTTTCATAGTCCTCAAAACACATTAGGCAAATTTGGTTCTTTGACAAGCTTTTGTTTAAAGAGCTTACCAGTGCTACTACAACTTCATTAGCAATCTGCAACCTCATCCTCCAATTTAAGGGAGTCTTCAAGGGATCTACCAGCATTCAAACATTGAAATAAATAAATAATTAAAATAAGTTCCAATTATTATTGAGAGGCTCCTCTAAAATCCTTCTAATTTCTTTCAAAATTTACCATTGAGATGCTCCTTTAAGCTTCCATTCTCTATGTTATCAAATATGAGCAGTCTCCAGAAATAACCCAAAGGCAACATGAAACCAGTTAAAAAATTTGCTTTACCTATCAAAGCTGAGGACTCTGGCAACTTGCGGAACCCAGAGGCAGAGGCAGAACAAAACCATTTTCCCAAATCCCCATTAGCAGCTTCCTTGTTTTCTTTTCCATTCGCATTACTCTTTACGGCGGACCTTGGTGACGATGGACCTTGGCGACGGCGACGAACTCCGGAGGCGGCGGCGCAACAGCAACGGTGGGATTGGAAGCAGCAGCGATAATTGGGCGTACAACAATGCTGAGAACTCCTCCTCTCCCTCACGTTCTGTTTGTTTTCTCCCTTTCTTGCCTGTGACGGTGATGGCGACGGGACCTGGCAGCAGCGGCGGTGGATAAGCGGTGATAGAGGCAAGGCACGACGGCGACGAAACCCTTGGCGGCAAGACGCGACGGCTTCGTGGCACCAGAGCATAGCGATGAGATCCCCTTCCAGGTGGATAGTGGCAACGTTGAAGGCTCTACGACGGGAGTAACCCGTCGGCGACAGTGGAAGCTTTAGTTGCAGCAAGAACGGTCTCCAAGGGCGATGGCGGGGACGGCGGAAACGACCCACGACGACAGTAGCGGCGTCCTCTTGCTCGATCTCTCCTCCTCTGCATCACTCTCCTTTCTCTGATTTTCCATTTCTGAAATTTGTTACGTTGAAGGGGATGAAATGCGATAGGGTGCGGCTGAGTGATGGTATTAATTATTAAGGAAGGGTAAAATTAGGGTTAGGTTCTTCATTTTGGGAATAAAGGTTTCTGATTTTTTTACAAAATAAACATATTTTGAGATAAATTATTTTTAATTTAAATTATAAAATAAATATATTCATCAAATTTTATATATTATATTTAAATCTAAAATATTAATTATCTAATTAAATTATATACCATTTTATTATTTTTCCATCAGCAAAATTTTAATTTCAATTTATATGAAATAACTAATTATAATAAAAATTGTACATAAATATTAAGTGACTTAAATTTAAAGTATTTATAAAAGTGAATCTAATCATTTCTAATAAATTAATTTCTAAAAGTAAAAGTTAATAAAACAACTAATTATGATAAAATTAACTTAAACTTAAAGTATTTATAAAAAATAATTTAATCATTCCTAATAAATTAATCTCTTAGAGCTTAATTTAATAAAATAAATTATAATTTATTCATAATAAAAATTACTTAAAATATGTAAAATATTTTAATTTTTGAAACAAAATAAATTATTCTGAAAAGAATTATATAAATAATTTTTTTACTCAAAGTGTTTAACATTTTGAAATAATTTTTTTGTTATAAAATATACTTATATTTTGTGACAAACAAATAACTTGTTACAAACAATGTTAAATTTTGTGATAAATTAATTTTTTGTTACAAAACAATTGAATTTTTTGAAACAAAAAGATATTTTGTTACAAAATATTTCAAATTTTTGCAACTACTTTATTCTTTGTTACAAAATATTATAATATTTTATAACAAAACAACAGTTTGTTACAAAAACTAATATAATTTGTAACAAAAAAAATCAGGTTGTTACAAAATATTAGCATGTTTTGTAATAACTTGTAATGTTGATACAAAATATTATTCTTTTGTAACAATCACCAATTATTATTACAAAAAATCCTTTTTTCGTAACAATTTTAAATTTGATACAAAATTTTTGTTACAAATGTTCCATTTTCTTGTAGTGACCAAGCTACTCGCAAGGATCACTACCCATTACCCTTCATCGATCAAATACTTGATCGCTTGTTAGGTAAATCACACTACTGTTTTCTAGATGGTTATACTGCTTATTTTCAAATCCATATTGCTCCAGAAGATCAGGAGAAAACAACTTTTACATGCCCCTTTGGAACATATGCATATAAGAGAATGCCTTTTGGCTTATGTAATGCATCGGTTACGTTTCAAAGGTGCATGATGAGTATCTTCTCAGATCTTCTTGAGCATTATATGAAAGTTTTTATGGATGAATTTAGTGTCTTTGGTGATTCATTTGACCTTTGTTTGGATAGTTTAGCTAGAGTATTAGAAAGATGTGTTAGTTCAAACCTTGTACTTAATTTTAAAAAATGTCATTTTATGGTAAAACAGGGTATTGTTCTAGGCCATATTGTTTCTAATACTGGTATATCTGTTGATCCTGCAAAGGTAGATGTTATTTCTAGTTTACCTTACCCCTCCTCCATGAGGGAAGCCCATTATTTTCTTGGTCATGCAGGTTTCTACCGGCGTTTTATCAAGGACTTCAATAAGGTTGCACTACCTTTGTCCCGTTTGCTGCAGAAGGATGTAGAGTTTGAGTTGAGTGAGGACTGTGATGATTGAGATTTGCTCGATGGTCTAGAATTTCTCTTCTAGAAATAAAAACTTCGTTGTAAGCATAGCTCCAAACCAACAAACAATTCCCACATCAAAAATTTGAGTTGTCACAAGTACAAACCCCAATAAGAATTAACCGAAGTATTTAGACTCCGGGTCGTCTCACAAGGAATTGCAATGAAGTGTATGATTATTGGCTATGAAGGATGTAAGGGGGTTTTGATTGGTGAGAGGGAAAGAAAGTAAATGACAAGAAAAGTAAAGAGAGCAATTAAAGGAAGCAATTAATAAAGAGAGACATTCATGGCAAGAATTGAGATCATAGGCTTTCTATCCTAGTCATACAATGATTAATTTGTCTTATTTAGTCAACTCCAACAAATGGAAGAAGGTATCATGTCATCTTCACATAGGGAGAATGTCAAACAAGACTAATTAATCATGTCACAAATATAAACAAGAATTTATCTTATTATGTCATCTCCAACATTGGAAGAAGGTATCATATTATCTTCCATGAGAGAAAGTCTAATAAGACTAGCTAATCTCAATCCAAAAGTCCTAATAAAGTTACTAATTAAATTAGCGTCAATGAAAATAATATTAGCTAACAACTCTAGATCACCAACATGAGTTGGGTTTTCATGACTCAAGATTGCCTAATTACTCTTTCCAAGCCAAAAATGCTCAAAATCTACTCTAAAGCCCAACCAAGCATTTTGTCAAACACTTGGAAGGCATAAAAGGAAAGCATGGTAAATGAGCAAGAATAGTAAAATCTACCAGCTACAAATTGCAAGGAAACAAGATCAACAACTCAAATCAACAATAAAGAGACATCAAACATTAAATTGCATTAAAAGTAAATCAAATCCAACAAGAGCATCCATGAACATAAAAGATAAATAAAAGTAAAATTAACAAGAGAACTAAGAAGAATAGAGTAGTAGAAACAAAAAATTGGAAAGGAAACAAGATGAAATTAAGAAATCATGCCTAGATCTAAGATGGATTAAGCTAACCTAATTCTAGAGAGAAGAGGGAGCTTCTCTCTCTAGAAACTAACCTACATGATGCTAATGCTACAAACAATTGCTCCCCCTTGCCGAAACTTGAATTATGCATGAAATAGCATTAGAAATGAGTTGGGTTGGGTCCAAAGTGCTTCAGAAATCGCTGGGGGCGATTTCACTTTAGTGGACCACGTGCTCAATCGGCGCGCACGCGTACATGGCGCGTGCGCGCCCCTATACGCAAAGCAACATATGGCAAATTGTATATCATTTCGAAAGCCCCAGATGTTAGCTTTCCAACGCAACTGGAACCGTCTCATTTGGACCTCCGTAGCTCATGTTATGGTCGATTGAGTGCAAAGAGGTCGGGTTGACAGCTTTACAGTTCCTTCATTTCTTCATGAGTTCTCCCACTTTGCATGCTTTTCTCCTCATTTCTTCCATCCAATTCTTGTCTTATGAACATGAAATCACTCAACAAATACATCAAGGCATCAAATAGAATTAAAGTGAATTAAAATCACCAATTTTAGGGCCTAAAAAGCATGTTTTCACACTTAAGCACAAATCAAGGGAGAATTACAAAACCATGCTATTTCATTGAATAAATGTGGAAAAAGTTGATAAAATCCCCCAAATTAAGCACAAGATAAACCACAAAATCAGGGTTTATCAAATCTCCCCACACTTAAACCAAGCATGTCCTCATGCTAAGAATAAAGAAGGACAAGAAAAGGGTATGAACATTTATTCAATGCAAATAAACTATATAAACCTATCTACATGCATGCAACTAAATGCAAAATAATTCTACCTACTTGGTTAAAAGTAAATCAATCCCCAAGAACACATATGCACATATTGGGCTAAGTAGTATGATGATTCATGAATCCTACCAATTTGAATATCAAAATAAAGATCAAATAGACTTGTAAGAAGAAAGCTCATGAAAGCCAGGAACAAAGAATTGAGCATCGAACCCTCACCGGAAGTGTATCCGCTCTAGTCGCTCAAGTGTATAGGATCGATTCACTCAATTCTCCTCTAATCATGCTTTCCAAGATTTCTTTTTCATCTAACAATCAACAATTATTAAATGCATGCATACATTCATCATGAGGACTTATTCATAGGTTGTAATGGGGTTAGGGTAAAGGTAAGGATGCATATGGTCAAGTAAGCTTGAAATTTGCATCTTTGATTAGCCTAAGCTCTCACCTAACACATGTAACAACCTATATAATTCTAATACACAACCTAACTACCCATGATTCCCACTTTTTCACATACTCATGCATTTTCTTTAATTAACATTCCATATCCATTGATTTTTTTATTGAACTTTACTTTGGGGCATTTTTGTCCCCTTTTTATTTCTTTTTCTCTTTTTTTTTTCTTTTTTTTATATTATTTTTTTCTTTATCATCATTTTTTTCAAGTATATACAAATGTATAAATGCATATGATTTTACATATAGTGCATGAATATGTACCTAATTCCCAATATTTTTAACAAAAATAAAAATTACACTTTTACCTCAACCAATGTCCTAAGTTTCCCATACCCAAATGATACACACCCTCACTAGCCTAAGCTAATCAAAGATCCAAATTAAGGACATTTATTATTTTTCACTTAGGGGTAGTGATTTGCTATAATTAAGAACAAAAGGGATTCAATAGGCTCAAAATTGGCCAACAATTGTTGATGAAAGGTAGGCTATTTGGGTAAGTGAGCTAAACGAAATGATGGTCTCAGTCATATAAATGCATGTATACATGGAACAATGGACATAAAGAATCAAACAAATCAAAGATTACAATCATAGAAAGAGAACAATGCACACAAGAATGAAAATAAGTGGTTATATGATGTAACCACACAATTGGGCTCAAAACTCACATGCTTGTGTTCTTAGCTCAAAAACCATGTTCCAAAATAAATTCTTCAAGCAAGTTCAACAAGAAATTTTTTTTTTCAAATTGGTAAGGTGCCCTAACAACAGTTTCTTGGAAAAGAAATCATCACCCTAACCAAGTAGTCCTAACATAAAAAGGAAGTGATAAAATATGTACAAATTCTAACTAACATGCAACCTATCATGCAATGCAACAACTAACTAACAAGGACAAAAATTGAAAAATTGGTGTTGAAAGGAAATTGTTACCCATGGAGATCGGTCGGACAATGATAAACCACTATTTTATGGTTTATCTTGTGCTCAATTGAGTGGATTTTATCAACTCTTTACCCACTTATTCATACTATTTGCATGAGTTTACATTCTCTTTCCTGATTTTGTGCTATGATTGAAAACATGCTTCTTTGACCTTATATTTGTAATATTAATCCTCTCTTACTACCATTAGATGCCTTGATATGTGTGTTAAGTGTTTTCAGGGATTACAGGGCAGGAATGGCTTAGAGGATGGAAAGGAAGCATGCAAAAGTGGAAGAAATACAAGAAGTTGAAGGAACTGCAAAGCTGTCCAGCTTGACCTCTCTGCACTCAAACGGCCATAACTTGAGCTACCAAGGTCCAAATGATGTGGCTTCAGTTGCGTTGGAAAGCTAACGTCCGGGGCTTCGATTTGATATATAATTGCCATAGCTGCCTCGAAGTTAGGCAACGCGAACACGTGAATGACGCGCCCGCGTCGCATCTGTGAACTTCAATCCGCGCGAACGCGTGGACGACGCCTCCGCGTCACCTTCCCACGACCTGAACGTAACAAAAATCTGTGGGAGCGATTTCTGGGCTGCTTTTGACCTAGTTTTCAGCCCAGAACACACAGATTAGAGGCTATAAAGTGGGAGAATGCATCCATTCATATCAAGCTTTCAAATTCACAATTTTAGGATTAGATGTAGTTTTTAGAGAGAGAGGTTCTCTCCTCTCTCTTAGGATTTAGAATTAGGATTCTTTTCAGTTCATGATTATTTCATCTTTTGCGATCACAGGTTCAATGTTCCTTTTATTTATTTTTCTAATTTAATTTATAAACTTCCATGTTAGATTTGATTTCTTTTGTGAATGTAATTCGAGGTATTTTCAGATTTAATTTTGCTTTGCTTTATTTATATGAATGCTTTTAATTTAATTTAGATATTTTCCCTTTTGGCTTTGGTTAAATAATTGGTGACTCTTGAGTTATCAAACTCATTGTTGATTGAAAATTGGAATTCTTCAAGAATTAATTCGAGTTCCAATAACTCTAACTTTTTCCAAGGAAAGACTAGGACTTGAGGAATCAGAATTAATTCATCCACTTAACTTACCTTCATAGTTAGAGGTTAACAAAGTGGGAGAAAAATCCAATTCCCATTACAATTGATAAGAAAAACCAGGATAGGACTTTCAGTTTTCATACCTTGCCAAGAGTATTATTATCTATTTAATTTAATACAATTTACTTTCTTGCCATTTACTATTCTCGCTTTTTTTATCTTATACATTAAAAACCTCCCAATTTACAAACTCATAACCAATAATAAGAACACCTCCCTGCAATTCCTTGAGAAGACGACCCGAGGTTTAAATACTCGGTTATCAATTTAAGAAGGGGTTTGTTACTTGTGACAACCAAAACTTTTGTAAGAAAGGTTGATTGCTTGGTTTAGTAACTATACTTACAACAAGAGTTTTCTATAACTTCTAAACCATCAATCCACAGTTCTTTCAAAATGGCGCCGTTGCCGGGGAATTGCAAACTTGTGCCTTATTATTGGTTATTGTAAATATTTGCTTTTTACTTGTTTATTTGTTTTTATTTTTATTTTTATTTTTGCTTTTTTTCATAAATTAAGAGGTTATTGGTTTTTATTTAGTTTTTAAGAAAAAAATTTCAAAAATTTTTCAAAAATTTAGTTATCTTATCTTATTTCAAAAAATCAAATTTCAAAAAATTTAAAATTCAAATTTCAGAATTCAAATTTCAAAATTTCAAAATTCAAATTTCAAAAATTTAATTTTCAATTTCAAAATTTAAATAACCTTTTAATTTAAAATTTGATTTTATTTTCATTTTTAATTTTTATTTACTATTATGAGTTCTCACCCCTCTCGCTTTGAGTTTGGTTCCAATGTTGTTGCAAGGAATGGAAATTATAACAGGGACATGCATCGAGGTCAAAATAATCAGAGATGGAAGGAGCCACGAGGATCTGATCAACCCTTTCGGCAACAACATCCTCCAAGATACCATGGACCACGACCATTCCAAAATGCATGCCTAGACACTAGATATGGTGGACCCCCTTGTAGTTACCAACAAGGCCCACCATATGATTATGAACCGCCTCCTCAACACAATTCTGGACCACCATACTCACAAGCCCCCTACTACCAGACATCATCACATGATTCTAACCTGTATCCACCACACCAACCACCTTATGAGCTATATGAACCATATATAGAACCACCCCAATTCCAACCCAATTACTCCCAAGACCCACCACCTCAATATTTGCCATCTCCATATCCATCAATCCAAGAGCACTATGATCCTACTTATGATAGCCGAGTGCAACAAGAATCAAGGGATCGTCTCACGAAAACATGTGCAAAACTTCAAGCAACCCTTCGCCAACTGGATCAAGCAATAAATCGATTACCTTCCCGACATTCGGACACTCAAGGAACCTTCATGGCCTCATGTGGGCAATCTAATGAAGAACGTAGCATGAAGAAGACATTAGAAACTCCCGTGGACAGTGAGCAGCACGATTTTATATTAAAACAATTGGAAGAAGCTACGTCCGCCATTGAGGAAGAAGAAGTGGTTGAAGACTTAGGAGATGCTGAACCTCTATGAAAAAGTCAAGACATAGAGCCTCCTTCCAAGATGGTTGCATTTGATGTTGAGGAGGGTGTACAACCTCCTAGGCATATCATAGTTGAAGACTTGGAAGAGGTTGGTCAAGAGATGGAGATTAAAGAAGAAGAAGCACAGCCTCCCATGCCCTTGGTGAGCAATGAAGAAGAGATTGAACTGGAAGAAAACTACCAAGAGGAAGAGGTTGAAATTAAAGAAGTTTGCAAAGAGGTGAAAGTTGTCAGAGAAGAGCACAAGGATGTGGAGCTTGCAAATTCGTTAAAAATACCTCCCCCTAAGTTGCTATCATCCTTCACAACATTCAAGTGGGTAAAATTCATATCCCTCAGCTTTCTAATTCCACATGAATATGGGCTACTGGAGACGGATGGTCAACTTAGAGCTCTTTGTGGCATAAAAAGTAAGAGGAAGATGGTCAGTGGTAAGAATTATCCTGCAAGGTTCATTATGGTTGGAAGCTTTAAGTTTAAACGCAAAGGTTGGTGTAGAGCTCAATTGAATGGGTCTAGGAAGTTGTTTGGATGCTTCAGTGAGAATTCTAAAGCTGAACCACCCGGATGGAATCATGATAATCAACTTGAAGACGGGTGTAAAAGCAAGGTTTGGGATCCTGGAATCTGCTTTGACATTTGTCACCCCGGGAGCCTAAGAATCTGTTTGAAGCTTCTTAAGGGCTTTACATGTCTAGTTTGGGACCCCGGAGGTTACTGGAATCACAAACATTGGTGGAGATTCCTAGATGAGTTCAAGCATAAGTCACCATAACAGGAAGCTCATCAAATGTCCAACTTAAGGACTTTAACTAAAAGTGCTAGGTGGGAGACAACCCACCATGGTATAATCATTCCTTTCTCAATTTTAATTTTATTTCGTTTTGTTTGTTTTTGAGTTTTATTTTATTTTATTGAACCTGGAATTTCTCATAACATCCATATCATTTTGCATCCTGCATAAAAAAAAAAAAAGAGAAGCACGCACGCGATGCGACATGTAGGAAAAATGGCTCCCACGCGACCGCGTCAACCACGCGGCCGCGTGACCTGGAAATCGACGTAAGAAAGGGTGCACGACCGAAAGTTGTGCGAGAGTGGTGCTGAACTGGTGCTGATCGCACACGCCTTACCACGCGGTCGCATGGCTTACGCGTCCTGATGCGACCGCGTCACCCAAAAATTTGGCAAAAAGAGATTTAAACAAAGAGTTGCGCGACCGCGAGGCTGCCCTCGCGCCAATCGCACAAATCAGGCCACGCGATCGCGTGACCCATGCGTCCGCGTCGCCTAACCTTATTGCGCACCACGCGACCGCGTCACCCACGCGACTGCGTCACCATCGTCGCACAACCTATCCAGATTAGTGCCAATTTTCTTATCTTTTCTTCTCTAATCCTAATTTTTCTATCTTTTCTTATTCTTTCTTTGTCCTTTTCTTACTTTCTTCTTCTTCATCCCTCTCCACTTTCATTCTATTTCATTTAATTTATTTGCATACTTTCATTCATTGCATTATTTTCATTGGTGTTAGAAATTTATTTGGGTCATTATTTTTTATATTTTTGTGGATTATTCAAGATTTGTTTGACAATTATATATTACTTTTTAAAAGGGTTTCTTGCATGTTCAATTTAATACTTTCAATAGCTTATTTACCATGCATGCTATGTGTTTGTGAAAAAGCTCATATGGCATTATGCATTTTTCTAGATTATTCCATTCTACTATTCTGATGCCTATTTTTCACAAATGGTTTATTTTCCTTGTTAGTTGTTGCATTTGCATGTTTGATTGCATATTTGTTTGATTTTTTTGTATATTTTACCACTTGGTTGAAGTAATATTTTCTTTTCAGGAAACCTTTTAGAGCATTTCACTAATTTGAATAAAATTTAATGTTACACTTGTTTGAAGAAATATTATACTTGAACATGGTTTAGAGCTCGAACACACAAAACCTGTGAGATTTTGAGCCTATTTGAATTGGTTACATTTTATCAACCAAAAATTTTGTTTTAGTGTGTATTTTCCTCTCTAAAATTGTGATCTTTGTCTTGCTTAATTCTATATTTCCATGGTTTGATGTATACATGCACTTATATGATTGAGGCCTTTGTTTCACTTAGCTTACATACCCATATGGCCTTAACCTTTTCATTATCCATTGCAAACCAATTTTGAGCCTATTTTACCCCTTTGTTCTTTACTTTATCACATCATTAACTCTAAGCGAAAAACAATAATGTCCTTAATTTGAATCCTTGGTTAGCTTAGACTAGTAAGAGTGCTCATGAATTAAGTGTGGGAAAATTGGGATTGAAAATATTTGGTTTGACAATTGAGTATGTTAGAATTTTCTAAAAATGTGAAAGAAATGTTTAGGACATGTTCATGCATTCAATAATTTAATCATATGCATTGAAAAAAATAAAAGAAAAAAAATATATAATATAAAAAAAAAGAAAAAAAAGAAGAAGAATAAAAAGGGAAAAAGAAGAGAAAAAGTGCAAATAAGTAAAAGGGGACAAAATGCCCCAAAGTAAGTGGTGAAAGCAATGCATATGTACTGTACTTAAAATTAGAATGCATGAATATGTGGAAAACATGGTTAATGGATAGTTAGATGTTGTATTATGATTACATGGATTGTCTTAAGTTAGGTGGGAAAATTTTAAGTTAATTAAGGATTCAGATTTTAGTCCACTTGACCAAATACAATCTTATCTTGACCCTAACCCCATTACAACCCTTAAAAGACCTCTTGATTTGTGTATTTGTGCATTAAATTTTTGTTGATTGTTAGATGAAGAGCAAGCCTTAGAAAGCAAGGTTAGTAGAGAATTGAGAGAATCGAACCTTAAACACTTGAGTGATTAGAGTGTATACACTACCAGTGAGGGTTCGATGCTCAATTCCTTGTTCCCTGCTTTCATGAGCTATTTTCTTCTTGCAAGTCTATTTGTACTTCATTTTCATGATTTGAATTAGTGAAATCCAGTTCATACTTCTTCTTGAAGGATTTGTTTACTTTTAACCAAGTAGGTAAAAGTATTTAGCATTTAGTTGCATTCATAGGTTGCATTTCATACATTCTACCATTCCTCTTCATCTTTATAGCTTTTCTTGAGCTTAGCATGTGGACATGCTAATGTTTAAGTGTGGGGAGGTTGACAAACCACTATTTTATGGTTTATCTTGTGCTTAATTGAGTGGATTTTATCAACTCTTTACCCACTTATTCATACTATTTGCATGAGTTTACATTCTCCTTCCTAATTTTGTGCTATGATTGAAAACATGCTTCTTTGACCTTATATTTGCTAATATTAATCCTCTCTTACTACCATTAGATGCCTTGATATGTGTGTTAAGTGTTTTCAGGGATTACAGGGCAGGAATGGCTTAGAGGATGGAAAGGAAGCATGCAAAAGTGGAAGGAATACAAGAAGTTGAAGGAACTGCAAAGCTGTCCAGCCTGACCTCTCTGCACTCAAACGGTCATAACTTGAGCTACTGAGGTCCAAATGATGCGGTTCCAGTTGCGTTGGAAAGCTAACATCAAGGGCTTCTATTTGATATATAATTTGCCATAGCTGCCTCGAAGTTAGGTGATGCAAACGCGTGAATGACGTGCTCGCATCGCATATGCGAACTTCAATCCGCGCGAACGCGTGGACGACGCCTCCGCGTCACCTTCCCGCGACCTGAACGTAACAGAAATCGGTGGGAGCGATTTCTGGGCTGTTTTTGACCTAGTTTTCAGCCTAGAACACACAGATTAGAGGCTATAAAGTGGGGGAATACATCCATTCATATCAAACTTTCAAATTCACAATTTTAGGATTAGATGTAGTTTTTAGAGAGAGAGGTTCTCTCCTCTCTCTTAGGATTTAGAATTAGGATTCTTTTCAGTTCATGATTATTTCATCTTTTGCGATCACAGGTTCAATGTTTCTTTTATTTATTTTTCTAATTTAATTTATAAATTTCCATGTTAGATTTGATTTCTTTTGTGAATGCAATTCGAGGTATTTTCAGATTTAATTTTGCTTTGCTTTATTTATATGAATGCTTTTAATTTAATTTAGATATTTTCCCTTTTGGCTTTGGTTAAATAATTGGTGACTCTTGAGTTATCAAACTCATTGTTGATTGAAAATTGGAATTCTTCAAGAATTAATTCGAGTTCCAATAACTCTAACTTTTTCCAAGGAAAGACTAGGACTTGAGGAATCCGAATTAATTCATCCACTTAACTTTCCTTCATAGTTAGAGGTTAACAAAGTGGGAGAAAAATCCAATTCTCATTACAATTGATAAGGAAAACCAGGATAGAACTTTCAGTTTTCATACCTTGCCAAGAGTTTTATTATCTATTTAATTTAATACAATTTACTTTCTTGCCATTTACTATTCTCGCTTTTTTTATATTTTACATTAAAAATCCCCCAATTTACAAACTCATAACCAATAATAAGAACACTCCCCTGCAATTCCTTGAGAAGACGACCCGAGGTTTAAATACTCGGTTATCAATTTAAAAATAGATTTGTTACTTGTGACAACCAAAACTTTTGTAAGAAAGGTTGATTGCTTGGTTTAGTAACTATACTTACAACGAGAGTTTTCTATAACTTCTAAACCATCAATCCACAGTTCTTTCAGACGACCTCCCCACACTTAGAAATTTGCACCGTCCTCGGTGCATGCAAAGAAGAGCAAGGTGGAAGGGTTGCTACAATTGATGAGTTTCTTCAAAAGGTTGTACGGAAGGACTTGTTTGTTGCCTCATTTAGAAGCTTTTTCCATCCCTTTCCTTCTTGGTGGCCAACCTAAAAGGAAAGAAAGAGAAACAAAATTAAGCCTGCAACAAAGATATCAAAGCAAATATAACATAGGCGGGGGCTAATGCCAAATAAGAGTAAGGTTCTCACTACATGTTAGCTATGCATGTAAGTGAGAAAGCAATATAGGCAAAGGGCATATCAACTAATACTTGATGCAAGAGAAAAGTCAAAGCATGGGTACATGTCATGAAGAGCATGTTGCATCAAGCTTAATTAATAATTGACACAAACAAGATTAGTGATAAGCATGAGAGCATTTGGTCCCATCCTAACTCAATGATGATGAGGTACAAAAACAAGGGATCATGAGTCAGAAAGAACTAAAGCACTAATCTTGTGTGTAGAGCAAATATTACAATTAATGCCAAACAAGTCACAAAGCACCAAGATTAACCAAGAAATTCTCAACAATTGAATATAAGAATCCAACACCATTATTAAAACAAGAATCTTAGAAAATAAAAGGCAAAACAAGTTACAAAAATAAAATTAAAATGCAATGAATGAAAATAAGGAAATACAATAAAAGAAAATGGAAGAAAAGAGAAAAATTTTTTTTATTATTATTTTTTAAATGTTCTTTTAATTTTTTTAATTATTTTATTATTATTATTATTTTTTTTTTTTTAAAGAAAGAAAAAAATTTCCAAGAGAGGAAGAAGAAAGAAAAAAAATTAAAAAGAAAGAAGAAGGAAAGAAGAAAGAAGGAGAAAGGAGAAAGGAGAAAAACAGGGTGCAAATCCGCGCATATGCGCCATGCGTGCTTGGGCGCAGATGCAGCAGGAACAATCCGCGCGCGCGCGCCATGCTTGCTCAGGCGCGGATGCAGCACAAAAAATCCGCGCGCGCGCGCCATGCGTGCTCACGCGCAGATTCGACAGGGAAAATCGGTGCGCGCGCGCCATGCGTGCTTACGCGTGGATCGCTTGGCACAAAGTAGGCATAAAGTAGGCACAACTCTCGGGTTTTAGTACTAGGAGTTGTGAAACCACATCAGCGCGCGCGCGCACTGCCCGCTTGGGCGCCGATGCCCGATTTTTTTTTTTAAGAAGCATAAAAACAGAATTTAACACTCTCCTAACCTATAAACATTCTAAAGCAACCAAAATTCAAATTTAACAAAAATCTTTAAGTTTTTGAAAAATTTTCAAAGACAAAACAAACAAAACTTGTACTTCAGCAACCTACTTTAACAACAATCTAAACTAATCAAAACACACTACTACAACCTATCATCGAAACAAAATGTATAAGAGTATAGAAAAGAGAGAAAAAAATTACCTATAATGGCAACTCCAATCACTTATTAACCAAATCTAAAAGAGAGTGGAAATAGTTTACCTTGGTGGGGTGTCTCCCACCTAGCACTTTTAGTTTAAGTCCTTAAGTTGGACATTTGGGAAGCTCCTTGTCATGGTGGCTTATGCTTGAACTCATCTTGAAACTTCCACCAATGCTTGGACTTCAAGTAAGCTCCGAAATTCAAGATCAATGGCACCAAGCTTTGATGAAGTTCCACACAAGCTAAGGGCTTCCAAAATTGGTCTTCATATATTCCCGGATCCCAAATCTTGTTTCTACACCCATCTTCAAGTTGATCATCACAATTCCAATTGGGTGAGAAGTGATCCGAATTCTCAAGTAAACACCAAAGCGTCTTCCTAGACCCCTTTAGTTGAGGACTATACCAACCATTGCACTTAGACCTTGAGTTTTCAACCATAAGGAACCTTGAATGGTATTCTCACCCACTAACCAATTCCCTCCTACTCTTGACTCCACAAAGAGCTCTAAGTTGCCCATCTGTCTCAAGCAAACCATATTCAAGTGAGAGATTAAAGCTTAGGGATAAGAATTTTACCCACTTGAATGTTGTATTGGATGGAGACTTAGGAAGGGATGGTCCTAATGATCTTGTAAGTTCCACTCCCTTGTGCTCTTCCATGATTACCTCCACCTCTTTGCAACTTTCCTCCACTTCAACCTCTTCCTCTTGGTGGCTTGTTTCCAATTCAAGTTCTTCTTCATTGCTCACCAAGGGCATGGGAGGTTGGGCATCTTCTTCTTTGATCTCCATGTCAAACCCGATTAGAGAGGATTCAATTGTACATAAGAATTCTTCAATGATTGAATCCATCTCTTGGTCAACCTCTTCAAAGGCTTCAACCACTTCTTCCAACTCAATTATCTTAACTTCCTCCTCTTGTTGCACTCCTTGCTTCAACTCATCTTCTTCACCTTGAAGCTCTAAACTTACTTCCTCACTAGGCTCCTTAATTGCTTCTCCACATTCGTCAATGGGAGTGCCTTGGTTGCTTAGGCTTAGTTGGGAGGAGGCCTGGTGGACGAAACTGTGATTACACTTTGATTATGTAAAATTCATTGCTCTTTCTTTCCCTGGCAATGGCGCCAAAAACATTATGCCAATACCATGGTTCACAACTTCGCACAACTAACCAGCAAGTGCACTGGGTCGTCCAAGTAATACCTTACGTGAGTAAGGGTCGAATCCCACGGAGATTGTTGGTATGAAGCAAGCTATAGTCACCTTGTAAATCTCAGTCAGGCAGATATAAAATAGTAATGGGGTTTTCGAAATTAATACTAAAATAAGGATAGAAATACTTATGTAAATCATTGGTGAGAATTTCAGATAAGCGTTTGGAGATGCATTCGTTCCTCTGAACCTCTGCTTTCCTGCTGTTTTCATCCAATCCGTCTTACTCCTTTCTATGGCTGGCTTTATGTAAGGATGTCACCGGTGCCAATGGCTACTTTCGATCTCTCTCGGGAAAATGGTCCAAATGCTCTATCACAGCACGGCTAATCGTCTGGAGGCATCACCATAGTCGTTGGTTGCATCCTATTCCTCTCTGTGAAAATGGTCCAATGCGCTGTCACTGCATGGCTAATCATCTTGGAGGTTCTCGATCATACTGGAATAGGATTTACTATCCTTTTGCGTTTGTCACTATGCCTAGCACTCGCGAATTTTGAGTTCGTCACAGTCATTCAATCCCAGAGTCCTACTCGGAATACCACGGACAAGGTTTAGACTTTCCGAACTCTCATGAATGCAGCCATCAATCTAACTTATACCACGAAGATTCTGATTAAGAGATCTAAGAGATATTCATTCAATCTAAGGTAGAACGGAAGTGGTTGTCAGGCACGCGTTCATAGGGAATGATGATGATTGTCACGTTCATCACATTCAGGTTGAAGTACGAATGAATATCTTAGAAGCGGAATAAGATGAATTGAATAGAAAATAGTAGTACTTTGCATTAATCTTTGAGGAACAGCAGAGCTCCACACCTTAATCTATGAAGTGTAGAAACTCTAACGTTAAAAATACATAAGTGAAAGGTTTAGGCATGGCCGAGAGGCCAGCCCCTCTGATCTAAGAACCAGGCGTCCAAAGATACAATTCCGGATTCAAAAGATTTCTAATACAATAGTAAAAGGTCCTATTTATAATAAACTAGCTACTAGGGTTTACAGAAGTAAGTAATTGATGCATAAATCCACTTCCGGGGCCCACTTGGTGTGTGCTTGGGCTGAGCTTGAGTGTTGCACGTGTAGAGGTCCTTCTTGGTAGGGGTGTTCATAAAAAAACCAAAATGTGGTTAATCGGTTAAAAAACCATAACCACATTTTGGTTAACCAGTTTAATGAAACAATTTAAAAATCATATCCATATTTTTTAGAATTGGTTAACCAAAACCAAATTTAAAAAAACCGGTTTTTAAACCGGTTAACCAAAACCAAATCCAAATTAAAATCAAAACATAATTTCAAAACCAAATTACATACTCTTTCTCTCTCTCTCTCTCTCTCTCTCTCTCTCTCTCCCTTTCTCTTTCCCTCCCTCTCCCCCTTACTCTCTCTTTCTCTCTCTCTCCCTCCCTCCCTTCTTTCTCTCTCTCTCTCTCTCTCTCTCTCTCTCTCTCTCCTTTCTCTCTCTCCTCCTATCTCTCTTTTTCCCTACTCTCCCTCCTCTCTCTCTCTCTCTCTCATTTTCCTCTTTCTCCTCCTCTCCTTTTCTCTCTCCCTATCCCCCCTCTCTCTCTTTATTCTCTATCCCCTTCTCTCTTCTTTTCCCCCTATTTCTCTCTCTTTTCCCTCTCTCTCCCCTTTCCTTCCCCCCTCTCTCTCCCTTCTCTCTCTAACTCATTTTTCTCTTTATCTCCTCTCTCCTTTCCTTCTTTCTCCTCTTCTCTCTCTCTCTCTCTCTCTCTCTCTCTCTCTTTCCTTTTTTCCTCTTTCTCTCCTCCTCTCTCCCCTATCTCTCTCTTTCCCTTTCTTCCTCTCTTTCTCTCTCTCTCTCTCTCCCCTCTTCCTCTCTCTCTCTCTCTCTCTCTCTCTCTCTCTTTCTCTCTCTCTCCACCTCGTCTTTCTTTCTCTCTCCATTGTCTCTCTATCCTTCTCTCCCTCTCTCCCCTTCCCTCTTTCTCTCCCTCCCTCTCTCTTTCTCTCCTTCTCTCTCTATCTCTCTCTCCTTCTCTCCGCTCTCTCACTTCCTCTCTCTCTCTCTCTCTTTCCTTACCCTCTTTCTCCCCCTCCGTTCTCTCTCTTCCTCTCTCTCCTCCCCTTTCTCTCTCTAATCATATCTCCCCTTTTTCTATCTCTCCTCCTCCTTTCTCTCCCCTCCTTTCTCTCTCTATCCTCTCCTCTCCTTCTCTCTCCCATATCTCTCTACTTTCTCCTCTCTTTTCCCTTCTCTCTCTTTCTCTCTCTCTCCCCTCTCCTTCCGCTCTCTCTCTCTCCTTTACCTCCCTCTCTTTCTCTCTCTTTTTTTTTTCTCTCTTTCTCTCTCTCGCTCATCTCTCTTTCCTTTTCTTCTTCTCTCTCTCCTCCTCTTCCTCTTCTTTTCTCTCCTTCTCCTCTTCTCTCTAAAGCGAGAGAGAAGAGAGAGAAGCGAAGATAGAGGAGGAGAAAGAAAAAAAAGAGAGTTAAGAAGAGAAGAAGGATAAGAGAGAGAGAAGTAGAGAGAGAAAGAGGACAAGAGAGAGAAAGAGAGAGGGGAGAGAGAGAGAGAGGATGGGGAGAGAGAAGGAGAGAGAGATAGAAAAAGAGAAGGAGAGAGAGAAAAGAGAAGAGGGGAGAGAGAATGAGAGAGGGAGAGGAGGGGAGAGAGAAAGAGGGAGGGGGAGAGTGAGAGCATGGGGAGAGAGAGGGAGAGAAGGATAGAGAGAACGAAAGGGGAGGGGGAGAAAGAGGGGGAAGGGGAGAGAGAGAGAGAGAGAGATAGATAGAGAGGAGGGGGAGAGAGAGAAGAGAAAGAGAGGAGGAGAGAGAAAAATGGAAGAGAGAGAGAGAGAGTGAAAAGAAAGAGAAGAGGAGAGAGAGAGAGAAAGAGAAAAAATTATTTATAGAAAATATTGAAAAGAGATAAGAAAGAAAAAGGAACGAAAGCAATGGAAGGGACTTCATTATTTACAAATGTTACTTGTATCATTTAGAAAGAAAAAAATTAGATTAAAAAAATTCAATTAAAAAAAGGTTTAAAATTTTGGGTTTTTGTATGTAAAAATATTAATTTTTGTGTAAAAATCTATTTTTACATGTAAAAACCAATTTTATGGTATAAAAACTAATTTTTTAGTATAAAAACAAAAACCGGTTTTTTGTGTAAAAATTTGGGTTTTATATGTAAAAATATTAATTTTTGTGTAAGAATCTATTTTTACATGTAAAAACCAATTTTATGGTATAAAAACCAAATTTTTAGTACAAAAACTGGTTTTTTGGTACAAAAACCGATTTTTTGATACAAAAACCGGTTTTTTATATAAAAACCGATTATTTTTTAAAAACCGGTTTTTATTTTAATAACCGGTTAAAAACCGGTTTTGAAATTCACTAACCGGTTAATAACCGGTTTCATCATGTAAAACTAATTTGGTTAATTAACTAATACTATATTTTTGGTTAACCAAAAAACTGGTTTGGTTTTTGAATTAACCAAACCATGAACACCCCTACTTCTTGGAGTTGAATGCCACCTTTTGTGCCATTTTGGGCGTTGAACTCCACTTTGCAACTTGTTTCTGGCGCTGGACGCCAGAATTGGGCAGAGAGCTGGCGTTGAACGCCAGTTTGCGTCGTCTAAACTTGGGCAAAGTATGAACTATTATACATTGCTGGAAAGCCCTGGATGTCTACTTTCCAACGCAATTGGAAGCGCGCCATTTTGAGTTCTGTAGCTCCAGAAAATCTACTTTGAGTGCAGGGAGGTCAGAATCCAACAGCATAAGCAGTCCTTCTTCAACCTCTGAATCTGATTTTTGCTCAAGTCCCTCAATTTCAGCCAGAAACTACCTGAAATCACAGAAAAACACACAAACTCATAGTAAAGTCCAGAAATGTGAATTTAACATAAAAACTAATGAAAACATCCCTAAAAGTAACTAGATTCTACTAAAAACATACTAAAAACAATGCCAAAAAGCGTATAAATTATCCGCTCATCAAGGCCATATTGCTAACGGCTTCCACTAGGATAACCATCTTGGCTCCTAGCTATTTAAACTTCTTTTCATCCTCCTCTTGTCGCCTTAAGATATGAGATTCAAGATCTCTCAATTCCAACATGGAGGCTTCATCGGAGGGTAGTGGTGAAAGAGAGGGTTTATTGTTTGAAGGCAAGGCATTGTAGTTGGACGGTGGTTCATTTTGGTAAGGGTATGGAGGTGGTGTATATTGAGGTGGTTCTTGAGAGTAATTGTGTTGGAATCGTGGTGGTTTCATGTATGATTCATATGGTTCATAAGGTGGTTGGAATGTTGGATAAGGATTAGGGTCATAATGAAGGGTTTGATGGTAGGGGGCTTGTGAGTAAGGTGGTTCAAAGTCATGTTGAGGGGGTGGTTCATAGGCATGTGGTGGTGGTTGTTGACAATCACAATAAGGGTCACCACATCCATTAGATTGATATGCATTAGGATTAGAGTTATACCCATAAGAAACCGGAGGTTGTTGTTGCCAAGAAGGTTGATCAATCCCTTGAGGCTCCTCCCATCTTTGATTGTTCCATCCTTGATGCATGTTGCCATTGTAGTTTCCATTCCCTACAACATAATTTGAGCCAAACTCATAGCCAAAGGGGTAAGAATTCATAGTAACAAATAAAAACAAAAGCTAACAAAAATAAGCAACAAAGTCCTAAAGCTAACAAAAACTATCAAATAAGCAAAAGGCAAACACATTCACAATATTCATAATAGCCAATAATATAACACCATTGCAACTCCCCGGTAACAGTGCCATTTTGATGATTGAGATTTGCTCGATGGTCTAGAATTTCTCTTCTAGAAATAAGAACTTCGTTGTAAGCATAGCTCAAAACCAACAAAAAATTCCCACATCAAAAATTTGAGTTGTCACAAGTACAAACCCCAATAAGAATTAACCGAAGTATTTAGACTTCGGGTCGTCTCACAAGGAATTGCAATGAAGTGTATGATTATTGGCTATGAAGGATGTAAGGGGGTTTTGATTGGTGAGAGGGCAAAAAAGTAAATGACAAGAAAAGTAAAGAGAGCAATTAAAGGAAGCAATTAATAAAGAGAGACATTCATGGCAAGAATTGAGATCATAGGCTTTCTATCCTAGTCATACAATGATTAATTCATCTTATTTAGTCAACTCCAACAAATGAAAGAAGGTATCATGTCATCTTCACATAGGGAGAATGTCAAACAAGACTAATTAATCATGTCACAAATATAAACAAGAATTTATCTTATTACATCATCTCCAACATTGGAAGAAGGTATCATATTATCTTCCATGAGAGAAAGTCTAACAAGACTAGCTAATCCCAATCCAAAAGTCCTAATCAACTTACTAATTAAATTAGCAAAAGATTAGCGTCAATGAAAACAATATTAGCTAACAACTCTAGATCACCAACATGAGTTGGGTTTTCATGACTCAAGATTGCCTAATTACTCTTTCCAAGCCAAAAATACTCAAAATCTACTCTAAAGCACAACCAAGCATTTTGTCAAACACTTGGAAGGCATAAAAGGAAAGCATGGTAAATGAGCAAGAATAGTAAAATCTACCAACTACAAATTTCAAGGAAACAAGATCAACAACTCAAATCAACAATAAAGAGACATCAAACATTAAATTACATTAAAAGTAAATCAAATCCAACAAGAGCATCCATGAACATAAAAGAGAAATAAAAGTAAAATTAACAAGAGAACTAAAAAGAATAGAGTAGTAGAAACAAGAAATTGAAAAGGAAACAAGATGAAATTAAGAAATCATGCCTAGATCTAAGATAGATTAACCTAACTTAATTCTAGAGAGAAGAGGGAGCTTCTCTCTCTAGAAACTAACCTACATGATGCTAATGCTACAAACAATTGCTCCCCCTTGCCCAAGCTTGAATTCTGCAAGAAATAGTATTAGAAATGAGTTGGGTTGGGCCCAAAGTGCTTCAGAAATCGTTGGGGGTGATTTCACTTTAGTGGACCACGTGCTCAATCGGCGCGCACGCGTACATGGCGCATGCGCGCCCCTATACGCAAAGCAACATATGGCAAATTTTATATCATTTCGAAGCTCCGGATGTTAGCTTTTCAATGCAACTGGAACCGTCTCATTTGGATCTTTGTAGCTCAAGTTATGGTTGATTGAGTGCGAAGAGGTCGGACTTGACAGCTTTACGGTTCCTTCATTTCTTCATAAGTTCTCCCACTTTGCATGCTTTTCTCCTCACTTCTTCCATCCAATACTTGCCTTATGAACATGAAATCACTCAACAAATACATCAAGGCATCAAATAGAATTAAAGTGAATTAAAATCACCAATTTTAGGGCCTAAAAAGCATGTTTTCACACTTAAGCACAAATCAAAGGAGAATTGCAAAACCATGCTATTTCATTGAATAAATGTGGAAAAAGTTGATAAAATCCCCCAAATTAAGCACAAGATAAACCACAAAATCGGGGTTTATCAGACTACATAGAAGCATTTGACAGGCTGAAGACTGCCTTGACCCAAGCTCCTATTGTGAGAGGGCCTGACTGGAGTAGGCCGTTCGAGATCATGTGTGATGCATCAAACTATGCGGTAGGAGTGGCGCTGGCTCAGTGTGAAGGTACGGATCCATATATTATTGCTTATGATTCTAAGGCTTTAGATGGTGTCGAGTCTAATTATACTACCCTGAAAAGGAGCTTTTAGCTATTGTTTTTCCTTTGGATAAATTCCGAGCTTATTTACTTGTAACTAAGGTGGTAGTATATTCAGACCATGCGGCTTTGAAATATTTGTTGGCTAAGAAAGAGTCTAAACCAAGGTTAATCCGTTGGATATTGTTATTGCAAGAGTTTGATTTAGAGATCCAAGATAGGAGTGGTTCCCAAAATTTAGTGGCGGACCACTTGAGTCGCCTAGAACATATTAAAAGTGACTCCACTCCTATCAATGATGCATTTCCACTTGATAGCTTGCAAGAAATATCTGAGGTGGTTCCTAGGTATGCACTTATAGCTAAGTATTTGGTTAGTCGTACTTTTCCTCCTAATTTTTCTAAGCATCAAAAGGAAAAGCTTAAAAGCGAGTCCAAGTATTACATATGGGATGACCCATATTTGTGGAGATGTGGTGCTGACCAAATAATTAGAAGGTGTGTGCCACAATCTGAATTCCAGTCAATTTTAGAGGCCTGCCACTCTTCTGAGAGTGGTGGACACTTTGGTCCTCAAAGAACTGCTAGAAAAATTTTAGACTTTGGATTTTAGTGGCCCACACTTTTAAGGATGCTACTGTTTTCTGTGACTCTTGCCTCCAATGCCAAACGTTTGGAAATATATCCAAGAGGGATGAGATGCCCCAATAACTTATGTTGTTTTGTGAAATTTTTTATGTTTGGGCTATTGACTTCATGGGCCCATTTCCAAACTCCAATGGTTTCTTATACATCTTGTTAGATGTTGATTATGTTTCTAAATGGGTGGAAGCAATTCCTACCCGTACTGATGATGCTAACGTTGTTGTTTCTTTTATTCGAAATAATATTATTTGTCACTTTGGATCACCATGAGCAATCGTGAGTGATCAAGGCTCTCATTTTTGTAACAGAAGAATGACAGGTCTGCTGAAGAAACATGGCATCATTCACAAGGTGGTGATGGCTTACCATCCCCAAACCAATGGGCAAACCGAGGTGTCTAATAGAGAGATCTAGCGCATACTAGACTTGTGAAGCTCCATCAGAGAGACTAGAGTTCTAGACTTGTAGATGCGCTTTGGGCTTATCGGACAGCTTACAAGACACCCATCGGAATGAGTCTATTCCACCTAGTCTACGGAAAGGCTTATCACCTTTCGGTGGAGGTGGAACACAAAGCCTACTGGGCAATGAAGGAATGCAACTTAGGATTGGGGGGGGGGAGCCGGGGTTGAAAGGAAGCTGCAACTACAGGAATTGGAGTGCCTTCGACTAGAAGCATATGAGAACTCAAGGCTCTATAAAGAGAGGGTGAAGGCGGTGCATGACAAGAACATCAAGAGAAGAGAGTTTAGAGCTGGGATTTAGTCCTCCTCTATAACTCAAGGTTGAGACTCATGCCAGGCAAGCTAAGATCAAGGTGGGAAGGACCTTATAGGGTGGAAAAGGCTGAGCCATATAGGGTCTTCCACCTGAGTCACCCTTCAAGCCCCACCTTCTTCAAAGTAAATGGCCACCATTTGAAGCTATATCATGGTGAGAAGATGAAGAACAACAAGGAGTTGGAGATCTTCCTGTTGGAGGATCCAACAAAGGAAGAGGACTGAGCTTGTGGACCGTCCAACTTAAGGACGTTAAAGAAAAGTGCTAGGTGGGAGGCAACCCACCATGGTATGATCTTCCCTTTTTATTAAGTTCTATTTTATTTATAGTAGTGTTAATTTCAAGTTATGCATGATTACCTTTATTTTGCATTTTATTATTATATAAAAAAAAGTGCCTCTGACGTGTAAGCATCAATGACGCGCACGCGTCATATGGAGGTTTGAGTTTTATAAAAAATAAATAGAGAGTTACGCGGGAGACGTGCGGGAGGGGTGCCTGGCGCACAAGCCACCTCACGCGTACGCGTACTCCACGTGTATGCGTCACCTGTGATTTTTTCAACCCGCGCGTAAGCGACAGCGACGCATACGCGTGGCATGCAAATCGGCGTAAAGTGGTGAGCGACTGATGAGCGGATAATTTATACCCTTTTGGCATTGTTTTTACATTGTTTTCAGTATGTTTTAGTTACTTTTTATTATATTTTTATTAGATTTTATGCAAAAATCACATTTCTAGACTTTACTATGAGTTTGTGTGTTTTTCTGTGATTTCAGGTATTTTCTGGCTGAAATTGAGGGACCTGAGCAAAAATCTGATTCAGAGGCTGAAAAAGGACTGCAGATGCTATTGGATTCTGACCCTCCTGCACTCGAAGTGGATTTTCTGGAGATACAGAAACCAAATTGGTGCGCTCTTAATTGCGTTGGAAAGTAGACATCCTGGGATTTCCAGAAATATATAATAGTTCATACTTTGCCTGAGATTTGAAGGCCCAAACTGGCGTCCAAAGCCAGCCTAAAACATCTTAGCGTAAAACGCCCAAACTGGCACCAGAATTGGAGTTAAACGCCCAAACTGGCACCAAAGCTGGTGTTTATCTCCAGGAACAGCCTATACATGAAAAAGATTCAATGTTCAGTCCAAGCACACACCAAGTGGGCTCTGGAAGTGGATTTCTGCACAATTTGCACTTAGTTACTCATTTTCTGTAAACCTAAGTTACCAGTTTAGTATAAATAGCACTTTTTACTATTGTATTCGGATCTTTGGATCCAATTTTCATACTTTGGAGCTGAGACCATTGTTCACATTTTGGGGGCTGGCCATTTGGCCATGCCTAGACCTTTTTCACTTATGTATTTTCAACGGTGGAGTTTTTACACCCCATAGATTAAGGTGTGGAGCTTTGCTGTTCTTCATGAATTAATGCAATTACTACTGTTTTCTATTCAATTCACGCCTACTTCTTCTCCAAGATATACTCTCGTACTTAATTCAGTTAAGTCAGAATAAATGGGTGACCTGTGAAAATCACCCAAGCTTCGTTACTCGCTTAGCCAAGATCCGCATGCCTGACAACCACAAGCGGTCTACATGACGTTCAACGTAGTCATTGGACGACAGCTAGAGTATATTCTCTTGGATATCTAATACACGGACTGAGTCTGTGAGATTAGTATCTTCGTGGTATAGGCTAGAATTATTGGCAGCCATTCCTGGGATCCGGAAAGTCTAAACCTTGTCTGTGGTATTCCGAGTAGGATCCGGGAAGGGATGACTGTGACGAGCTTCAAACCTACGAATGTTGGGTGCAATGAGAGTGTGCAAAAGGATCAATGGATTCTATTCCGACGCTAGCAGGAACCGACAGATGATTAGCCATGCGGTAGCTGTGCCTGGTATTTTTCATCCGAGACAAGAAATCTGACAGTTGATTAGCCGTGCAGAAACCATAGAGGACCATTTTCACTGAGAGGATTTTACAGCTTGCCATGGAAGGAAGTAACGCATGGTTGGAAGAAGGCAATAGGAAAGCAGAGGTTCAGAAGCAACAAAGCATCTCCAGACGCTTATCTGAAATTTCCACCAATGAATTACATAAGTAAATTTATTTTATTTTATGTTTTATTTATGTTTTAATTATCAATACCTCATAACCATTTGAATCCGCCTGACTGAGATTTAAAATATGACCATAGCTTGCTTCAAGCCAACAATCTCCATGGGATCGACCCTTACTCACGTAAGGTTTATTACTTGGACGACCTAGTTCACTTGCTGGTTAGTTGTGCGGAGATGTGAAAAGTGTGAATCACGATTTCCCACACCAAGTTTTTGGCACCGTTGCCGGAGATTGTTCAAGTTTGGACAACTGACGGTTCATCTTGTTGCTTAGATTAGGTAATTTTATTTTATGTTTAAGCTTTTTATTTTTATTTTTGAAAAAAAAAACAAAAAAATTTTAGTTTTCAAAAAAAAAATTTGTTCTTCAGAGTTTTTAAGAAAGAATTCTAGAGCTTCATGAGACATGGTGAAACCTGGCTAGCTGTTAAGCCATGTCTAATCTTTTGGACCGAGGTTTCCACCTTCCATTGTAAAAAGGACATGCTTGTATGTGTTATGTTTAACCTTGGCTGGCCACTTGGCCATGTCTAATTCTTTTGGACCGGAGCTTTAGAATCACATTGCATGAGCCTTTGGATTCTCATTCATAATTCTATGCTGAAGCTTGGCTGGCCACTGGCCATGTCTAATCTTTTGGACCGAAGCTTTAGACTAACATTACAGAAATCCTGGAATTCTTATTAAAAATTTTGAATTTCTTTATTTTCTTTTTCCAAAATAATTTCGAAAAATACAAAAAAATTAATAAAACCATAAAAACCAAAAATTTTATGTTTCTTGTTTGAGTCTTGTGTCAAATTTTAAGTTTGGTGTCAATTGCATGTTTTAACTTTTCTTGGAATTTTTGAAAAATTCATGCATGTGTTCTTTCATGATCTTCAAGTTGTTCTTGATGATTTTCTTTGTTTGATCCTTAATTTTTCTTATTTTGTGTCTTTTCTTGTTTTTCTTGTGCATTTTCAAATTCATAGTGTCTAAACATTAAAAATTTCTAAGTTTGGTGTCTTGCATGTGTTTCTTTTCCTAAAAATTTCAAAAATATGTTCTTGGTGTTCATCATGATCTTCAAAGTGTTCTTGGTGTTCATCTTGACATTCAAAGTGTTCTTGCATGTACTTTTTTTTTGTTTTGATCTTAAACTTTTATGTTTTGTGTCATTTTTGTGTTTTTCTCTTTCATCATTAAAATTCAAAAATAAAAAATATATCTTTTCCTTAATTCAATCATAAATTTCGAAATTTTGAGTTGATTTGGTAAAAAATTTTTAAAATTTAATTGTTTCTTGTTAGTCAAGTCAAAATTTCAATTTAAAAACTTTATCTTTTCAAAATCTTTTTCTTATTTTTATTTTATAATTTTCGAATTTATTAATAACATTTAATATTTTGATTCAAAAATTTCAACTTGTTACTTGCCTATTTTCAATCTTTAAATTCTAAGAACCATATCTTTTAGTTTCTTGTTAGTCAAGTAATCAACTTTAATTTCAAAAATCAAATCTTTTTAATTTCCTTTTCAAATCTTTTTCAAAATAAATTTCAATCATATCTTTTTCAAAACTTAATTTCAAAATCTTTTTCTAACTTCTTATCTTTTCAAAATTGATTTTCAAATCTTTTTCAATTAACTACTTGACTTTTTGTTTGATTTTAAAAGTTTATTATTTCTTATCTTTTTCAAAACCACCTAACTACTTTTCTCTCTCTAATTTTTGAAAATCACTAACCACTTTTTCAAAATTCTTTTTTAACTAATTATTTTAAATTCTAATTTTATTTTATTTTCCTTCTTAAATTTGAATGCTAACTAATAATTAAAATAAAAACAAAAATATTTTTCTTTTCTTTTGAATTAATTTTCGAATACTCCCTCTCTCTCTCTCTCTCATCTATTTCTATTTATTTATTTATTTACTAACACTTCTCTTCTTCTTATAATTCGAACCCTCTCCCTCTCTCTATGTTCGAATTCTTCTTCTCCATTCTTCATTCTATTTCTTCTATTCTTCTACTCACATAAAGGAATCTCTATACTGTGACATAGAGGATTCCTATTCTTTTTTGTTCTCTTTTTTTTCATATAAGCAGGAACAAGGATAAGAACATTCTTGTTGAAGCTGATCCTGAACCTGAAAGGACTCTGAAGAGGAAACTAAGAGAAGCTAAAGCACAAAACTCTGGAGAGGACCTAACAGAAATTTTCGAAAAAAAAGAAGTTAGGGCAGCTGAAAATAACAACAATGGTGGAGATGCAAGGAAGATGCTTGGTGACTTTACTGCACCCACTTCTGACTTCTATGGAAGAAGCATCTCAATTCCTGCAATTGGAGCAAACAACTTTGAGCTTAAGCCTCAATTAGTTTCTCTAATGCAGCAGAATTGCAAGTTTCATGGACTTCCATTGGAAGATCCTCATCAGTTTTTAGCTGAATTCTTGCAAATCTGTGACACTATTAAGACCAATGGGGTTAATCCTGAGGTCTACAAGCTTATACTTTTTCCCTTTGCTGTAAGAGACAGAGCTAGGACATGGTTGGACTCACAACCTAAAGAAAGCTTGAACTCTTGGGAAAAGTTGGTCAATGCTTTCTTGGCCAAATTCTTTTCACCTCAAAAGTTGAGCAAGCTTAGAGTGGAAGTCCAAACCTTCAGACAGAAGGAAGGTGAGTCCCTCTATGAAGCTTGGGAAAGATACAAGCAACTGATCAGAAGGTGTCCTTCTGACATGCTCTCAGAATGGAGCATCTTATGTATATTCTATGAAGGTCTGTCTGAATTGTCCATGATGTCATTGGACCACTCTGCTGGTGGATCTCTTCATCTGAAGAAGACGCCTGCAGAAGCCCAGGAACTCATTGAAATGGTTGCAAATAACCAGTTCATGTACATTTCTGAAAGAAATCCTGTGAATAATGGGACAACTCAGAAGAAAAGTGTTCTTGAGATTGATACTCTGAATGCAATATTGGCTCAGAATAAAATATTGACTCAGCAAGTCAATATAATTTCTCAGAATCTGACTGGAATGCAAGCTGCATCCGGCAGTACTAAAGAAGCTTCCTCTGAAGAAGAAGCTTATGACCCTGAGAATCCTACAATGGAAGAGGTGAATTACATGGAAGAATCCTATGGAAACACCTATAATCCTTCATGGAGGAATCACCCTAATTTCTCATGGAAGGATCAGCAGAAGCCTAATCAAGGCTTCAATAATAATAATGGTGGAAGAAATAGGTTTGGCAATAGCAAACCTTTTCTATCATCTTCTGAGCAACAGACAGAGAATTCTAAGCAGAGCCTCTCTGACTTAGCAACCATAATCTCTTATCTAAGTAAGACCACTCACAGTTTCATGACTGAAACAAGGTCCTCCATCAGAAATTTGGAGGCACAAGTGGGTCATCTAAGTAAAAGAGTTAATGAAATCCCTCCTAGTACTCTCCCAAGCAATACATAAGAGAATCCAAAAAGAGAGTGCAAGGCCATCAACACGTCCAACATGGCCAAACCTGAGAGGAGGGAAAGGCAGTAATTTTCACTGAAGAAGACCTCAATGGACGTCCACTGGCCACTAAGGAGTTCCCTATTGAGGAACCAAAGGAATCTGAGGCTCATATAGAGACCATAGAGATTCCACTGAACTTACTATTGCCATTCATGAGCTTTAATGAGTATTCTTCCTCTAAAGAGGATGAAGATATTACTGAAGAGCAAGTTGCTCAGTATCTAGGAGCAATCATGAAGCTGAATACCAAGTTATTTGGTAATGAGACTTGGGAGGATGAACCTCCATTGCTCATCAATGAACTGAATACCTTGGTTCAACAGAAATTACCTCAGAAGAAACCGGATCCTGGAAAGTTCTTAATACCTTGCATCATAGGCACCATGACCTTTAAGAACACTCTGTGTAACCTTAGTTCAAGTATAAACCTCATGCCACTCTCTGTAATGGAGAAACTAGGGATCTTTGAGGTACAAGCTGCAAGAATCTCACTAGAGATGGCAGACAATTCAAGGAAACAGGCCTATGGACTTGTAGAGGATGTCTTAGTAAAGATTGAAGGGTATTACATCCCTGCTGACTTCATAATACTAGACACTGGGAAGGATGAAGATGATTCCATCATCCTTGGAAGACCCTTCCTAGCCACAGCAAGAACTGTGATTGATGTGGACAGAGGAGAGTTAGTCCTTCAATTGAATAAGGACTACCTTGTGTTTAAGGCTCAAGGATCTTCTTCTGTAACCATGGAGAGGAAGCATGAAAAGCTTCTCTCAATACAGAGTAAAGCAGAGCCCCCACACTCAACTTCTAAGTTTGGTGTTGGGAGGCCAACATCAAGTGAGTCTCTGTGAAGTTCTCTAAGAGCTCACTGTCAAGCTATTGAGATTAAAGAAGCGCTTGTTAGGAGGCAACCCAATGTTATCTAACTATATTTATTTATATTCCATTGTTATTTTATGTTTTTTTTTAGGTTAATGATCATGTGAAGTCATAAAATCAACTGCAAAATTAAAGCAAAATGAAAAATAGCATCAAAAACAGCACACCCTGGAGGACAGGCTTACTGGTGTTTAAATGCCAATAAGGATAGTAGAATGGGCGTTTAACGCCAGCCTGGTAGCATTCTGGGCGTTAAATGCCAGAATGGGCAGCACTCTGGGCGTTTAACGCCAGAAAAGGATGTCTGGCGTCTGGCTGGCGTTAAACGCCAGAAATGGCAGGCAGACTGGCGTTTAACGCCAGAAAAGGGTGTCTGGCTGGCATTAAACGCCAGAAAGGGGCAGCAAACTGGCGTTTAATGCCAAGAAAGGTAGCAGAGCGGGTGTTTAATGCCAAAATTGGCACACTGAGGGCGTTTGAACGCTAGAATGGCACAGGGAGCAGAATTCCTTGACACCTCAGGATCTGTGGACCCATAGGATCCCCACCTACCCCACCTCTTCTTCTCTCCTCTTCACACCTTTCCATAACACTCTTCCCCAAATACCCTTGACCAATCCCATCTATAACTATTCCCTAAATACCCTTCACCTATCAAATCCTACCCTCTTCCCCATATTCTCTTCACCACTCACATCCATCCATCATAAACCCCACCTACCTCACCATTCAAATTCAAACCATTTCCCTTCCAAACCTACCCCTTCATGACCGAATTCTCTCTCTCCCCTACCCTATAAATACACCTCCTCACTACCTTCACTTTCACACATCACAAATAATTCTTTCCCCCTTGGCTGAAACCATTACTACCCTCCATCTCCTCCATTTCTTCTTCTTCTACTCATTTCTTTCTTCTTTTTCTCGAGGACGAGCAAAACTTCTAAGTTTGGTGTGGGAAAAGCTCCACTTTTTGTTTCTCCATAAACATCAATGGCACCTAAGGCCGGAGAAACCTCTAGAAAGAGGAAAGGGAAGGCAATTGCTTCCACCTCCGAGTCATGGGAGATGGAGAGATTCATCTCAAAGGTCCATCAAGACCACTTCTATAAAGTTGTGGCCAAGAAAAAAGTGATTCCCGAAGTCCCTTTCAAGCTCAAAAAGGGTGAATATCCGGAGATCTGACGTGAGATTCAAAGAAGAGGTTGGAAAGCTCTCACTAACCCAATCCAACAAGTTGGAATCTTAATAGTTCAAGAGTTCTATGCTAATGCATGGATTCCTAAGAACCATGACCAAAGTATGAACCCGAACCCAAAGAATTGGCTCACAATGGTTCGAGGGAATTACTTGGATTTCAGTCCGAAAAATTTAAGGTTGGCATTTAACTTGCCAATGATGATAGGAGATCCTCATCCTTTCACTAGAAGGGTCAACTTTGATCAAAGGTTGGACCAAGTCCTTAGGGACATTTGTATGAAAGGAGCTCAATGGAAGAGAGACTCAAGAGGCAAGCCGGTTCAACTAAGAAGGCTTGACCTCAAACCCGTGGCTAGGGGATGGTTGGAGTTCATCCAATGCTCTATCATTCCTACTAGCAACCGGTCTGAAGTTACAATAGACCGGGCTATCATGATCCATAGCATCATGAATGGAGAGGAAGTAGAAGTTCATAAGATCATACCTCTAGAACTCTACAACGTAGTGGACAAGCCCTCTACTTTGGCAAGGTTAGCCTTCCCTCATCTCATCTGTACTCTATGCAATTCAGTTGGAATTGTCATAGAGGAAGACATCCTCATTGATGAGGACAAACCCATCACTAAGAAGAGGATAGAGCAAACAAGAGAGTCCACTCATGGACCTCAACAAGAGTATGAGGAAATTCCTCATCAAGAAATCCCTGAGATGCCTCATGGGATGCACTTTCCTCCACAAAACTATTGGGAGCAAATCAACACCTCCTTAGGAGAATTAAGTTCCAACATGGGGCAACTAAGGATGGAGCACCAAGAGCACTCCATTATCCTCAATGAAATCAGAGAGGACCAAAGAGCCATGAGGGAGGAGCAACAAAGGCAAGGAAGAGACATATAGGAGCTCAAGCACTCCATAAGATTTTCAAGAGGAAGAACTAGCCGCCATCACTAAGGTGGACCCGTTCTTTAATTTCTTTGTTCTTATTTTTCTGTTTTTCAAATTCTATGCTTATTGTTTTGTCTATGTTTGTGTCTTTATTACATGATCATTAGTGTCTAGTGTCTATGTCTTAAAGCTATGAATGTCCTATGTATCTTTCACATTTCTTAAATGAAAAATGTTTTTAATTGCAAAAGAACAAGAGGTACATGGATTTCGAATTTTATCTTGAAATTAGTTTAATTATTTTGATGTGGTGGTAATACTTTTTGTTTTCTGAATGAATGCTTGAACAGTGCATATTTTTTAATTTGATATTTATGAATGTTAAAAATGTTGGCTCTTGAAAGAATAATGAAAAAGGAGAAATGTTATTGATAATCTGAAAAATCATAAAATTGATTCTTGAAGAAAGAAAAAGCTGTGAAAAGCTTGCAAAAAAAAAAAAAAGAAAAGAAAAAAAAGTGGCGAAAAAAAAGAGAGAAAGAAAAAGAAAAAGCAAGCAGAAAAAGCCAATAGCCCTTTAAACCAAAAGGCAAGGGTAAAAAGGATCCAAGGCTTTGAGCATTAATGGAAGGAGGGCCCAAAGGAATAAAATCCTGGCCTAAGCGGCTAAATCAAGCTGTCCCTAACCATGTGCTTGTGGCGTGAAGGTGTCAAGTGAAAAGCTTGAGATTGAGCGGTTAAAGTCGTGGTCCAAAGCAAAAAGAGTGTGCTTAAGAGCTCTGGGCACCTCTAACTGGGGACTCTAGCAAAGCTGAGTCACAATCTGAAAAGGTTTACCCAGTTATGTGTCTGTGGCATTTATGTATCCGGTGGTAATACTGGAAAACAAAATGCTTAGGGTCACAGCCAAGACCCATAAAGTAACTGTGTTCAAGAATCAACATATTGAACTAAGAGAATCAATAACACTATCTGAATTCTAAGTTCCTATGGATGCCAATCATTCCGAACTTCAAAGGATAAAGTGAGATGCCAAAACTGTTCAGAAGCAAAAAAGCTACAAGTCTCGCTCATCTAATTGAAGCTAATCTTCATTGATATTTTTGAGATTTATTGTATTCTCTCTTCTTTTTATCCTATTTTGTGTTTAGTTGCTTGGGGACAAGTAATAACTTAAGTTTGGTGTTGTGATGAGCGGATAATTTACACCCTTTTTGGCATTGTTTTTACATAGTTTTTAGTATGTTTTAGTTACTTTTTATTATATTTTTATTATTTTTTATGCAAAAATCACATTTTTGGACTTTACTATGAGTCTGTGTGTTTTTCTGTGATTTCAGGTATTTTCTAGCTAAAATTGAGGGATATGAGCAAAAATCTGATTCAGAGGCTGAAAAAGGACTGCAGATGCTGTTGGATTCTGACCCTCCTGCACTCGAAGTGGATATTCTGGAGTTACAGAAGCCCAATTAGCACGCTCTTAATTGCGTTGGAAAGTAGACATTATGGACTTTTCAACAATATATAATAGTTTATACTTTGCTCGAGATTTGATGGCCCAAACTGGTGTCCAAAGCTAGCCTAAAACATCTTGGCGTAAAATGCCCAAACTCGCACCAGAATTGGAGTTAAACGCCCAAACTGGCACCAAAGCTGGCGTTTAACTCCAGAAACAGCCTATACACGAAAAAGCTTCAATTCTCAGCCCAAGCACACACCAAGTGGGCCCCAAAGGTGGATTTCTGTACTATTTGCACTTAGTTACTCATTTTCTGTCAATCTAAGTTACCTGTTTAGTATAAAAAGCACTTTTTACTATTGTATTCGGATCTTTGGATCCAGTTTTCATACTTTGGACCTGAGACCATTGTTCATGTTTTGGGGGCTGGCCATTCGGCTATGCCTAGACCTTTTACACTTATGTATTTTCAATGGTGGAGTTTCTACACCCCATAGATTAAGGTGTGGAGCTCTGCTGTTCTTCATGAATTAATGGAATTACTACTATTTTCTATTAAATTCACGCCTACTTCTTCTCCAAGATATAATCTCGTACTTAATTCAGTTAAGTCAGAATGAAGGGGTGACCCGTGACAATCACCCAAGCTTTGTTACTCGCTTAGCCAAGATCCGCGTGCCTGACAACCACAAGCGGTCTACATGATGTTCAACGTAGTCATTGGATGACAGCTGGAGTATATTCTCTTGGATATCTAATACACGGATCGAGTCCGTGAGATTAGTATCTTCGTGGTATAGGCTAGAATTATTGGCAGCCATTCATGGGATCCGAAAAGTCTACACCTTGTCCGTGGTATTCCGAGTAGGATCCGGGAAGGGATGACTGTGACGAACTTCAAACCTGCGAATGTTGGGCGCAGTGACAGTGTGCAAAAGGATCAATGGATTCTATTCCAATGCTAGCGGGAACCGACAGATGATTAGCCATACAGTAGCTATGCCTGGTATTTTTCATCCGAGACGAGAAATCCGACAGTTGATTAGCCGTGCAGAAACCATAGAGGACCATTTTCACTGAAAGGATTTTACAACATGCCATGGAAGGATATAACGCATGGTTTGAAGAAGGCAATAGGAAAGTAGAGGTTCAGAAGCAACAAAGCATCTCCAGACGCTTATCTGAAATTCCTACCAATGAATTACATAAGTAACTTTATTTTATTTTATGTTTTATTTATGTTTTAATTATCAATACCTCATAACCTTTTGAATCCGCCTGATTGAGATTTACAAGATGACCATAGCTTGCTTCAAGCCGACAATCTCCGTGGGATTGACCCTTACTCACGTAAGGTTTATTACTTGGACGACCCAGTGCACTTGCTGGTTAGTTGCGCAGAGATGTGAAAAGTGTGAATCACAATTTCCCACACCAGTGATGTGTACGCGTGACAAGCGTAGAAGTCCAGCAACGTGTACGCATGGCCGACGCATACGCGTGACAGAGCGTCACGTGCTGCACTTATCAGAACTCACTGGGGGCAATTTCTGGGCTGATTTAAACCCAATTTCAAGCCCAAAAACGCATAGAGGTAGGGGTGTAGCTGAGACTCAACACACTTCACTTTCACTTTTAGTTTTAGTTTTTAGTTTTGAATTTTAGAAAAAAAAACATCACTTCTCCTAGGTTTTGGATTTCTTAGCTTTTTGCTTTGGATTGGATATTGAGAGAGCTGCTACTACCTTCGATTGAAGTCGTCATCTCTATAGTTTACTTTTCTAATAACTCAATTACTCTTTCCCCTTTAGTTGCTCTGTGTTCATGTTTGGATATTGTTATTTTTGAACTCTATTAATGCAATGAATTATTTTTATATTTAATTCTATTACTTGTTTAATTTCTTTTAATTAATTATCAGTGCCAAATTTGATTTTATTAATTTATTTTAATTACCATGTCTCCTATCTACTCCTTTTACATGTCTATAAAAATGGCATTCATGTTAATGGAGTAGAGCTCCCAACATGGCTTAGGAGTTGATTAATTGGAAACCTTTGAGTTGTAATACTCAAGTGTAATATGTAATTGAGAATTGTTGGCTAACTCAATTTTCACTAACTCTAGTCCTTCCAGGGAAGTGACTAGGACTTGTGAATTAGAGTTAGTGCTACCCACTTAACCTTCCCTTGTAACTGCAAGAGGATAACTGAGTGGAAGCAATAAACCTTTACTATTGCACTTGGGGAAAGACAACAAGGATAGAAATTCCAATTATCTCTCCTAACCAAGATCTCTTATTTCAAATACATAACATCTCTCGCTATTGTTCGCTGCTTTAATTTCTCGCTATTTATTTTGCTGTTCTCCACTTCAACTCTTTGGGAAACGACCTGGGAATTCAACTCCCAGTTATTTAATTTTAATTGTGACACAAATTAAATTGATAGTGGAAATTTCGTCGGTTAAGGCTATATTGACAACGCTGTTTTAATTAGAAATTCTTAACCGGCATTTTTCCATCCATCAGAGTTCAAGGATGAATTTAAGAACAAGCCACTATGACAAGGATCTCATCAAGTGTCCAACTTAAGGACAATAAATAAAAGTGTTAGGTGGGAGAAAACCCACCATGGTATGATCTTCCTTTTCTATAATTTATTTTATTTATTTGCTTATCTTCGTCTCATTACGTGTGTGTGCGTTAATTTTTAATTATGCATAGTTGTCTTTGTTCTGATATTTTCATGTTAAAAAAACAGGGTGCACCTCACGCGCGCATGGCTGACGCGTGCGCGTCATACTCAATGTTGCAGCTCTGGTACAAATACCAGAGACTTGTGCTGGAACTATGCGGGAGGGGTGCTAGGAGCACAACCCAACCCACGCGTATGTCTTGCTGACGCATATGCGTCATCTTACTTTTTGTCTTCCCACGCGTGCCCCTCACTGACGCGTATGCGTCATGTTACATTTTGGCCATCCACGCATAAGCGTGGCCGACACACACGCATCATCTCTTAATCTTGCCTCTGGTACAAAAACCAGAAAGTTGTGATGGAACTGTGCTGATTTTGTACGTCTAGTACGAAAAGTCGTCATGCACACACGTGACTGACGCTTACGCGTCACCTTCTCTTTTTTGCTTTTCATGCGTACGCATGACTGACGTGTACGCGTCTCCTACTCATTCTGCTATCCACGCGTGCGCGTGGATGACGCTTACGCGTTGGGTCTCTTCTCCCATTTCTTTCTCCTTTTTTCTCTCTCACTTCTCCCTTTCTACCTTTCTTCTTCTTCATTCGTTTCACTTCTCATCTTCATTCTCTTTTATTCTCTTTTGTTTATTGCATTTGCATACTTTCATTCCTTGCATTTTCACTTTGTTCATGTTCTTACTTTCTTTTCTAAGTTTACTATTTTTCTATTGGTGTTGACTTTTCTTACTCAACTGTTGACTATTTCTTGCATTGTTTTAGTGCTTCGTGACTTGTTTTTTATTGTTGGTTGATGATATTTATAGGTCAATGCTTAATCTTTTGTGATACTTGTATTCTTTGTGCATTGATATGAACTTATATTATCTCTCATGACCCACTTTTTCCTATTTGAACTTGATGCTTCCAAATGCTCTTCGTGCTATTTACTTATGCTTTGATTTTACTCTTGCATCAAGTGTTAGTCGATATGCCTTAGCTTATATTACTTTCTCACTTACATGTTGTAGCTACCATGTAGTTGAGAACCCCACTCTTATTTGGCATTAGCCCCACCTATATTATATTTGCTTTGATGTCTTTGTTAGTGGGCTTAATATTCTTCCTTTTTCTCTCCTTTCAGGTTGGCTGCCAAGAAGGGGAAGGAAAACCTCTAAATGGGGCGACAAACAAGTCCAATGCACAATCTTTTGAAGGAGCTCATCAGTTATAGCAACCCATCCACGTTGCACTTCTTTGCATGCACTGAGGACGGTGCAATATTTAAGTGTGGGGAGGTCGAGGATCGACTTCTGTGGGTAACTACCTTTTCCAACACCAATTCTTAATTTTCTTTGTTAGTTAGTTATTGCATTGCATGATAGATTGCACATGTAGTTAGTTTATTGCATTTAAGCACTACTTGGTTGAAGTGATGAATTCTTTTCCAAGAAAACTATTTTAGGGTATTTCACAAATTTAAATTAAAATTTTTTACCTTTCTTGAAGAAATTTATTTCGGAACATGGTTTTAAAGCTAGAACACACAAGTTTAGTGAGATTTTGAGCCTATTAATTGGTTGCATTTGATCAACTAATATTTTGTTTTGGTGTGTGTTATTTTCTCTAAGATTGTGATCTTTGTCTTGCTTGATTCTATATTTCCATTGTTTGATGTATGAATGCATTTATGTGATTGAGGCCTTTGTTTCACTAAACTCACATACCCATATGGCCTTAACCCTTCATCATCCTTTGCAAACCAATATTGAGCCTATTTTACCCCATTTGTTCTTTAGTTTATGATGACATGTCATCATGTCATATTTTTTTATGCTTTTTCATACAAGAAATTGATAATTAGTGCTTAAATATTGCATTCTTTTGTGCTTAAATGGTACATTACTTTGATCGTTTGATTTGATAAACTTTGTAGGAAATAAGAAGAAAAAGAAGCAAAAAAAGCACAAAATAAGCTAAAAAGGAGAAAAAAAAAAGAGTTTTGGAGCACACTTTGATGTCTTAGGCCACGCTTTTAAGAGCGTGGCCCATGACCATGAATGAAGGAAACAAATGCTAGCGCTCAATTACATGGAGCGCTATGTTTAAATTGTTAACTTTTTCGGGTTTTTTTTAGCCTTGTGACAGCATGACCATGCCTCCTTCAAAAGGCTATAACATGAGCTACAGATGTCCAATTGATGTGCTTTCAGTTGTATTGGAAAGCTGACATTTAGAGCTTTCCAACGATATATAGCAATCCATATTTGGCATGAAATTGAGGCACAAGTGAAAGAAATCTTTAAGGTCCAAAAATCAATAAAAAATGGGGCAGCCAAGGTTCGAAAGAGGAACCATTCGCACAAGGGGGCGCTACGTTGGTTCAATTCACTGAGCGCTACACAACAAGGCTTGGCATTAGAAAATTGGCCAAAGTGAAGCCAGCAAGGTTCGAAGAGGGAACCAAGGGAAGCTAAGTGTAGTGCTACGTTACTTCTTTTAACTTTTTCGTGATTTCAAGCTTGGGGAGGAAGCTTGTGCTAGCCATACACTAAGGAATGCTCAACCAAAGGACCAAGAGGCAGCGTTGGGTGAGTGAACGCTACGTTCACTAATGTAATGCTACAAGCCAAATTGCAAACACACAAGGAAGGCACACACACAAGGCATGTGGAGCGCTACGTTCACAATCCTAACTGAGCGCTCCACTGGAAGCATGCCCCCACCCATTTTTAAACAAATGCCTCCTGACCCAAGATTCACTCCAACAAAGGCACAAGAGATAGTGAGAATAGGAATTTCAAAGCCATCCGGATCCACTCTTCTTCAAATCCAAAGCAAGCAAAGCCCATTATCATCACTCAAAGGCACAAGAGATAGTGAGAATAGGAATTTCATTTAATTGTAATTTGTTTTTAATTTCAATTTCATTTTAATTTTGTAAAAGCCTATAAAAATTAAAAAGGCATCTGTTCCATTTTAGAAAGAAAGGTTGGCTCTGCTAGAGAGCATTAGGAGTAGGATAGAATAGAAAATCCTCTTTGAAACACTTTTAATCTTTCTGCACTGTTACATTCCAAGCATTGAATTCAATATTGGCTTATGCAAATTTCAATTTCCTTCTCTGCTACAATTTCCTTTTCTGCTATGATTCTCCTTTGCAATTCACTTTCTACAATTTTTCATTTGAGCTTATTGCTCCCAATTTACTTTCCTGCACTTTTGTTCCTCTGCACTTTACATTTGAGCTACTGTGATCTGAATTTAAATTTTCCTGCACTTTGAATTTCCTGTCACTTGTTCTCAAGATCTCTTTGATTTCTTGCTTCATTGCTTTCTTTAATTTCCAACACCCATCCCCACTTTACATTTGATGAAATTTACATTTCTTGTCATTTAAGTTTATGTCAATTTACATTTCTTGCTCTTTAAGATTCTACTCATTTACTTTCTGCAACTTTAACTTCACTGCTATTTACATTCTGTTGCTTCAATTTCACTCCAATTCACTTCAATGTTAGCTTGACTAGACTAATCACTCACTAAAGTTGCTTGATCCATGATGCATTCGCATATTTGCTATATTAGCTAGTCAGTTTAGTTAGTTTTAGCTTAGTTTCATTCATTATCTTTGAAATAAACAAGCATTTTTATGAGTTTCATTTCCATGCATAAAAATACCAAGGACCAGGTTAATTGTAGCCAAATTCATGCAAATGATTCAAGGAATGCATAAATGAATGAGTATGAATGAATCTCATGAAATTGATTGCATGGATTGGTGAGACTTTGAAGCAATTTCCCTTGTTAATGATAGGTGATGAAATAAGAAGGCATTGAAGCAAGAATGAAGCAAGCAAGTGGCTAACAACTCTTTCAAGAAGAGAAATGTGCACGTTGCTAACTTAGAATTTAAGTTGGCAACGCCATTGAAGCTTTACTTCAGGAAGAGCACAAATAACCTTGCAAGAAAGTGGTCTCCTGTGAGCACTATGCACGTTGCTAACTTGGAGCTACATTGGAGTGCTTGGCAACAATGCCAAGAAGCAAACTGAGCAAGGTTTGGCTAGGAAATGAAGGTTGCTACGTTGCCAACGCCAGCTCCTATAGGCGTGTTCCAAGGCAACATAGCAAGCAAAGCTTGGTGCCATAAGGAAGTCTCGAGCACGTTGTTGGCTTGGGAGAGCATGGACGTGTTCCAAGGCAACGCCAAGCTAGAAGGCAACCCTGGAGGGAAATCTCAAGACATCAAGCACGTTGCCAACGTTGGGTGCATATGCGTTTTTGATGAAAACGTGCCAGGAAGCAAACAAGCAAGGATCACTCACTCAAGCAAGTTGCCAACGCTGGATACATGGGCGTTCTTACTAGCAACGCCAAATAAACAATGCAACAATCCAAAACAACTCAAGGCAGCTTAGATGATGACTCTTCCACTCAAGCACGTTGCTAACGTTGGGATACAATGGCATGTTTGAGGATAACACCAGCAGCCATGGACCTTCACTCATGCACATTGCCAACGCTAGTTTCTATAGGCGTGTTTAGGGGCAACGCAGCAAGCAACTTTGGGGAGCAAGTCCAAAGCTCGAGCACGTTGCCAGCCAAGAGATGCAGGGGCGTGTTTGATGGTAACGCAGGCAAGCAACGCCAAGCAAGAAAGCTTGCCTAGGAAAGGAAGCTAGCACGTTGCCAATGCCAGAGTCCAAAGGCGTGCTTGTGGACAACGCTGGCAAGCAACGCAGCAAGAAAGCAAGGCTTTGGAGAGGAGCTAGGGAAGCTCGAGCACGTTACCAATGCCAGTTTCCATTGGCGTGTTCCAAGGCAACGCCAAGTAAGGAGGCAGCCCAGGAGAGGTCATCGCGAGTACGTTGCCACAACTTCGAGAAAGGCTGCGTGTTCCTTGGCAATGCAAGCAAGGATGCTGGGCCAAGGAAGTGAACTTGGGAGTTGCCAACTCTAGAATTACTAGCGTGTCCACCAACAACGCCAAGAGCAAAAACTTTTGGCCCAGGGGAAGAAGCATGCACGTTGCCAAGGCCAAGTTCTATAGGCGTGTTTTGTGACAACGTAGCAAGCAATCTTGGAGAGCAATCCCCTCACTCGAGTACGTTGTCAACGCCAAATTCTATAGGCGTGTTCCAAGGCAATGTAGCAAACAAAGTTGAAGACTAGAAGGCAGCCCTGGAGGGAAGCATCGAGCACGTTGCCAGCATGCCAACAAGGGATGTGTTCATCAACAACGCCAGCTCCATGTCTCAGCCCTGGGGGGTTTGGCACGTTGCTAACTTGGAAGAAAGGGTGCGTGTTCAGCAACAACTCCAGCAAACTTGGCAGCCTGACCTTACCTTCTTTAAGGAAGCATAACTTGAGATAGGAAAATCCAATTGAGATGATCCCAAGTGCATTAGAAAGAAGACATTCTGACATTTCTAATGATGTATGATAGTCCATATTGAAGCAGAGGATTGAAACTCGAATTCTGGGCAACATTAGGCATGAAAAGTGGAGCCAAGAAGAAGAAAAGCCAAGTTGTTAGCAACAACTTGGGCTAACAACGCCCAGTACAAAGCTCCCAGCCCAGGAAACTCATGAGCACGTTGCCAACGTGCCTTTACACTGGCGTGTTTGCCAGTAACGCCCCCATTGGGCCAAGAGCATCATGAATGAGCTCCTCCTTCTCTGTTTAGCAACACTTCTTCCATTGACTTCTTCCATCGAGCCAAGAATTCAACAAAGATAAAGCCCACATTGCTAGCCCAATTGAAGATCTCTGAAGGAGTTTTAGGAGTAGTATAAATAGAGAAGAGTTTTGTACTTTTAAGGACTTTTACTTTTTTTTAGACTTTTACAGTGAGACACTATTATTCTAGCAATTTTCACTTTCTTTCACCGGCCTTCTATTTTATTTTTCTTGTAACTTTGAATTTGAGTTTTAGAACTTTTTCTTCTTCTTCTTCATTCTTCTCTACACTTAGTTTAATTTCCATCTTTGCAATTGTTGTTGAAATTTGAGCTATGATTCACTAAACCCTAATTTCATTAGGGAGAGGAGCTCTGTGTATTTGAATGAGTTGATAACTCTTCTTTTCCTTCTCAATTCAAGTGGTTCATCCAAGAGAAAACTCTTGTTCTTCAAAGATTCAATCACCATCAAGAGAGGGTTTGAATCTATATGAATTGAGTGATGAACTTGAAAAAGGAGTTACCTAATTCAGTTTAGAGTTCATCCTATCATAATTTCCTTGATTAATACACTTTGGGTTGGTATGTGAGATGTAACCACCCTTGGTTGAGATCCTGGAAATTGTGTGGCTTGAAGTATTAGTTAATGAGCTTCATCTCTTCTCATGAACAATTAGATCACGAGAGTGGCAATTGATTGTGTTGATGAGAAATTGAGTTACCAAGAGATTGGAATTCAATTACCTACAATCTGCCATGGATCTATACCCATGATTGAGAAGGAATTGATCAACATCAATTCATGAGAATTTGCATCTTTGATCCCTAATGATTTCTCCCATCATTAATTCTCATTTCTTTTGTTCTTTAGTTATCTTAAATACCCACTACCCAATTCCCTTCTACATTGTTGCAATGTATTATTCTGCCATTTACATTCTGCTCTAAATTTACTTGCAATTTAATTTCTGCACTTTATATCCATACATTTTACTTCGTTGCAATTTTTCTTCAATGTCATTTAAGTTTCTTGCAATCTAAGTTTTCGTCATTTACTTTTATTCTCCTTCCTCGTTGCAATTGTTTACATTCATTGTCATTTAATTTTTGCAATTACTTTCAAATGTTAAAATCTCATGAAATCAAAACCATGTTTGCTCAACTAAACTACCAATTAACTAAAGTTGCTTAATCTACCAATCTCCGTGGGATCGACCTCACTCCGGTGAGTTTTACTACTTGATACGATCCGGTATACTTGCTGGTTAAACGTGAATATCTAATTTTCGCGTATCAAGTTTTTGGCGCCGTTGCCGGGGATTGGCAAAGATTAACAATGATTAAGTGAATGGAAGTTTAGATTAAGCATTTTTCTTTTCTTTGTTATAGCCCACTGACTGTTTGATATTTTGTTTCGCTAACTTTAACTTCACTCTAGCAATAGAGTGTTTTATTTGTGTTGTTGGTTTGTGTGTGTTTGTGTATGTCAGAGGCAAGGAGATTTGATCTTGAAGACGAGAGAACCCTCCGAAGGTTAAGAAGAGAAGCAACAGGAAAAGGGATAATTGGTGAGGAGGATTCAGAAGGAGAAGACCAAGTCATGGAGGGCGATTCGCATAACCCTCCTGAGGGAGTTGCCAACAATAACGGCCCACCTCAAAGGAGAGTTCTAGCTTCTTACACTTTCCCAAATCCAAGACACTGTGGGAGCAGTATACTCACTCCCAATGTTCATGCAAACAACTTTGAATTGAAGCCTCAGCTCATCACTCTAGTGCGAAACAATTGTTCCTATGAAGGAGGTCCCCTTGAGGATCCAAATCAACACCTATCTGTCTTCTTGAGAATATGTGAAACTGTCAAGACAAATGGTGTGTATCCAGATATTTACAAGCTGCTGTTGTTCCCATTTTCTTTGAGGGACAAGGCATCTCAATGGCTAGAGACATTTCCCAAAGAAAGCATCAACACTTGGGATGATCTGGTGAATAAATTTCTATCTAAGTTCTATCCACCTCAGAGGATCATCAAGTTGAAGACGGAGGTGCAAACGTTCACTCAAATGGATGGGGAATTATTGTATGAGGCATAGGAAAGATACAAAGCTCTGATTAGGAAATGTCCACCTGAGATGTTCAGTGAATGGGATAAACTTCAGAATTTCTATGAGGGGTTGACTCTAAAATCTCAAGAGTCCTTGGATTATTCTGTAGGAGGCTCACTACAATTGATGAAGACAATCGAGGAAGCTCAGAATCTCATAGACATGGTAACAAATAACCAATACTTATATGCTCATCAAAGGCAACGCCAACCCATTCAAAAGAAGGGTGTGTTGGAACTAGAAGGAGTGGACACTATCTTGGCACAGAATAAGTTGATGCACCAATAAATCCAGCAACAAATAGAAATGATGGCTAAGAGAATAGATGGCCTCCAACTAGCTTCAGTGAGCACAACAAATCAACCTTCAATTGAATGGGGTCAAAATGAAGCGAGCAATGTTGAGCAGCAACAAGAACAGGTTCAATATATGTAAAATGCCTCAAATTCTTCTCAAAATGACTTCCATGGTGACAGATACAACTCATCCTGGAGGAATCACCCCAACCTGAGATGGGGTGATAATCAAAACCATTGGCAGAAGAACAACAACTCCAACCATTCCCGCAACACACACAGCCAAAATCATTCATCTAACAACACTAACCAATATAAAAAACCACAAAACACATATCAACCACCCCACAACAATTCACAAACTCATCAAAATAACTTTCCCGCACCAATATCCAACCCACAAAACTACCACACCAGCCCTTCAACCAATTTCCAGCAACAACAATCAACCCCCATCATACCACCAATTGACAATCATGAAAATAGGATTTCAAGTCTTGAGGCAGCCCTACAAATAATCGCTCAGTCCACTCAAACCTTGATCAAAGGGCAAGAGAGATATGAAGCTACCATGAAGAACTTTGAACGGCAAGTGGGACAATTAGCCAAACAAGCTGAACGGCCAACTAATGTTCTTCCAAGTGATACAATCCCCAATCCAAGGGAAGAATGCAAAGCTGTGCAGTTGAGAAGTGGCAAGATAGTTGGAAGAGAAGTCAACAAAGAAGCAACAGAGCATGAAGTGGAAGATACAATAGATAAGAAGGAGGATGAAAAGGCATAAACATCCAAAAAGAGCAAAGAAACTGAGGAGCCACTAAGCAAGTTACCAACCCAAAACAACAATGCCAATAACAAGGAAATTGTGAGGCCACAGCAAGAGGAAAGAAATGAAGGGGTAAAATCTTATGCACCCAAGCTCCCTTACCCAACAAGGTTACACAAAGGAATGAGAGACCAGCAATTCCCAAAATTCTTAGAGATCTTCAAGAAGCTTGAAATTAACATTCCATTGGCCGAAGCTTTGGAGTAAATGCCATTGTATGTAAAGTTTCTTAAAGAATTGATCACCAAGAAGAGAAGCTGGCAGGAGAAAGAAACCGTGCTCCTCACTCAAGAGTATAGTGCCATCATTCAAAAGGGACTGCCACCAAAACTCAAAGACCCAGGCAGCTTCCTTATACCATGCACAATTGGGAACATGGCCATTGATAAATCACATTGTGACCTGGGAGCAAGCATCAACTTAATGCCTCTTGCCATGATGAAGAAGCTGATGATAGAAGAGGTTAAACCTACAAGGATATCACCACAGCTGGCTGATAGATCTCTCAAAATACCAAATAGAGTAGTGGAGAATCTCTTGGTAAAAGTGGGAAATTTTATATTCCCAGCCGATTTTGTGGTCCTAGATATGGATGAAGAGGGGAGCAACTCAGTTACCCTTGGTAGACCCTTTTAGGCCACAGCCAGAACAATCATTGATGTGGAAAAGGGAGAGATGATTTTCAGAGTACATGATGAGCAAATGACCATAAATGTCTTCAAAGTAATGCAGTACCCCGCTGAAAAAGAAAGCTGCATGAGGGTTGATGTGGTGGATTTTTTGGTTGAAGAAGTATTTGAAACAAACCATCAAGTGAAACAGGAGGAAGTCCAGGACATCCAAGAACAAGAAGAGAACAAATTGGAAGCACCAGAGGAACCAAGTGCCAAGAAAGAAGAGGCACCACAACAAGAGTTGAAACCATTACCCCCTCATCTTAAATATGCATTCCTTGGTGAAGAGGACAGCTTCCCAGTGATCATCAACTCTACATTGAGTGTAGAGGAAGAAGAAAAACTCCTTGTGGTATTGAAAGCTCACAAAGATGCATTGGGATGGACCATTAATGACTTGAAGGGCATAAGCCCTGCCATATGTATGCACAAAATTCTCTTAGAGGAAAATTCTAAACTAGTGGTACAACCTCAGAGAAGATTGAACTCCACAATGAAGGAGGTGGTTCAAAAAGAAGTATTGAAGCTATGTAAAGCTGAGATCATTTACCCTATCTCTGACAGTCCATGGGTTAGCCCAGTTCAAGTAGTACCAAAGAAAGGTGGGATGACTGTCATTGTCAATGAGAAGAATGAGCTTATTCTAATAAGAACAGTGACTGGATGGAGAATGTACATTGACTATAGGAGGCTGAATGATGCCACACGAAAGGACCATTTCCCCCTCCCTTTCATTGACTAGATGCTAGAAAGGCTGGCTGGCCATGCTTATTACTGCTTCCTTGACGAATACTCTAGCTATAACCAAATAGTAGTTGACCCCATGGATCAAGAGAAGACCTCCTTTACCTGTCCTTTTGGAGTCTTTGCTTATAGGAGAATGCCATTCGGATTGTGTAATGCCCCAGCTACCTTTCAGAGATGCATGTTATCAATCTTCTCAGACATGGTAGAAAAATTCATTGAAGTTTTTATGGATGACTTTTCCATTTTTGGTGATTCTTTCAATGCTTGTTTGCACCATCTTACCCTAGTCTTGAAAAGGTGCCAAGAAACCAATTTGGTTTTAAACTGGGAGAAATGCCATTTTATGGTACCCGAAGGAATTGTTCTTGGTCACAAAATTTCAAGAAAGGGTATAGAGGTGGACAAGGCAAAAGTAGAAATTATAGAAAAGCTTCCACTGCCAATAAATGTAAAAGCTGTTAGAAGTTTCTTGGGCCATCCTGGGTTCTATAGACGGTTCATCAAAGATTTTTCTAAAATAGCAAAACCACTAAGCAACTTGCTTGTGGTCAGCAACCCTTTTTCCTTTGATGATGAATGTAAACAGGCCTTTGAGACTCTAAAAGCTAAGCTCACCACAACACCAATTATCACAACCCCAAGTTGAGGATTACCTTTTGAACTTATGTGTGATGCAAGTGACCTTGCAATTGGTGCTGTGCTGGGGCAGAGAAAGGAAAAGAAGCACCATGTCATCTACTATGCAAGCAAAGTATTGAACGAAGCTCAAAGAAATTATACCACAATAGATAAAGAGTTACTAGCTGTGGTGTATGCTTTTGATAAATTTAGGCAATATTTGATTGGTTCCAAAATTTTAGTTTACACTGATCATGCTGCTCTCAAGTATCTAATGTCAAAACAGGATGCCAAACCAAGGTTAATTAGATGGATATTGCTTCTACAAGAGTTTGACATTGAGATCAAGGACAGAAAGGGTAGTGAGAATCAAGTTGCCGACCATCTATCAAGGTTGCCACAAGAGACAAGCCAAGATACATCTCAACCAGTAAATGAGAACTTTCCAGATGAGTACCTCTTACAAATCCAACAAACCCCTTGGTTTGCAGACATGGCCAACTACAAAGCAGGAAGGAGTATTCCACAAGAGTACACAAGGCAACAAGTTAAGAAGCTGCTACATGAGGCTAAGTTATTCTTGTGGGATGAGCCCTTCCTATTCAAAAGATGCCCAGATAGAATGATTAGAAGATGTGTGCCGGAAATTGAAATGAAGGACATACTATGGCATTGCCACAATTCAAGCTATGGTGGCCATTTTGGAGCTAAAAGGATTGCTGCAAAGGTCCTCCAAAGTGGGTTCTATTGGCCTTCTATCTTCAAGGATGCTAGAGATTTTGTGAGTCACTGCAATGAATGCCAAAGAACAGGAGGCTTGACAAAGAAGAATGAGATGCCTCAAAAGTTCATTTTGGAAGTGGACCTCTTTGATTTATGGGGAATAGACTTCATGGGACCCTTCCTTCCATCCTACACATTCAAATACATCTTGGTGGCAATGGAGTATGTTTCAAAATGGGTAGAGGCAATAGCCACCACTACATGTGATGCTAATGTGGTATTGCAATTTCTAAGGAGAAACATCTTCACTAGGTTTGGGGTGCCAAAGGGACTTATAAGCGATGGAGGAAGCCACTTTTGCAACAAATAATTGAACTCTCTCCTCCATAAATATGGAGTAACCCACAAGGTAGCCACACCCTATCACCCACAGACAAATGGACAAGCTGAACTTGCAAATAGAGAGCTAAAGAGAATTTTGGAGAAAACTGTGGGAGAAACAAGAAAGGATTGGGCAAGGAAGCTGGATGATGCACTCTGAGCATATCGGACAGCATTCAAAACCCCCATAGGAAGATCTCCATTTCAGCTGGTATATGGGAAAGCATGCCATTTACCTGTAGAGCTAGAACACAAAGCTTTTTGGGCCATAAAACTTCTAAATCTTGATGCCCAAGCAGTAGGAGAGAAGAGACTGTTGCAACTCAATAAGTTAGAAGAATTCAGACTTGAAGCATATGAGAATGCCAGAATATACAAGGAAAAAGCAAAGAGGTGGCATGACAAGAAGATCACTCCAAGGACATTTGAACCAGGCCAAAAAGTGCTGCTCTTCAACTCTAGGCTAAAGATTTTTCCTGGAAAGCTTAAATCCAAATGGACTAGTCCATACACCATCGCAAGAGTTTCCCCTCGTGGCTATGTGGAATTACTTGATGAAGCATCAAAGGAGACATTCACAGTCAATGGTCACAGGGTAAAGCTTTATCTTGGTGACCCCTGGAGCAAGGAAGAAAGTGTGCACTTGTTAACATAAGCAAGGGAGCTGCAATGTCAAGCTAAGGACAATAAACAAGCGCTTTATGGGAGGCAACCCATGCACAGGAGTCTTTTATTTTCATGCTTTAGTGATCAATAATGAGAGGTTGCATCATATACATCTAAGAGAATAAAGATTGAACTAGCACATAGTGTATGCAAGGCACTAAGTTTGGTGTGGTCAATCTTGAAGCAAATGCAAAAGTTTTTTTTTACAACACTTAGTCACAAACTAAGTTTGGTGTCTATACATACACAAAAATGCTAGGTCATGGAGCAACAGTGTAGTTATTTCTTTTAGTGATATGAAAACAACCATTAGATTTAAAAAAATATTTTAAATATTCTTTTATTATGATCTCGTTGAATTTCTTTAGAATGAGTCCAAGCATTACAAGAAAATCTAAAGCCTTTGTATTCTTGCTGCAGGGAAGTGAAAGAAAGAAGTGATGGGAGAATCTTGAAGGGAGGATCACGGACACACACACAAGACACGAGAAGTCACATGTACCTTGGATTGTGTGCATTGAGGAAAACATCTTAGCATGCATTAGGCAAAGAAGATTCATGCTTCCCATGCCTTGACCGAACCATCAAGACCGTTCCCCCATTATAAATATTACTTTAACCACTCCAACCACAATCATCAAACCTCACTTTGTCCTCACTTATATATATAGCACTCTCCATCACCACATTTCATCAATTCACCTCAGCCGAAATCACACTCAACCCTTTAAGCATCCTTGCTTTAAAGATTTTGGCCTTGATCCTAAGAATTGCTCAGCAAAATTCAGGATACACTATTTCCTCTAGCCTATCCGAACCACCCCCCTCTTTCATTCCCTCTCACAATCACTTTCAAGCTTGCACTCCTTACCTTGTGGCCATATCCATCTAAACTCCCTTCATAAACATTTTCTTTATGCTTGAGGACAAGCATTCCTCTAAGTTTGGTGTTGGAAGATTTGACCCTTGCAATTGAATTTCAATGGCCTCATCATCAAGAGCTAGGAAGGGAAAGGACAAGCAACCCGTAGAAGAAGAAGAACAAAACACCTTTGATCGAAGAAGATTCAAATCCAAATGCAATGAGCGCGTCTTTAGTTGGATGACAGGCAAAGACGTTGTCCCGGAGTTACCTTTCAAGCTAAGAAAGGAGGAGTACTCTGACATACAAAAAATAATTAGAAAAAGGGGATGGGAGCTTCTCTGTAATCAACCTCAAGAAGTGAGCATGGTTCTCATCCATGAATTTTACACCAATGTGATAAGAGAATTTGATGATGAAGAGCCATACAAGAGCTATGTAAGAGGAGTGACTGTTGACTTTAGTCCAAACACCATCAACAGGGTACTAAAGATCAAGCCAAAACAGTTCAAACAAACTAGCTATAAGGAAAGGGTTGAGCGTGAAGCAAGATGTGAGGATGTGCTAAGTGACTTGTGCAAAGTAGGCACGGACTGGGTGTTGGATTCACATGGGCTACCACTCAAACTTAGAAGAGGTGATCTCACACCTCAAGCAAAGGGATGGCATGACATAGTGAGGAGATCACTAATTCCTACTTCAAACAACTCCGAGGTAACAGTGAACAGAGCGATAATGATCCACTGCATAATGAAAGGAGGGGAGATTAATGTGGGAGAAGTTATAGCAAATAACATCATTGACATAGCTGAAAAGGTCAAACAAGACAGTTGGCTAGGATATCCTAGTACTATTCTATGCTTATGTGAAGAAGCTAGAGTGTCTCTCGAAGAATTTAAAGAAACTGACGTGGTGTCTATTGGAAAGCCTCTCACCAAGGAAAGATTGGAATTTGTCACCACGACCCAATTGGAGAGGCAACCTCTAGCAAGAAGAAAGAAAAGGAAAGAAGCAAGATAAGAGGAAGAGTGCCAAGAAATGGAAGAACCAAGTACTTTGAACATGAACCAACTCCAAGCCACTTTGGAAGGAATCTCTGGGCAATATTCACAAATTCAAAGAAGCCAAGAGGAACAAGCTCAACAACAAAGGGACCTTTGGCAAGTAATAAATCAGCAAAGAAAAGTTCAAGTTCAATGGATGGGTCAGCAAAGTGAATATCAAACACACATGATGGAACTACAACAAGAATAATATGACAAGATGTATGAAGTCATCAACAACTCAGCTGCTGAATATGGAAGATCCATGGAGAAGGTAATACAAGAACAAGCTCAACTAAGGAAAGAGCAAGCTCAGCAAAGGGAGCTTCTCCATAGGATGGATGCTAGACAAGACACATTTCACAGAGAATTCAATGAAAGCAGAATGTTCAAGGAGGCCAGATATAGAGACAGAATTGATTATGATATATGCACCCAAGAAAAACTCAGCTACCTTTGTGGAACACTCCCAGTACTCAACCCACAAGTCTAAAAATTTAATGAAGCGCACAAGATATTAGAAGAGCAGGAAATTGCAAGGGTGAAATTTAATGCTGAGAGGCTAAAGGAGAGGATGATAAGCTCAGGAATATGGAAAAGAGAAGAGGAGGACTCAACAACAAAACAACAAGGAGAAGTAAGAAAGAAGAAGAAAGAAGATCCAAAGGGCAAAGGAAAGGGACATAAAGACTAAAGGTGGTGAAGTTCTTTTTTTTAGTGCTTTATTAAATAAAGAAGATGTATGTCTGAAACATGGTATACCTTCTAGGTTGTTTTCTTTTATGCATTTTCATTTATGTTGCTTATTCCATGTATCACTCACATGCTTGGAATGTTTGCTTGCCTTAAGTACTTTTACTTGCCAATGGAATAAAAGATGTAGTTTGAACAAAAACAGAGAGGAATCTAGCTTAGGAGAACAAGGTTGTCTGATAAAAAGTGTTAGTACATATATGCTTTCATTGTGAACGAATCAAGGCTCAAGAAATTAAAAGGAGTTAAGATGCTTGCTTACACAAAACTAGTTGGTTAAGGGTTATAAGACTCAAGAAGTTAGAAGCACAAAAAACCTTGACAATGGAGTAATACACAAAAATTTTGAATAGCAGAAAAAGAGAAATAAAGAAAACAAAGAACAAAGAATGAAAGGCTAGGCATCAATGACAAAATTTGGATATGTGTCTGTGGTGATTGATGTTAGGAGACATACTTGGGCTAGTAAATCCGAGGGGTGCTTCATCACCCGGTAACTTGAGTTAACTAACTCGGGATTATCGATTTAAAACTCACATTCAAGAGTAGCTCTATAACAGAACATTTAGCAACCCAAAGAGGTGATGGACACCACTATCCAAATAAAATTCCAATGTTATATGCCTGTGATTGAATGTGTTAAGGAGAAAGGCTTGAGTTAGTAAATCTTTAAGAGTGTTTCAACACTTAACAACTTAAACCAACTGGTTTGGGATTGTTGATTGAAAGCTTATGCTAAAGAGCCGCCCTAAGACAAGATTTTTAGCTCAATTGAAACAAAGGAAATTTGAAAAAAAAGGGGGAGAAAAGAGAAGTAGAGAAAAGAATAGTTTAAGGATTATGTGCTAAAGTATAGAAAAAAAGAGTCTAGTGAAATTAACCAACCTAGTATTGAAGCAAGCATTTCAACTAAGAATTTGGATTAGCCTTGATCAGTTACACTAAACAGATGACTACACAAATAAGGATGACATATTCCGTGGAAGAATTCTTCTCTGTTAAGACATTCAATTCTTGCATCTTAAATTCTTTTGTCAAATTATTTTATCCATTGCTTGAGAACAAGCAATATTTTAAGTTTGGTGTTGTGATGCATTCGCATATTTGCTATATTAGCTAGTCAGTTTAGTTAGTTTTAGCTTAGTTTCATTCATTATCTTTGAAATAAATAAGCATTTTTATGAGTTTCATTTCCATGCATAAAAATACCAAGGACCAGGTTAGTTGTAGCCAAATTCATGCAAATGATTCAAGGAATGCATAAATGAATGAGTATGAATGAATCTCATGAAATTGATTGCATGGATTGGTGAGACTTTGAAGCAATTTCCCTTGTTAATGATAGGTGATGAAACAAGAAGGCATTGAAGCAAGAATGAAGCAAGCAAGTGGCTAACAACTCCTTCAAGAAGAGAAATGTGCACGTTGCTAACTTAGAATTCAAGTTGGCAACGCCATTGAAGCTTTACTTCAGGAAGAGCACAAACAACCTTGCAAGAAAGTGGTCTCCTGTGAGCACTATGTACATTGCTAACTTGGAGCTACATTGGAGTGCTTGGCAACAACGCCAAGAAGCAAACTGAGCAAGGTTTGGCTAGGAAATGAAGGTTGCTATGTTGCCAACGCCAGCTCCTATAGGCGTGTTCCAAGGCAACGTAGCAAGCAAAGCTTGGTGCCATAAGGAAGGCTCTAGCACGTTGTTGGCTTGGGAGAGCATGGACGTGTTCCAAGGCAACGCCAAGCTAGAAGGCAACCCTGGAGGGCAATCTCAAGACATCAAGCACATTGCCAACGTTGGGTGCACATGCGTTTTTGATGAAAACGTGCCAGGAAGCAAACAAGCAAGGATCACTCACTCAAGCAAGTTGCCAACGCTGGATACATGGGCGTTCTTACTAGCAACGCCAAATAAACAATGCAACAATCCAAAACAACTCAAGGCAACTTAGATGATGACTTTTCCACTCAAGCACGTTGCTAACGTTGGGATACAATGGCGTGTTTGAGGATAACGCCAGCAGCCATGGACCTTCACTCATGCACGTTGCCAACGCTAGTTTCTATAGGCGTGTTTAGGGGCAACGCAGCAAGCAACTTTGGGGAGCAAGTCCAAAGCTCGAGCACGTTGCCAGCCAAGAGATGCAGGGGCGTGTTTGATGGTAACGCAGGCAAGCAACGCCAAGCAAGAAAGCTTGCCCAGGAAAGGAAGCCAGCACGTTGCCAACGCCAGAGTCCAAAGGCGTGCTTGTGGACAATGCTGGCAAGCAACGCAACAAGAAAGCAAGGCCTTGGAGAGGAGCTAGGGAAGCTTGAGCACGTTACCAACGCCAGGTTCCATTGGCGTGTTCCAAGGCAACGCCAAGTAAGGAGGCAGCCCTAGAGAGGTCATCGCGAGCACGTTTCCACAACTTGGAGAAAGGCTGCGTATTCCTTGGCAACGCAAGCAAGGATGCTGGGCCAAGGAAGTGAACTTGGGCATTGCCAACTCTAGAATTACTAGCGTGTCCACCAACAACGCCAAGAGCAAAAAGTTTTGGCCCAGGGGAAGAAGCATGCACGTTGCCAACACCAAGTTCTATAGGCGTGTTTTGTGACAACGTAGCAAGCAATCTTGGAGAGCAATCCCCTCACTCGAGCACGTTGCCAACGCCAAATTCTATAGGCGTGTTCCAAGGCAACGTAGCAAACAAAGTTGAAGACTAGAAGGCAGCCCTGGAGGGAAGCATCGAGCACGTTGCCAGCGCGCCAACAAAGGACGTGTTCATCAACAACGCCAGCTCCATGTCTCAGCCCTGGGAGGTTTGGCACGTTGCCAACTTGGAAGAAAGGGTGCGTGTTCAGCAACAACTCCAGCAAACTTGGCAGCCTGACCTTACCTTCTTTAAGGAAGCATAACTTGAGATAGAAAAATCCAATTGAGATGATCCTAAGTGCATTAGAAAGAAGACATTCTGAGATTTCTAATGATGTATGATAGTCTATATTGAAGCAAAGTATTGAAACTCGAATTCTGGGAAACATTAGGCATGAAAAGTGGAGCCAAGAAGAAGAAAATCCAAGTTGTTAACAACAACTTGGGCTAAGAACGCCCAGCACAAAGCTCCCAGCCCAGGAAACTCATGAGCACGTTGCCAACGTGCCTTTACACTGGCGTGTTTGCCAGTAACGTCCCCATTGGGCCAGGAGCATCATGAATGAGCTCCTCCTTCTCTGTTTAGCAACACTTCTTCCATTGACTTCTTCCATCGAGCCAAGAATTCAACAAAGATAAAGCCCACATTGCTAGCCCAATTGAAAATCTCTGAAGGAGTTTTAGCAGTAGTATAAATAGAGAAGAGTTTTGTACTTTTAAGGACTTTTACTTTTTTTTAGACTTTTTCACTAAGACACTATTATTCTAGCAATTTTTACTTTCTTTCACCGGCCTTCTATTTTGTTTTTCTTGTAACTTTGAATTTGAGTTTTAGAACTTTTTCTTCTTCTTCTTCATTCTTCTCTACACTTAGTTTAATTTCCATCTTTACAATTGTTGTTGAAATTTGAGCTATGATTCACTAAACCCTAATTTCATTAGGGGGAGGAGCTCTGTGTATTTGAATGAGTTGATAACTCTTCTTTTCCTTCTCAATTCAAGTGGTTCATCCAAGAGGAAACTCTTGTTCTTCAAAGATTCAATCACCATCGAGAGAGGGGTTGAATCTATATGTATTGAGTGATGAACTTGAGAAAGGAGTTACCTGATTCAGTTTAGAGTTCATCCTTTCATAATTTCCTTGATTAATACACTTTGGGTTGGTATGTGAGATGTAACCACCCTTGGTTGAGATCCTGGGAATTGTGTGGCTTGAAGGATTAGTTAACGAGCTTCATCTCTTCTCATGAACAAGTAGATCACGAGAGTGGCAATTGATTGTGTTGATGAGAAATTGAGTTACCAAGAGATTGGAATTCAATTACCTACAATCTGCCATGGATCTATACCCATGATTGAGAAGGAATTGATCAACATCAATTCATGAGAATTTGCATCTCTGATCCCTAATGATCTCTCCCATCATTAATTCTCATTTCTTTTGTTCTTTAGTTATCTTAAATACCCACTACCCAATTCCCTTCTACATTCTTGCAATTTATTATTCTGCCATTTACATTCTGCTCTAAATTTACTTGCAATTTAATTTCTGCACTTTATATCCATACACTTTACTTCCTTGCAATTTATCTTCAATGTCATTTAAGTTTCTTGCAATCTAAGTTTTTGTCATTTACTTTTATTCTCCTTCTTCGTTGCAATTCTTTACATTCCTTGTCATTTAATTTTTGCAATTACTTTCAAATGTTTAAATCTCATGAAATCAAAACCATGTTTGCTCAACTAAACTACCAATTAACTAAAGTTGCTTAATCTACCAATCTCCGTGGGATCGACCTCACTCCGGTGAGTTTTACTACTTGATACGATCCGGTATACTTGCCGGTTAAACGTGAATATCTAATTTTCAAGTATCAATCCATCAATCCCTGTGGGATCGACCTCACTCTAAGTGAGTTATTACTACTTGATGCGACCCGGTACACTTGCCGGTGAGTTTTGTGTGGAATCTGGTTTCCAACCCATCAGTTTAACACATCACTAACTCTAAGAAGAAAACAATGAATGTCCTTAATATTGAATCCTTGGTTAGCTTAGATTAGTGGGAGTGTTCATGATTCAAGTGTGGGAAAACTGGATTTGAGAACATTTGGCTTGGGAATTGGGTATGTTATACTTTTTATAATAATGTGGAAAAAAATAGTTGAGCACATATTCTTGCATTCAATACCTTAAATCATATGCATTGATCTGAATAAAAATAAAAGAAAAAAAAGAGAAAAAAAAAAGAAAAAGCAAGCAATAAAAAGGGGACAAAACGCCCCAAAAATAAGTGGTGATAGAAATGCATATGTATTGTATTCAAATTGGGATGCATGAATATGTGGCAAAAGATGGTTAATGGGTAGTTGGTTGTATTTTCATTACATAGAGTGCCTTAAGTTAGGTATGAAATTTAGGTTAAGCAAGGATTCAGATTTTAGTCCACTTAACTAAATACATTCCTACCCTGACCGTAACCCCATTACAACCCTTGAAAAGACCTCTTGATATGTGTATCCATGCATTAAATTTTTGTTGATTGGTAGAAGAAGAGCAAACTTTAGAAAGCACAATTAGCAGAGAACCGAGAGAATTGACCCTTAAACACTTGAGTGATTAGAGTGTATACACTTCTGGGGAGGGTTCGATGCTCAAATTCCTTGTTCCGGATTTCATGAGCTCTCTTCTTGCAAGGATACTTATACTTCATTTTGAGATTTTAATTAGTGAAATCCAGTTCATATTTGATCTTGAAAGATTTATTTACTTTTAACCAAGTAGGTAGAAATATTTTGCATTTAGTGGCAATCATATAGATAGGTTGTACTTAATAAATCCTACCATCCCTCTTAAACCCTTGATAGCTTCTCTTGAGCTTAGCATGAGGACACGCTAATGTTTAAGTATGGAGAGGTTGATAAACCCCATTTTTAGGGTTTATTTTGTGCTTAATTTAGTAGATTCACACTTATTCATCTAAATTGCATGTTTTTAAGATTCCTTCCTAATTTTGTGCTATGATTGAAAACATGCTTCATAAGCCTTAAAATGGTTAGTTTTTAATCTTCTCTTATTACCATTTGATGCCGTTATATGTTTGTTAAGTGATTTCAGGTTTTATAGGGTAGGAATGGCATAAAGGATGGAAAGGAAGCATGCAAAACTGGAAGGAACACAAAGAATTGAAAATTTGAGAAGCTGATGTCAACGCGTACGCATGGATGACGCGTACGCGTGACCAAGCCATAACCAATTGACACGCACACGTGGCTGACGCGTACTTGTGGCCAGGTGCAAGGTCCAACGACGTGTACGCGTGGCTGACCGTACACGTGACAAGCATCACGTGCTTCAGTTAAGCGAATTCTCTGAGGGCGATTTTTGGCCTGCTTTTGACCCAGTTTCAGGCCCGAAAATAAAGACAAGAGGATGAATAGTGGAACTAGGTGGGGAAATTGAATTATTCATTCATTCACACACATTAGGTTTAGATGTAGAATTCTAGAGAGAGAGGCTCTCTCCTCTCTCTAGGTTTTAGAGTTTCTACTCCAATTTCTTAGATTTAGATTTAATTCATGTTTTTATTTACAATTCCTTGCAGTTTATTGTTCTAGCACCTTTGTTCTTCAATTCTACTTGTTATTTCCGTCACTTTGTTACCCTTATGTTTATGCATTCTTGATACTTTGGATATTTGTTAATGCAATTTATATGTTCATGTTGTTATTGCTTTCTTCAGTTGTCATTGTTAATTTCTTTCAATTGGTAGTTTTTAGATTTTATTATTGTTGCAATTTTACCATGCTTTTATGTTGTGCCTTCCAAGTGTTTGATAAAATGCTTGGTTAGATTTTAAATTAGATTTTTGTGTTCTTAGCTTGGATTGAGTAATTTGGAGACTCTTGAATTGTCAAAGTCTCTTGTTGATTGGTGATTGGAAGTTGCTAGTTGGCTTGAGCTTCACTAACTCTAGCCTTTGATTAGGACTTGTGAACTCAAGTTGATTTGCTCACTTGACTTTCCTTCAATTGTTAGAGGTTGACTAAGTGAGAGCAATTTACAGTTACCATCACAATTGACAATGATAATGAGGATAGGAATTCCAATTCTCAACCCTTGCTAGGACTTTTCTTAGTTGATAGTTTATTTTCTTGTTATCTACATTCCTTGTTTATCAAACTCAACCCAAAAAGATACAATCTCATAACCAATAATAAACACACATCCCTGCAATTCCTTGAGAGACGACCCGGGGTTTAAATACTTCGGTTTATTTTTATTGGGTTTGTATTGTGACAAACAAATTAAACATTGATTGAGGTTTAATTGTCGATTTAGAACTAAACTTACAACGCGATTTTATTAAGAAATTCTTTACCAACATTTTTCCTCCTTCAACTTTATTTTATTTTTCTACTTTTAGAAAAAAGATTTATTTTTTAATTTAAAAATAATAAAAAACAACAATAAGTTTTATAAAATTTTAAAAAGTATTTTTATTTTTTTATTCACCGGATAATTATGCATCCAGAGCATGACGCTCGTACTCTTGATTTTTTTTATTGTTGAACATCTTCAAAAAATTTAGAACAAATTAGATTTAAAAATTTAAATTTTTAAATGTTTTTTGTTTATTGAATATTGTTAGAATTTTTAATCTTTCTACTTTTACTAAAAAGATTATTTTTTAATTTAGAAAATTAAAAATTAAAAAAGAAATAATTTTACAAATTTTTAATTTACGAGATATTGCTAGACATTATTTTATTTTTTTTACTTTTAATAAAAAATTAATTTTTTATATTAAAAATAAAAATAAAAAATTTAGTTTATAAAATTTTAAATTTTTAAATATATTTTTTGATTTTTTATTCATCGAATAATGCTGCACCCGAACCACGACGTTCGGACCCTTGACTTTTTTAATGTTTGAGATTTTCAAATATTTAAAATAAATTAATTTTAAACTTTTTAAATTTTTTATTTTTCTATATTTTGAAAAAAAATGATTTTTTTTAATTTAAAAATTTAAAAATTAAAAAAATAATTTTACAAATTTTTTGTTAATGGATATTGCAGGACTTTATTTTATTTTTCTACTTCTAATAAAAGATTTAATTTATTAATTTAAAAGTTCAAAAATATATTTTTATTTTTTTATTCATGGAATAATGTTTTATCCAACGATATCTAGATCCTTGACTTTTTATTGTTGAACATTTTCAAAAAATTTAGATTAGATTAAATTTAAATATTTAAATTTTTAAAAGTTTTTGTTTATTGGATATTGTTGGAATTTTTTATTTTTCTACTTTTAGTTAAAATTGTTTGTTTTAATTTAGAAATTTAAAAGTTAAAAACCAAATAATTTTACAAAGTTTTTTTTATTGGATATTGCTTGACTTTATTTTATTTTTCTACTTTTAGTAATAAAAAAAATCATTTTTTAATTTAAAAATAAAAAAATAAAAAAATAAGTTTTATAAAATTTTTAAAAATATTTTTTTTATTCATCGGATAAAATTATTCAAAAATATATTTTTATTTTTTTATTCATGGAATAATGTTTTATCCGGACAACGATATCTAGATCCTTGACTTTTTTATTGCTGAACATCTTCAACAAATTTAGATTAAATTAAATTTAAATTTTTAAAAATTTTTGCTTATTGGATATTGTTGGAATTTTTTATTTTTGTACTTTTAGTTAAAATTGTTTGTTTTAATTTAGAAATTTAAAAGTTGAAAAATCAATTAATTTTACAAAGTTTTTTTATTGGATATTACTTGACTTTATTTTATTTTTCTAATTTAAGCGAAAAAAATATTTTTTAATTTAAAAATTAAAAAAAATACAAAATAAGTTTTATAAAATTTTAAAAAATATTTTTATTTTTTTATTCACCGGATAATGATGCATCCGGAGCATGACGCTCGTACTCTTAATTTTTTTTTTATTGTTGAACATCTTCAAAAAATTTAGAACAAATTAGATTTAAAAATTTAAATTTTAAATGTTTTTTGTTTATTGAATATTGTAAGAATTTTTTAATTTAGAAATTTTAAAATTAAAAAAATAATTTTACAAATTTTTAATTTACGAAATTTCGCTAGACTTTATTTTATTTTTCTACTTTTAATAAAAAATTTATTTTTTAATTTAAAAATAAAAAATAAAAAATTTAGTTTATAAATTTTTAAATATTTAAATATATTTTTTGTTTTTTATTTACCAAATCATGCTGCACCCGAACCATGACATTCGGACCCTTAACTTTTTCATTGTTTGACATTTTCAAAATTTTAAAATAAATTAATTTTAATTTTTGAAATTTTTTATTTTTCTAATTTTTGTAAAAAATAAATTTTTTTAATTTAGAATGTAAGACCCAGAACTTTTAAAAAGTCTTATTATGATCAGAGTTCAAATCATATAGTTATCTACAGTTTTAATTTCAGAAATTTCATTATTAAAGATAATTAAACTAAGTTTCGATTAATTGAATTTAAAATAAATTAAGATTATTATCCAATTTTACAATTATTGAATTATTTTTTATATTTAAATTATAAAGTTGGTAGTTATGAAATAATAAGAATTTTGTATAATTTGGACTAAATAATTAATATTTTAAAATATTAATATAGCTGTTTTGAAAAATAAAAAAATTAATTATATTATTACTAATTTTTGGATTTGAACATTTTATTAAAAATAAATTGTAAAATTGATTAACAAATAGTATTTTTATACATTATTATTATTGGATTAAAATTTATTTCTAATTACTATATTATCTCTATTTTTATTTAAAATTACAAAACTACCCCTAACTCTAAAACTAACCCAACACCTACACACCCACCAAACCCTAGCTAACCCCCCCCCCAAAAACCCACACAGCAGTAGCTGCTGCTATCAGAAGAAACAAAAAGAAAGAATGGGAGAAGGGGAAAAATAGGGAAGGGAGATCCGGAGGGAGGAAGGGCGTCGCCACCACGCCTCGCCGCCACACCACCGCGCCCTGCCGTCGAATCCATCCTGCTGCTGCTACCAACGCCGACGAAGAGGGATGGCTCGTGAGTGAGAGGGTCGCGAGCTTGTAGCCGTCGTCCTTGTCGCTGAGAAAGAAGGACGCCATCGGCGCTGTTCAGGGTAGAAGGAAGGTCATGCGAGAGTCAGAGGAGGAGGGAGCCTCTGTTGCGTCGCCACCGCGCTGTTGCCGCCGCTGGGGGAGTTTCGTTCATCGCCGCCGAGGGTCTACCGCTGGTGAGGAGGAGACGCCGTCGCCTCAAGCTGCTGCCGCCATCAAGTTTCGAGGAGAGAGAGGGAGCTGCGGAGAGGGTGAGATGCGATGGTGGTGGGTTGTTCTACTACCCTTGCTGCCGTCGCCACCAGAAGCTGCCGCCATGGCCGCCAGCTTCCTAGTTGCTACTGTGGTTGTTGTCCGCTGGGTATGGCTGCTGGGGGAGTCATTGTGGCTGCTGAAACCACCATTGGAGCTTCTGGCCGCTTCTGCCACCGGAAAACCTCGCTTCCGTCACCCGGAAATACTGTCGGTGAGGGTTTTAAGTCTGGTTTCTATTCTTTCAAAATTCTGGGAAGATTATTGACACTGCATGGTTTTACAACTGCTATTATTAGAGGTTCGGGCCGCCGCCGTCACTCGACAATTATTGACGGATCTGCTGCCGGGTTGATTTGGAGTTGCGGCTGCTTCGCTTTGTTACTTCAGTAAGTAATTTCTATTTTGAAAGCCCTGTGTTAGTGTTCTATTCCGTGTAATAAAGTATTTGCGATGTTAATGGTTCTAGGAGTTAGAATCCGAGTTTACTTGTGGCGTTTGAAGCTATTTCTGCTTTCGAGAGAGCAAGTGGAGCCGAGGTTTTGGTTGCCGTCAATTCGGGTTGAGGCAAAAAGAACTCTGTAAGGCGTTTGGCCTGTGATTTTGTGTATTGAGGTAGGGGCCTTTTCAGAAAAGTATATTTTATAAATTGTAATTATTATATATGGATATTATGTGGTAAAAATGTATACTTGAGTGATTGTATAAGTATTATGTAATATTGATTATTTTGGATGAATATGAATGCTTGGTTGATTCGATTATTATTTGGTTTTGTGAAACAAACGGTTTTGAAGTGTTTCTTTAAAGTCGCTTCTTTAAAACTTTGAAATCGAGTTTAATCCATTGAAAATTTACTTGATTTTGATTTGGTTTTCTTGAAATATGAAAACGGAATGTACCTTTGGGTTCAGTTGGAATTTGAGATGATTTGGTTTTGAACCCTTTAAAGAGGATTGTGGATTGGTTTGGATGGGACCCAGAAAGGGTGGCAGAGTCCAATTTTTAGGAGAGGTGCTGCGGAAATTCCGATAGAATTCGGGACTCCATTGAAATGTTATTTGGAAAATTATGAGTTAAAGACTTCTAATATTTTATTTGGATTATTTAAGAAAGGGATGACTTATACTTCTGAAATGAATTATTAAAAAGAAAATTATGATTTAGTCTTGTTTCTTAAGAAAAGTATTGTATCTCTCTTGGGAGCAAGTAATTTAGATGAGACTTATATTTTAAGGCTGTTTTACATGTTAAAAGAGTTTATATCTTTGAATTTGACTTGAGGGTTTCAGTGCCATTGAAAGAACCTGAATGTCTATTGACAAGTTTCATTTTTCAATGTTTTGGGAAAAAGTTTTAAGTACTCCTTGAATTATGAATTTTTGCAAGACTAAAACAATTTTCGAGCAGTTTGAAACGCTTTAGATTTAATCATGGAATTGAAGCTGGTTTTGCTTAAGTAAAGGAAATGGTCTTGAAAGGAGTAATTGATTACACGACTCAGTTTGGCTTAGATTCTATTTTTATTACTCAAATCAGGAAGCCAAGGTTTTAAAGATTTTGAACGAAATTGAGGAAATGAGTTATGTTATTCTCCCTTAAAGACTTGAGACTCTGCCGAGGGACTTTTGTTATAAAATCCTGTTGTTAGATGGATGATTTTGAATATTTCGAAAGAAATCTTTAATTTTCCATGGTTTTGGAAGTTTTGGAAAGAGGATGCCGAGTGTGGATTTGTTTTAAAAAGGGAACCTACTCTGAGTAAAAGTGGCTTATGAGTCTAAGAAGATTTGAGGAATGGGAACTTTAAAGCCAAGGCTAAAAAGAATTGATTTTGATTTCAAAGTGAAGTGAATTGAGAAAAAATTATTTATGGCTTGAATGATGATTTTATGAATTTGATGATGTTGGATGGTGGAAGTGCTATTTTGTTATGAGCTGGAATGGCTGTGTATGATAATGAATTATGGCTAATTGCGGAATATGTGAATATACACCAGTGAGGGTGTTGGATGTGAATTATGATTGTGAATAACTCGAGTTGATGATGTACGACAGAGGGATAGTCCAATGGTTAGCTACCAGGACTTGTCGGATTGTCTTTATAACCGACAGATGATATCATCAGCCACTAGGATAGACATTCATCATATGCATCTATGTGACATTGTTTGAGTGTGCATGTTGTACTTGGTTTGCCTATGTGATTAATTGTGTTTAATTGCTAATTGCTCTACTTGAAGTAACTGCTTGATTGTGCTTGAACCTCTTACTTGTGTTTGAGACTGAAAAGTTGGTTGTATTGTGGTGGATTGACTGCTGTTTGGATTGTTTGGACCTATGACCGTGGTTGATTATGAGATGGGCCGAGGGTTGTGTTTGGTTTTGTGTTCTTGATTTAGACAAGTATGAAAAACCTTCAAAAAGGCTTTTGGTTTATTTTATTGAGGAATTAACAGTTTTCTCTTTCAGAAAGGATTTTGGACTTCTGATATTAAACCTTTGGCTTTGAAAAGTTGCATAAGACGGTTATTAATCACTGTACCGGTTTTACCTTCACGTATCCTATTATAGTAATTCTCACAAACCCTCTACTGAGAACCCTTTCGAGGATGATGTTCTCACCCCCCTACAAATTTTCCTTTTCAGGATATGGATGCATAAGTCACGAAGAGTTTTAGCTAGTTGTTGTTGTTGTGATGTTTTGTGTTGCTTTAGTTATTATTTATTATTCCCTCGCCTTTATCTTCATACATTCTGTAAGAGGGATAGGAATTGTATTAGTTAATGCTTGTAAAATTATTTAACATATATACATATGTATGTACTCTTTGTGAGTTTTGTAAGTTGTATGGTATGTATGGATGTATGTTACCTAACAAAAAGTGTTTTGGAGCGGTTACACGGTTTAAAGTTTTAAACAGACTCATATTTTATTATTAAATATTATAAGAGTCGTTGTAATACTCGATCTATCAGAGTGGCGCAGCCGGAAGCGTGACATTTTGATAGTTAGGGTGTTAACACTTGACTTTTTTATTGTTGAACTTCTTCAAAAAAATTAGAATAAATTAGATTTAAAAATATAAACTTTTAAATTTTTTTTTGTTTATTGAATATTGTTGGAATTTTTTATCTATCTATTTTTACTAAAAAAAATTATTATTTTTAACATAGAAATTTAAAAAAAATTTTACAAATATTTTATTTACTAGATATTGCTAGACATCATTTTATTTTTCTACTTTTAATTAAAAATTTAATTTTTAATTTAAAGATCAAAAATAAAAAATGTAGTTTATAAAATTTTAAAATATATTCTTTTGTTTTTTATTTACCGAATAATGCTGCACGCGAACCACGACGTTCGGACCGTTGAAAATAACTTTACAAATATTTTATTTACTAAATATTGCTAGACTTTATTTTAGGATCCAATTAGCTTGAGGAAAACGTTCACTTTTGCTTATGTGAAGTTTGGGTAAGGTGAGGATACGATAATTCTATTTTAATTTCATTGAATTTGAGCTGAGTATTAAATTGGATGTATATGTGTTATAAATGTGTATTAGGTTGAAAATAAATAATTAGAGCTTGAAATTGTGAATATTGGAACTTGGAGGAAGTTGAGCTTAGAGTTTGTTGAATTTTGAGGAGCTGCCTTGGTTTTAAATAAATTGCTTTGGTCGTTACGCGGAAATCGGCCAAAGTATGATTTAGGTTTCTTGCATCTAATATATAATGTTCTGTGAAAACTTCGGCTAGATGACCATAGGATAAGTTGGATTGCATGTGTATATTTGATACTTAGTATTTTGTTGATGAACATGGTTGGTTTGGTGCTTGTTGATTAATTGGTGATTTGGTGAATTATTGATTTGAGGTATAACTAGTGTGGAGGTTGTTTGATAATGAGAAAGGGTATTTTGTGTTAAAAGTCTAGGATTTGTGAACTATGATTCTTGGTTGAATTTTGGTTGATGGATTTGAATATTGTATGAGTATAATTGTTGATCTGAGGTAGATTTATTATGGTGATTGTTATGATGATGAGGAAGGGAATGTTGAATTGAAAAGAATGCAGGTTTGGACCCGAAAAGGGTGGCAAAGTCCGAGTTTTAGAGGAGATGCTGCCGAAATTTTATAAAAGTTAGAGATTTTGTTTAGGTAATTATTTAAAAAGATTTAGATTCAAAGGTTATATGGTTTTATTTTGAATTATTAAGAAGATGAGTATGTTTTAAGTTTGATTCATTTAGAAAAGAATGAATTATGTTTTGAATTGGAACTATTGATGAAAGGAATGGGAGGTGTGATAATGAAGAATAATGATTGAGTATGATTGATGTATGATGATGAATGAGATGCGATTGAGAATGATGTGGATGTTGATGAATTATAATTGAATTATTTATATAGCTTATGAATTTAAATGATCTAAGAAATGAGATTCCCTGGATAAAGTGTCGTGGCTTGCCACCACGTGTACTAGGTTGAAAACTCGATACTCTGTTGACCCTACGATGTAAGTGTGACCGGGCACTATATAAATTCCCGAGAATGTTACCCCCATTGAGCAATATCGATTATTTGAGAAAAAGCTATGCATAGACTCTTGGGGATGCACGTTGAGGGACAGTCTAAGTTCAATTCAGACTTGTTGGGTTGGCTGGATAATCGACAGATGAGCCTCATCAGCCATAGGACAGGCATGCATCATATGCATATTACTTGAATTACTTGCTTGTGCTTTAATTGGGTGTGCCTATATGTATTTGCCATGTTAAATGTGTATTTATTACCTGCAGTACTTGTAACCTTCTTGTACTTGCCTTTATCTGTCTATTTGTTTGTGAAAATGCATGATAGAGTTGGAGGTATGGAGGGATGGCAGTATGGAACTTAGATTTAATGTTAAGTTAAGTTAGGTTTAAATATTCTTAGAAAACCACCTTTTTATGGCTTCTGTTTAATACTTTAAGCTCTATAATCTGAGTGTCAGCGTTCTAGGATTGCCTCTGGCATTCCCAAGACCTTATATAATATGTGTGTGGCACCTTTACCATACTGAGAACCTCTGGTTCTCATTCTATACTATATTGTTATTTTTCAGATGCAAGTCGAGAGACATCTCGTTAGGCGTCTAGAGTCTTGAAGCGGAGTGGTTACTGGGTAGTTTTGCTGTACAGTGATGTATATATATGTACTTTGTTTTCTTTCCGCATAACTTGTTCTTTTGCATCCTCTTAGAGGTTTATGGAGAGGCAGGACTGTGTATATGAACTTTTGGGTTTTGGATATGTATGTATATATGTGTAAATATTCTCCGGCCAGTCTTGACTTCGTGGGCTGAGTTAGGAGCTTGTTATTCTGTATCTTTGGCACTCTATTCCCACTTCTGTTATCTTATGTTTAATAATTATGATTTTCTTAACACGCAAGTTAGCTCGTACCTTGAGAATTGCGCTTTTATTTCGCGATTTTTATTTTCCCTTTCCTGCAAGGCTCCTAGCATATTACAATCTTTCTACTATTACATGTATACATTTTATTTTAGAGGTCGTAATACCACACCACCTCTGTTTTATGGCTTAAGCGTAAAGCTTTGTGTGGTAGGGTGTTACATTATGGTATCAGAGCAGTTCGTTCCTATAGAGCCTAAAAGACGGACTGATTGTGCTTCTGTGCATTCTCTGTATATGTGTTTATGTGCTATTAGGATATCTAACTGATATATATATATATATATATATATATATATATATATATATGGCATAAACATTTGTGGGCATGCATTTGGATCTTAAAGCATTAGACTTCCGATATTAAGATTGATCAACTTAATATCACTTGTTTGGTGTGTATAAGGACCAGATGTCGACTTGCGGACGCGGTTGCGGGCAAGGTAAAGGTAGAGGTAGGATAGGCACCATTACTCCTGCCCCACAGAGACTGATCCAGTAGACTTTATGGCTGCCCTGGGAAATATGGCTGCAGCTATGCAGGCAACAGCTGAGGTGCTAGGTAATCAGATAAATCAGGATAATCATGGGAACAATAATGATGAGGACGGTCCTATGACGCTTGCTACATTTCTAAAAGTCCGCCCTCCGACCTTCAGAAGAACCTCAAATCCCACTGATGCAGATAATTGGATTCAGGCTATGGAAAGGGCGTTACAGGCACAACAGGTTCCTGAAGAGCAATGGGTTGAATTTGGAACTTATCAGTTGCAAGGCGAAGCTCAGTATTGGTGGCAGAGAACACGGCATATCCTGCAGCCTGATGGTGCTACGATTCCTTGGGAGGTTTTTCGGACAGTGTTTTATAAGAAATACTTTTCTAATTCAGCCAGAAATGCCAAGGAACTTGAATTAATGTAGTTAAAGCAGGGACAGATGACTGTTGTTTTGTGATGCGGGCAGAAATCATCCAATTAAGAAATTAATATAAGAAATACATTGTGAGTATAGTTCTTAACCAGCTAAAATCCGCTTATCAATTTAGAAAGATTGTCACAAAATCAGAATAAAAATACTGGGAGTATGAATCCCAGGTCGTCTCCCAACGAGTTGACAAAAACGTGCTATCTTATTAATCAGGAGTTTTCTGAGAATTTTTGAGAGTTGAATAACAGGGAATAAATAATTGTAAATTAACGCAATGAAAATTAAAAGAGATTTATATATTCAGAATAAAAAGCCTTGACTGGGGGAATGATTAATTGGAAGTTCTGTCCTTGTTGGAATTCTCTCAAGTGTAGTATAAAGAGGTTGTTATTTTCACTTAGTTAACCCTTACTAAATAAAGGAAAGTCAAGTGATTGAGCTAACTCTTATTCACAAATCCTAGTCCTCTCCCTTGGAAAGGTCTAGCGTTAGTAAATAGAGAATTAGCCAATAAATTCCAATTTAACTAATCACTTGAGCATTCTAACTCAAGGGTCTCCATTTAATCAACCCCAAGTCAAGTTGGGAGTCTACTCCATTGACATAAAAATTACTTGCACAGAATAAAAAAGGGAATAAAAGGAAGACATGATAAACAATAACTGAAAAATTAATTAAAAGTAAAAGTAATCCTTTGCATTAATAAATTCTAAAAATAATCCAATTGTAACTCTAAACAAAGATTAAGGATATGGAAGAGTAAGGGAATAAGAAAACAAGCTAGAATAATAACTTCAACGGAGGTAATGACTCTTCTCAATATCCAAAGCATAAAACTAAAAATATGTGAATGTAAAAGAAAACCTAGAGGAAGAGTAATTTTTCTCTAAGATCTTAATCTAAAACTAAAACTACGCTAATGAGAATCTCTCTTGAGTCTCTGATCATTTCCTAGCTCTAGTCTGTGTTTCTGGGTCAGAAATAGAGTCCAAACTCGGCCCGAAATAGCCCCCAGCGTTTTCTGTGATTTCTGCAGATCGCGCATCTCACGCGTACGCGTCAAGCATGCACACGCGTCGCTGGTCATCTTTGCGTGTCATGCGTACGCGTCACGCACGCGCACGCATCGTCTAGCAAATCTCCAATCTACGCGTATGCGTCAGGTACGCGTACGCGTCACTGTAAAAATCTCCAGATTGCGCACACGCGTGAGCCATGCGTGCGCGTCGATGCTCGCTGGTTGTCTCCTTTATTTCTTGTGTTCCTTCCATTTGTGCAAGCTTCCTCTCCATCCTCTAAGCCATTCCTGCCTTACAAAGCCTGGAACACTGAACACACAGATCACGGCATTGAATGGTATAAAGGGGATTTAAAATACACAAATTAAAGGCTTAGGAAATAAGTTTTCAATCATAGAACAAAACTAGGAAGGAATTTTGAAACCATGTAATTCGTATGAATAAGTGTGCAAAGACTTGATAAAACCACTCAATTGAGCACAAGATAAACCATAAAATAGTGGTTTATCAAACTCCCCACACTTAAACATTAGCATGTTCTCATGCTTAGCTCAAGGAGATCAAAAGAATAGATAGGGAAAAGTAAGACTCATGAAATGCAACCTATGTATGAATGCAACTATATGCTAAGATGATTCTGTATACTCGGTTGAAAGTAAATAAGTTCTTCAAGACAAACATAAATCAGATATCACTAATTAATCATACAGTAAATACAAGTAGACTTGTAAGTAGACAGCTCATGAAAGCAGGAAACATAGAATTAAGCATTGAACCCTCACAGGTGGTGTATGTGCACTCTAATCACTCAAGTGTATAGGGTAATCTACTCTAGTCTTCTCTGGTCATGCTTTCTAAACTTTGTTATTTACCTAACCAATCAACAAGTATTTAATGTACCAATGCAAACATCATGAGGTCTTTTCAAGGTTGTAATGGGGCTAAGGTAAGGGTGAGGACATATGTATGGCTAAGTGAGCTATAAATTGAATCCTTGACTAACCTAAGATCTCACCTATACGCACTCTACATACTTCTTAAATCATGCCTAGCTACCCAAAATTCCTATTTTTGCATCTCATACTCATGTATCAACTTTTCTTTAATTTTATCACATATGCATTGATTTTTCATTAACTTAACATTGGGGTAATTTTGTCCCCTTATTTATTTATTTATTTATTGAATATTTTTGGATTAAAAAGATAAAAGTAAACATAACATATCAATGCACATGGATTTTTTTTTTTAATTTTTCTGGTCTCACATGAGTAGGTATCCAAATTCCTAATATTTTATCATAACACATTCCCTATAAACCCATGTTCCCACAGTTTTCCCACACTTAGTTGATACGCAATCTCTATCTTAAGCTAACCAAAGATTCAATTGGGGTAATTAATTATTTTTCTGCTTAAGGCTAGTGATGTGGTAAAATATAGAACAAATGGGGATTAAAAGGCTCAAGGTGGCTAACAAGGGTAATTGAAGGGGTAGGCTATTTGGGACAAGTGAGCTAATAAAATAATGGCCTCAATCATATGCAAGCATGTGAATACACTAAACATTGGACATATAGAAAAGAACAAAGTAAAATTACAATTATAGAGAAGAAAACACACAAGAATAAAATATCATGGTTAGATGATATAACCATACAATTAGGCTCAAAAATCTTACTGGGTTGTGTGTTCTTAGCTATAATTCATGTTCCAATTTAAAGTCTTCAAACAAGTTTAACAAAAAAGTTTTAATTTAAATTAGTGAAAAAATAGAATTTTGAAAAGAAATTTATTACTTTAACCAAGCAAACATACATGCAAACAATTATTATCATGCAATCTATTCTATCTAATAAAAGAAAAACTTAAAATATTGGTGTTAAGAAAAAGCACTTACCTCCGGAAGTCAGGTACTGACCGACCTCCCCACACTTAAAGCTTGGCACCGTCCTCGGTACTATCAGTTAGGAACAAAAGGGGCGCTTGTAACAGCATCTCCACCGTCGGGATTGTTATGGCTCCCGGTGCTGGTATGTGAGGTGGAGTCTGGAGTGTCTGGTTCTTCTTCAGGTGGGTGGTTGCCAACAATCAGCTCCTTGAGGTATGTAAATTGGCGCTTGTTACAGCGCTCCATTCACTTTGCTTGCCGGTCAAGCCGGTCCAACCTCTGAAGTATCTGTAGGAGCAGCTGATTTGTTGAAGGTGCTTGTGATGCAGAAGGAGAAGGAGTATCTCTGGCCGAGTCTGCGGTCCGACTGATAGTGGCTGCTGGAGGTCTGATGTTCTTCCCGTTGCGGACAATCTGATCATCTCGCGGAAGTATGGTCTTGGTGTCCCCAGTTCTGTAGGAGACTCTGGCTGCCGAGACTAGATTTGAAACCAAGGCGGGAAAGGGTAGGTTGCCTGTAATCTGTACATGTCCCATGGGGTGCCGGAGGTGTCTTGGTAAATTGAGAGGCTGGTCTGTAAGGATACACCAGAGGAGAACAGCCATATCTACAGTGAAGGAGGACTCGTGAGTGCTCGGAAAGACATAGTGGGACATAATCTGTGCCCACACTCGAGCCTCCAAGGTGAGTGCTGAAGCCAATATTCCCTTAGGTCGGGATTGATGGTATCCATAGATCCATCTGCTGCCAGGTTGTGCTATAACTCTGAAGACGGCGTCCCAGTCAAATTGGTATGTCTGGCGTTTGAAAGAGGCTTCTTGGTATGCGTCCAATCCTTCTGGAGCAGGGGGGAGATCTAAAGCTGGCTGAATGGCCTCTTCAGAAATAGGGACTTGCTTCTGACGGACATAGACAGAGTGCAGGGTTGGCATGTAGAAATTGGAGTAGAATTCAACTACCCATAAAAGGTTAACCTGCCGTGGCTGTTTCCGTAAGAATCTCCATTGTCTGCGCTCAATGCGGGGCTCTACCAACTCAATAATGTGGGTAGGGAGGATGAGTAGGTGCTCATTGTTGTAGTTCCGCTCAGCCAGGATGGGAAACATCTGTTCACAGTATCGGTTAGTGAACCACGCAGTGTCCCTTGCTGGAAAGGCTTTCTCTTTTTCATCGACCTTGATGATCCTCTTGACTCGCTTTGTGGATGGCTTGACTGATGTTGAGGATGGTTCCGCAGCTAGCGCTCTTTTTGTTCCTCTCCTTGCCGGTGGTTTGGAAGCATCTTTCTCTCTACCCTTCTTGATGGCCATCCTGAAAAGGAAAAAAGAAAGTAACGTGTAAAGCCAAGGGTTAAAGCAAGGAGGAGGACAGTACAAGTTGTTCAATGCCAAGGTAAAGAAGGATGTCGTTAACACATGGTCGCGACTACATGTGATCAGTTTATTAATGGAAATATAGCAAGTGCATATTATGGAAAGTAGATGCAAGATGTTTATTAGCATACCGGCAAAAGCATGAGTAGCATAGATCAAGCATCAATAGTTAAAATGTATTATCACTCGTAACAAACTAACAATCACGTTTGTATTGACAATTATATTCAATTAATAAAATATGAAAATGGTTTTGTGGAAAACAGGCATTAGAGTAGAGAGATCGAATAATTAAAAATGCACAATGCCATACGAGCTTTTTCATAAACACTTAGTATGCATAGTAAATATGTTATTGAAAGTATTAAATTTGAACATGCAAGCAACCCAAAAATAATTAGTGATAATTGTCAAACAACTCCTTAATAATCCACAAGCAATTATGGAAGAAAACAATCACCCAATTAAATTTCTAACACCATGTAAAATAATACAAAAATAAATAAATAATAAGAAAAGAAGAAAGAAAATAGAAAGAAAGAACCTTGAGAAGAAGGTGACAAAGAGATGGAATGGAGGGGGTGAGGTGAAGAAAATATGATGGAAGGGGGAAGAAAAAGAAATGAGTAAAGAAAGAAAGAAGGAGAAAAAGAATGGAGAATAAAGAAGAAGGAAGAGAAAGAAAGAAGAAAGAAGAAAGAAATTAGGATTGGAAAAGAAAAGATAAGAAAAGTGGCGGTGTAGGGATCTGGTGGTGTTGCGCGGGTGACGAGCACGCGTACTCCACGCGTATGCGTGGATCGTGCAAATGGGGAGGCGATGCGTAGGCGTCGGTCATGCGTACGCATGACCGTGCTTGTGCTACTCGCGCGAAGGTATCCTTGCACGTGCATAACTCTCTGTTTGTCTTGGAGTGTGTGCCAAAATGGTATACGACGCGTGCGCGTCATTGATGCGTACGCGTGAGGGTACTGAATTTGAAAATGACGCGCATGCGTCAGGGACGCGTACGCGTGAGTGACTTAGTGCTTTGGGCACAGTTCCACCACCAGTCCAGCACAACTTTCGGCCTGACACATTTTTTACATCGATTTTCCTAGGTCACGTGTGTGCGTCATTGACGCGTACCCGTGAGGTGCCAAATATTCAAATGACGCACACGCGTCAGGGACGCGTGCGCGTGGTGATGCTTGTGCGATTGGCACACTTTCTGCATTGCTTCCATGCAACTTTCTGCCACTTTCTTGATAAACCCCGATTTCGTGGTTTATTTTGTGCTTATTTTAGGGGATTTATTCACCATTTCCCACATTTATTCAATGAAATAGTATGGTTTTGTAATTCTCCCTTGAATTATGCTTAAATGTAAAAACATGCTTTTTAGGCCTTAAATTGGTGATTTTAATCCACCTTAATTCCATTTGATGCCTTGATGTGTTTGTTAAGTAATTTCAGGTCCATAAGGCAAGTATTGGATGGAAGAAATAAGGAGAAAAGCATGCAAAGAGGAGAATGCATGGAGAAACAAAGATTTGGAATGCACCAATGAACGCGCACGCGTACAAGGTGCGCACGCGCAAAAGTGGTTTCTCACAAGGACGCGCACGCATACATACCGCTTCCGCGCAGATTGGGAATTTGCCAGCGACGCGCACGCGCACATGGCGCGCGCGCTCCGATACTCTTGCTTGACCCACTTAATGGCAAAACGCTGGGGGCGATTTCTGAGCTGCCCAGGCCCAAATCCAACTTGTTTCTGAGTGTATTTCATGCAGAATTGAAGTCCAAGCAAAGGGAGAGCAATTAGTTTAGCCAACATGAGCCTTTAGTTAGTTTCTAGAGAGAGAAGCTCTCTCTTCTCTCTAGAACTAGGTTAGGATTAGGTTAGATTATTTTATTTTCATGTTTAACTACTTGATTTCAATTTGTTTATTCTATAATTTCTCTTTTCTACATTATGATTCTCTTAGTTTTTATGTTAACCTTCCCTTTTGCTCTCTTTTGTGATGATGAACTCATGTTGGATTTGTTTACATTTAATGCAATTTTAATGTTGATATTTCTTTAATTGATGTTGATTTGGATTGTGATTTTACATTTCTTGTAATTGATAGTCAGTAGATTTACAACTCTTGCACTTTCACTAAGCTTTTCTTTACTACCCACCAAGTGTTTGACAAAATGCTTGGTTGGACCTTAGAGTAGATTGTGAGCATTCTTGGCTTGGAAAGAGTGATTGGGCAATCTTGAGTCATGAAAACCCAACTTACGTCGGTGATCTAGAATTGTTAGCTAATATTGTTTCCTTTGACGCTAATCTTTTGCTAATTAAATTAGTAAGTTGATTAGGACTTTTGGATTGATATTAGTTAGTCTCGTTAGACTTCCTCCCCATTTGTTGGAGGCGACGTAATGAGATAAATTCTTGTTTATAATTGTGACTCGATTAATTGGTCTTGTTTGACATTCTCCCGATGTGTGAGTTAACTAAACAAGATAAATTAATCATGCATGACTAGGATAGAAAGCCTAAGATCTCAATTCAATGCTATGAATGTCTCTCTTCTATAATTGCTTCTTTTAATTGTTTGCTTGATTTACTTTCCTTGCACGATTAGATTCCTTGTCGATCATCAACCAAAACCCCCTTTTTCCCCTCTATAGCCAATACGCATGCACTCCATTGGTTCCTAGGGAGACGACCCGGAGTCCAAATACTTCGGTTACTTTTCATTGGGGATTGTACTTGTGACAACCAATATTTTTGTATGTGAGGACTCTTTGTTGGTGTAGAACTATACTTTACAACGAGAATTCATTTTCATTTGAGAAAATTCTATATCAACAAGAGAACAAACGCATCAAAATGGCGCCGTTGCCGGGGAGGCCAATGGTGCTATGTTAATTGGCTATTGTAAATATTGTGAATAGCTTTATCTTTGGTTTATTTGTTGATTTTTGCTAGTTTTAGGATTTAGTTTTCCTCATTTATTATTGCTCTTTGTTTTTATTTCCCACTTCACTATGAATTCTCACTTTGGCTATGAGTGTAGTTCAAACTATGTTGTAGGAGATGAAAGCTTCAATGAGGATGTGCATCAAGGAATTGGAGATCAAAGGTGGGAGGAGCCTCAAACACTTGATCAACCTCTATGGCAACAATCTCCACCAATGCACTATGAAGAAGAGCCGTTCTATGATACATATCAATCCACTAGCTATAGTGAATTCCCTTGTGATTTTCAAGAACCACCACCATATGTCTATGAGCCATATCCTCAATATAGCCACACGTCATACTCACAAGCCTCATACCACCATTCACCTCCATATGACTATAACTCATACACACCATATCAACCACCATTAGAATCACTTGTAGCACAACCACCATCCCAACGCCAATACTCTCAAGAACCACAAATTCCACATACACCACCTCAAGAACTTCACCAATGTGAACCACCTTCCGTTTACAACAATCTTTCCCTAACTGATGAATTTTCTCTTCCAATGCCACCTCCTAATGAAGCCTTCATGTTAGAATTGAGAGACCTTGAATCTCATATTTTAAGGCGACAAGAGGAGGATGAAACCAAGTTCAAGGAGTTAAGAGTAAGGGTGGCCGGCATAGTAGAAGCCGTGGGTCACCTAACATCTCACCTAAGCTCATGCGCCATAAGTACCCCAATTGTTGAAACAACCCAGGAGCTCAGTGAGGATATGAACTTGGAAATCCATGGTGAGGAAGGAGGATTGAGGCAAGAAACGCAACAAGAGGAGAAGATGGAAATTAGCGAACAAAAAGAAGTAGTGGGCGGATGTTTAGGACATGTTGAATACATAGAGGAACCCCAAGTTGAGGAACCCTCTTCCAAGGGGTGTGGAGGGAATATTAAAGAGAAGAGCATTGTTGCGGGAGGAGACAATGAGTTAAAGGAAATTGATTGAGAAGTGGATTCCATCACTTATGATTTTTTGCCCACCCTGATAAATTCCCTTGACGATCCTGTTGAACCTTCCCCCGGTAGATTGGAAAGCAAAGTTGAGGAGGACGTACAACCTCCAAGGCCTAATGCGAGTGAAGAACTGGGAGAAGTATTCCAAGCAACAAACGCTCCTATTTATAATGATTCCGAATCAACATATGATCCTTTCGAATTTGAAGAATCCTTCCCCGAATTGTCTGGATTCGACAATGAGGTAGACATCACTAGACCTCCTATCTACGATGAGAGTGATGGGGAAGAATTAGAAGAAATTAGTGAAGAGGAATGTGAACTTGAGGAAGATTGGCATGAGGAGGAGCTTGAAGAGCCTCGCCAAGTGGTGGAAACCTCGAGAAGAGGATGGACGGGAGTAGAACACGCTTTATCACGATCTTTGGGAACTCCTCCACCTAGTTCGTCATCTAAACCTCAACTCGAGTTGGTAAAACTTCTAACTCTCAGCTTTATTTTCCCACTTGAGTATGGTTTGCTTGAAACGGATGGCCAACTTAGGGCGCTTTGTGGAATCAAGCGGAAAAAGGAGGATGTTTAGTGGTTGGCGTTCTAAATCTAGGCTCATTATGGTGGGAAGCTCGAAATTAGAGAGCATGGATTGGTGTAATGCTAAACTAAATGGGTCTAGGAGAGTAGTTTGGTGCTTCCGCGAGAATCCTGCTTTCTCGTCACCCGAACAAAATCAACGCAATCAACTAGAAGACGGGTGCGAAGAGAAGATATGGGATCCTGGATTATCCTATGATGGTCATTCTCGGAAGCTCACATCTTGGAAAGAACCTCACCAAGGCTTCATGAAGAAGGTTGGAACTTCTGACAACCAATTGAAGGACAAGCACTTTTGGAGGTTCAAGGATGGGTACAAGCATAAGCCACCTTGACAAGAAGCCTCCCAAGGTCCAACTTAAGGACTTAAACTAAAAGTGCTTGGTGGGAGACACCCCACCATGGTAAACTCTTTCCATTCTCTTGTAGATATAATGAATGAATGAATTGGGTTCCATTGTATATAGTTTCTTTTCTTCTTGGTATATTTCTCTTTGTTTAACTAAGGTGTTTATGCATTTTGTGCTTTAATGAGGGATGAATTTTTGAATTGAGTTTTTGCTTGAATTACAAGTTTTCTCAAGTTGTTTGAAACTTGTCCCTATGTCTCAAAATGTGCTTAATCTTGCACCTTAGCTAGTTCTAGAGTTTTAGAGAAAGATGGGAAGTTATGAGATCTTTTGATGCTTATCAAAAAAAAAAATTGGAAAAGCAAGCCACGCGCAAGCGCAGAGCGCGCGCGCGCGTCGGCTGCGTATTTTAGTTTCGTGGGCCAAAAACCAGAGAGTTGCGCCACTTTTGGGCCAACTCTGTGCCTCAACCCACGCGGACGCATGCTGTACGTGTTGGCGTACGTCACGCCTCCGCGTCCATCCAATGACCTCAAGCCATCAATGCGAACGCGCACACTGCGCACGCGCGTCGATGCGTCTTAGCATCATCCAGGCCAAAGGACCCGAGATTTGTGCCAACTTCGGGCCTCTCTTGTGCCTTCAGTCTAGCACATCCGCACTGACGCGCACCTTACGCGTCTGGGCCCATTCCGATTGCTTCATCTATGCGCAAGCGCGCATGGCGCTTTCGCGCCGTTCTTCTATTTCGCCCACCCACGCGAACGCGCACAGTGCGCGCGAGCGTGGTTTCGAATTTTCACTTACCCCAGAGACGCGAGCCCTAGCGCATTCGCGCATCTCACCCCTCTCTCTCCAATGTTTCATTTATTTCTTTCCCCCATCTTCAAACTTCTCCAAACAACCACCTCACCTCCGGCGAGCATCCCAATCCCATCGCCGCCGTCGACCACCATCGCCTCGCCCTCTTCTCTCTCTTCTCTCACTTTTCCTTTCTCTTTCACTGCCCCTCTGTTCTCTGTCTCTCTCTGCCCTCTACGCCACCAGCACCGCCGCGACCACCATTGTCGCCGGCGCAAGCTCAGCGGTGCAACACGACAGCCGCGCTGCTCTGGCCAGTTCTCCCTCTCACCACCGCACTTCACTTTCTTCTCCCTTTTTCTCTGTTCAGTCTCTGCAACCAGGTTCATACCCTCCCCTGTTCTACTTCTTCTTTTGCTGTTTACTGTAATTGCACTAGTGTAGTTAGAATTAGTTTAATTAGATTAGAATAGTTAGTTTAGTTTAAATTAGGTGGTTAGCGAATCTGGGCTGAGTAGTGGATTTAGGCATTGTTTGAATTTCTGTCCCTGTGTGGAATTGCTCTGCTTCACTGCTGTGCCATATGCTCATTTGGGCTAGTTGATGCTGATGCATTAACTTGATTTAGCTTGCTGTTGTCAATTGTTGCTTTAATCATGGATATTGGCTGCTCATTTGTTCATAACTGCTTCTTGGCTGGTTTAGTTTGAAGTATTTTCTATTGCTCTGCTGCTGCTGTTTGTGCTGCATTATTGGCTTGTTCACCCATTCATATGGATTCAAACCTGATTTCTATGTTTCTGGCTCCCTCATGAATCCATATGGAGTTTGTTGCGCTTGTTTAAATTTGGGGATTAGCCAATTTGCTGCTGAATTGCTGCCGGAATTTCATTAACCACAGTTTTTGTATTGATCTTGAATGATGAATGTAACGGTCCTAGTTGATGAATTCTGTTCAATTAGAGTTCTGTTGCTTAAATGTGTTTTGAAAACTCCTCAAGAACAAGTTCTCTGGTCATGCTTTTCATATTCTTTCTTGTTATTCATGCTGATCTGCTGCTATGCATTGCATGGTTGAGTAAGCTTTTCGATTGGCCATTGCTTGTAAATCTTTTAAGGTTTCATGCTTCTTTTACATCAACACACGGGTTGGAGATTTTTAATCTATGTGACTGTTTTAATTCGCGCTATTCATGCATAATTTGCATTAAGCCGCATAGACCACAAGATTTTCCACTTTTCTCTCGACTTGTGACATTGATGCATCATTGAATTTAGTGTTGCATGCTTCTTGATTGATTCATTCCCTAATGAACTGATTCTACCAACACAAATTCATATGTTTCTAGTGATCTTTACATTGATTGGTGACTTGTTTTCATATTAGTTACTTTCTAGCAATGTCATATTTCATCATTAATGACTTGTTGCAATTCATGATTGTGAACGTGCTTACAGCCTTGTTTTGTGCATTCCTTTTGAACTGAGATAGTAATCACCACATCAATAATTTTCAACTGACTTCTTTGATTTTCAACTTAACCCTTTATGTCATTCTTTTGGATATGGTGTTTTCTGAACTCAATAAACGAATACTGTGCAAAATATGGTTTGAATTCTTGGTTTGAAATCTGAGTTGAATGTTGTATTTTGTTGCTTGCATTACAAGAAATCTCCTTTCTCCATTCACTTCATGAAGATGCTTTGCTTTGAGTGCTTTATATCTACTTGGCTCTGTGTTTATATTATATCACCTTTGTTTTCCAGGATGTCGGATAAAGGAAAAACCATAGCCACCACTTCCAAAAAGAGGAAGCGCTCCAAGACTTCTACCCCCTCAATGTATGCTAATTATGCAAAGAACCCGCTGAATGATGAAGATATAGAAAATCAGTCACTTCCATCCACTGATTCAATCAAATTCCCCAATCTCTACTGTGAGCTACGCTTCTCCCGTTATAGAAAGAAAAACTTGAACATTGAGAAGAAGCTGAATCTTCCCAATGACGTGAGGCGTGCTATAAACGCCTGTATTTCAGAGTTAGGGTTGGATTTTGTTGATAGGGACCTAGGAAGGATCAACATCTCATGGATTAAGGAGTTCTATTGTAACTTCTTCCGAGTAAACTTAGAATCAGTGCACGTAAGGGGTAGAGAGATCATGATCACTGAAGAGGCTATAGCGGATGCACTGCTTTGCAGGGTTGGTACTCCTGAGACTTGTGCCTATCAGCAGGCAGATGTGGCTATCCTTTCCATGACCTTTGACTATGAGGCGCTTAAGTGCGTGATTGCTACAGCGGATGCTCCTTGGGTGATGGATTCGAACAACAAGAAGCCCAAGGGGATGCTATTTGCATATCTGACTAGGGAGGCTAGGACCTGGCAGCAGATCTTCTCCCACTACATCATGCCTACTACTCACTTCTCAGAGATCCCGATGGATATGCTGACTCTGATTGGGTGTGTCATGGAAGGGAAATAGGTGTATTTCCCACGGCTGATTAGGCATAGCATGTGGAGAGCTCATATCCGCGGCTTGCTACCGTTTCCTACGTTGGTCACCAGCTTGGCTGAGCTAGCTGATCTCCCATGGGAGGACGATGACGTGACACCACCACCTCCAGATGATGATGTTAAGGAAGTTACTATTCCATGGGGTGGATGGGTGCACGAGAAGCCCTCGACCAGACATCGTTCTCGGGCTAGAGCTGCAGTTAAGGTAGTAGGACCTTCTTCCTCCATGGCGGCAGCAGCATCCTTACCTGCACCACCACCAGCACCTGAGCCGACTTATTTGTTGGTGCAGCAACTTCTTCGCTTCATGGTGCGCTCCGAGCGTCGTGTCATGCGACGTCTCGACCGCTTAGACCAAGCGTTTGCATCACAGGGTATCGAGCTCCCTCCACTTCCAGAGTCTCCCGCTTCTGATGAGCAGGATCAGGAGGAAGAGCATGGTGAGGCGCCGATACAGCAGGAGGCACCACCAGAGACGCAGACCACCACTGAGGTCCAGCAGCCTCCTGAGGTCCAGCATGACATTCCGGAGCCACAGCCAGTATTTGAGCCACAGCCAGTGCCACCTCCAGTTCCACAGCCTGAGCATGAGCCACAGCCTGGTGCGATTGTTGACCCCCATCCCGAGCTTCCGTAGTAGCATCGAGGACGATGCTCAATTCTAAAGTGTGGGGAGGTCACCGTTCGTGACCGGTGTTTGCACTTATGTGGTGAACTTTCAGACTTTTATTTCTATTCGCTGCTACTATATTTTGTTTTATTCCGCACTTTATGTCTTAGATCATTTTGGGATTACTGTACATATTTATGCTTTTGTAGATACTCTTATTTTGGTTGTTGCACACTTTTAGTATATATATATATATATATATATATATATATATATATATATATATATTTTGCATCTCAGTTGTTGATTTGATTAGAAAATTAATGGATTGCTGAAAATCTAGTTGACCCTTCTTATAGAAGAAATGTGTTTTGATTGAAAAAAGGATAAACTAGAAGAATTTTTAAAATTTTTCTAAATCACAATTTTGCATTAGAATAAGCTCAATCAATATGATGGAAATTTCCAAGAAACTCATTTTTAGGGCACCACCCCAATTGGTTGAAATTTTTTTTTATAGAACTTGCTTGAAATATACACTTTGTGGATCATGTTTTGAGCTAAGAACACAAGCATGTGAGATTTGAGCCTAATTGTGTGGTTACATCATATATAACCACTTATTTTTATTCTTGTGTGCATTATTCTCTCTCTATGATTGTAATCTTTGATTTGTTTGATTCTATATGTCCATTACTTTGTGCACACATGCATTTATATGATTGAGGCCATTGTTCAAATAGCTCACTTACCCAAATAGCCGACCTTTTATCTTCCATTGTTAGCCAATTTTGAGCCTATGCTTAACCCACTTATTCTTAATTGTAGCACATTACAAACCTAAGTGAAAAATAATAAATATCCCTTGTTTGGATCTTTGATTAGCTTAGGCTAGTGAGAGTGTTCATTATTTGATTTTGGGAGAGTTGGAAATATTGGGTAGAGATAAAAGTGTGCTTGTATTTTTGTTGAAAAATCTTGGAAATTGGGTACATACTCATGTAGTAATCAAATGTAAAATCGTATGCATTGATATCCTTGTACATATACCTAAACAAAAAAATTTTGCAATAAAGAGGGGACAAAATGCCCCAAGTTGAAGTTCAATAAGAGCCAATGCATATGTGTGATGATAAAAAAGAGAATGCACGAGTGTGTAAAAAAGTGAAGAATGGGTAGTTAGGTTTGTTTAGAATTATATAAGTTATCATAGGTTAGGTGGGAAGTTTAGGTTAATCAAAGATTCAAATTTCTAGCGCACTTGACCATATGCATCCTACCTTGACCCTAGCCCCATTACAACCTATGGAAAAGCCCTCATGATATTTGTATGCATGCATGATTTGATTGTTGATTATTAGATGAAAAACAAATCTTGGAAAGCATGATTAGGGAAGAATTGAGTAAATCAACCCTATACACTTGAGTGCCTAGAGCGGATACACATCCGGTGAGGGTTCGATCGCTTAATTACATGTTTTCACCCTTAATAATCTGCTCTTGCAAGTTTGTAAACTCTTTCGATGATTCAATCCAATTGTGGTTTCCTTGATTGCTAATACCTTAGCCCTTGTGCTTATATGTGTACTCTTGGAAATTAACTTGTTTTGACTGAGCCATTGCATTCATGTAGATAACTTGCATATAGATAGATTGCATTTAGTTAGTAGTTTGCATTGAATAAATGTGATACCCTTTGCTTCTTTCTTGATTTTAGCATGAGGAGATGCTTGGTTTAAGTGTGGGGAGATTTGATAAACCCCGATTTCGTGGTTTATTTTGTGCTTATTTTGGGAGATTTATTCACCTTTTCCCACATTTATTCAATGAAATAGTATGGTTTTGTAATTCTCCCTTGAATTATGCTTAAATGTAAAAACATGCTTTTTAGGCCTTAAATTGGTGATTTTAATCCACCTTAATTCCATTCGATGCCTTCATGTGTTTGTTAAGTAATTTCAGGTCCATAAGGCAAGTATTGGATGGAAGAAATGAGGAGAAAAGCATGCAAAGAGGAGAATGCATGGAGAAACAAAGATTTGGAATGCACCAATGAACGTGCACGCGTACAAGGCGTGCACGCGCAAAAGTGGTTTCTCACAAGGACACGGACGCATACATACCACTTCCGCGCAGATTGGGAATTTGCCAGCGATGCGCACGCGCACATGGCGCGCGCACGCTGATACTCTTGCTTGACCCACTTAATGGCAAAACGCTGGGAGCAATTTCTGAGCTGCCCAGGCCCAAATCCAACTTGTTTCTGAGTGTATTTCATGCAGAATTGAAGTCCAAGCAAAGGGAGAGCAATTAGTTTAGCCAACATGAGCCTTTAGTTAGTTTCTAGAGAGAGAAGCTCTCTCTTCTCTCTAGAATTAGGTTAGGATTAGGTTAGATTATTTTATTTTTATGTTTAACTACTTGATCTCAATTTGTTTCTTCTATAATTTCTCTTTTCTACATCATGATTCTCTTAGTTTTTATGTTAACCTTCCCTTTTGCTCTCTTTTGTGATGATGAACTCATGTTGGATTTGTTTATATTTAATGCAATTTTAATGTTGATATTTCTTTAATTGATGTTGATTTGGATTGTGATTTTACATGTAATTGATAGTCAGTAGATTTACAACTCTTGCACTTTCACTAAGCTTTTCTTTACTACCCACCAAGTGTTTGACAAAATGCTTGGTTGTACCTTAGAGTAGATTGTGAGCATTCTTGGCTTGGAAAGAGTGATTAGGCAATCTTGAGTCATGAAAACCCAACTTACGTCGGTGATCTAGAATTGTTAGCTAATATTGTTTCCATTGACGCTAATCTTTTGCTAATTAAATTAGTAAGTTGATTAGGACTTTTGGATTGAGATTAGTTAGTCTCGTTAGACTTCCTCCCCATTTGTTGGAGGCGACGTAATGAGATAAATTCTTGTTTATAATTGTGACTCGATTAATTGGTCTTGTTTGACATTCTCCCGATGTGTGAGTTAACTAAACAAGATAAATTAATCATGCATGACTAGGATAGAAAGCCTAAGATCTCAATTCAATGCCATGAATGTCTCTCTTCTTTAATTGCTTCTTTTAATTGTTTGCTTGATTTACTTTCCTTGCACAATTAGATTCCTTGTCGATCATCAACCAAAACCCCCTTTTTCCCCTCTATAGCCAATACGCATGCACTCCATTGGTTCCTAGGGAGACGACCCGGAGTCCAAATACTCCGGTTACTTTTCATTGGGGATTCTACTTGTGACAACCAATATTTTTGTATGTGAGGACTCTTTGTTGGTGTAGAACTATACTTTACAACAAGAATTCATTTTCATTTGAGGAAATTCTATATCAACAAGAGAATAAACGCATCATTTCTCCTTTTTTTTTGTCGAATGCAGATGCAGATGCAGACTTTATGCAGAAATTATGAGAAGAGTCACTAAATAAAATTAAAAAGAGAGAAAAGAACAATCATACCATGGTGGGTTGTCTCCCACCCAGCACTTTGCTTTAACGTCCTTAAGTTGGACGGTCCACAAGCTCAATCTGCTTCTATTGGTGGATCTTCTAATAGGAAACCCTCTATCTCTTTGTGTTCCTTCATCTTCTCACCATGATAAAGCTTTAAGCAATGTCCATTGACCTTGATTAAATTGGAACTTGAAGGATGACTCAGGTGGAAGACTCCATATGGCTCTGCTTTCTCCACTCTGTAGGGACCTTCCCAAATGGATCTCAGCTTTCCTGGCATAAGTCTCAGCCTGGAGTTGTAGAGAAGAATCAGATCTCCAGGTCTGAACTCTCTTCTTTTGATATGCTTGTCATGCACAGCCTTCACCTTCTCTTTGTATAATCTGGAGTTATCATATGCTTCGAGTCGAATGGTCTCAAGTTCTAGCAGTTGCAGCTTCCTTTCAGCACCAGCTTTCTCAAATCCCATGTTGCACTCCCGCACAGCCTAGAAAGTCTTGTGTTCCACCTCTACTGGAAGGTGGCAAGCCTTTCCGTACACTAAGTGGAAGGGACTCATCCCAATGGGTGTCTTGTACGCTGTCCGATACGCCCAGAGCGCATCGACAAGTCTGGTGCTCTAGTCCTTCCTATGAGGTTTCACTATCTTCTCCAGAATGTGCTTTGTTTATGTGTTAGACACCTTTGCTTGCCCATTGGTCTGGGGATGGTAAGTTGTTGCCACCTTGTGAACGATCCCATGCTTCTTCAGTAGTCCTGCTAGTCTCCAGTTATAAAAGTGAGTGCCTTGATCACTCACGATTGCTCGTGGTGATCAAAAGTGACAAATAATATGATTTTTAACAAAGGAAATAACAGTGCTAGCATCATCAGTACGGGTAGGAATTGCTTCCACCCATTTAAAAACATAATCTACAGCTAACAGTATATAAAGGTAACCACTAGAGTTTGGAAATGGACCCATGAAGTCAATACCCCAAACATAAAAAATTTCACAGAAAAGCATAATCTGTTGGGGCATCTCATCCCTCTTGGATATATTACCAAACCTTTGGCATGGGGAACTAGATTTACAGAAGGTAGTAGCATCTTTAAAAAGAGTAGGCCACCAGAATCCACAGTCTAAAATTTTTCTAGCTGTTCTTTGACGGCCAAAATGTCCTCCACTCTCAGAAGAGTGGCAGGCCTCTAAAATAGACTGGAATTCTGATTGGGGTACTGATAAACCCTATATTTAGGGTTTATCTTGTGTTGAATTTAGAGGGTTTTGTCAACCTTTCTCCCATTTATCCAACGAAATAGCATGGTTTTGTAAATTCTCCTTTAATTGTGCTTAAGAGTGAAAACATGCTTTTTAGGTCCTTAATTGTTTAATCTTAATTTACCTTTGATTCCATTAGATGCCTTGATATGTTTGTTAAGTGATTTCAGATTTATGAGGCAAAGATTGGATCAAGGGAATGAACGAAAAGCATGTAAAAATGGAGAACTCATGAAGAAATGAAGGAATCGCAAAAGCTGTCAAGCCGACCTCTTCGCACTTAAACGACCATAACTTGAGCTACATAGGTCCAAATGATGCGGTTCTAGTTGCGTTGGAAAGCTAACATCTGGGGCTACGAAATGATATAAGATCTGCCATAGTTGCTACACGTATGGTGACACATACGCACACAGTACGCGCACGCGTCATTGCTGCCATATGATCCACTTAAAGCAATACGTGGCCAGCAAATTCTAAAGCCTTGTGGGCCCAATCCAACTCATTTCTGATGCTATTTAAGCCAAGGATTGAAGAGGAATTAACATAATTTTCACACATTAGTTTAGTTTAGTTTAATTTTTTGAGGGAAAGTTAGTTTTTAGAGAGAGAAGCTCTCACTTCTCTCTAGGATTAGGATTAGGTTAGATCTAGATTAGAATTTCTTAGATCTATGTTTAATTCATGCTTTGATTTACTTTTCCTTTATCAATTCTTGTTCCTCTTCTTCTTCTCTCTCTAATTTTGTATTTCATTCTTGTGATTCTCTACTTTTATGATTGATGCACTTTTGTTCCTTCCTTTCCTCTTTAATGCAATTTATGTTTTCATGTTCCTTTATTGTTCATTTGATTTGTTGTTGTTTAATTCCTTACATTTGAGTAGTGTAGATTTACTTCTCTTGCAATTTTACTATGCTTTCCTTTTATGCCTTCCAAGTGTTTGATGAAATACTTGGTTAGACTTTAGTGTAGATTTTGTTCCTCTTGGCTTTGGTAGAGTAATTAGTGATGCTTGAGTTATCTAATTCCTTTGTTGATTGATAATTAGAAGTTGCTAATTGATTTGGATATCACTAAAGCTAGTCTTTCCCTTGGGAGTTGACTAGGACTTATGGAATCAAGTTGATTCATCCACTTGACTTTCCTCCATGGTTAGAGGTTAACTAAGTAGTAGCAATGGACAATTGTGGTCACAATTGAGGAGGATACCTAGGATAGGACTCCTAATTCTCACAACCATGCCAAGAGCTTTCTAGTTGTTAGTTTATTTTTATTTCCATTTATCTTTCATGTCTAATATCTCAAAAACCCCCAAGATACTTCATAACCAATAACAAGGACACTTTATTGCAATTCCTAGGGAGAACGACCCGAGGTTCAATACTTCGGTTTATAAATTTAGGGGTTTGTTACTTGTGACAAATAAATTTTTGTATGAAAGGATTATTGTTGGTTTAGAAACTATATTACAACGAGAATCCATTTGTGAATTCTAAACCACACAAAAGTCTAATCATCAAAATGGCACCATTGCCGGGGAATTGCAATGGTGTTGTGTTATTGGTTATTGTATATATGTGAATATTGTGAATATGTTTGCCTTTTACTTCTTTGTTAGTTTTTGATAGTTTTAGGATTTGGTTTCCTTTGTTTCTTATTTGATTTTAGTTTCATCTTCTCTTGCTATCATGAATTCTCACTTTGGCTATGAGTTTGGTTCTCACTATGTTGTAGGAAATGAGGACTACAATGAAGATGTGTATCAAGGATGGGATAACCAAAGGTGGGAGGAGCCATATGCATATGATCAATTTTCATGGCAGCAACCTCCACCAATAGACTATGAACAAGAATCATCCTTTGATGCATATCAATCCAATGGCTATGGTGAATCTCCTTGTAATTTTCAAGAACCACCGCCATATGCCTATGAGCCATATCCTCAACATAGCCATCTACCACACTCACAAGCCTTTTTTCACCAACCACCTTCATATGACCCTCATCCATATCCACCATTACAACAACCATATGAGCCATATGAACCACATATAGAGCCACCACCATTCCAACATCAACATTTTCAAGAGGCATCCACTCCATACTATTACCAAGATGAACCACCTCCAATGTATGAAAATTTTCAACCACAAGATGAATATTACTTTCCACCACAACCTCTCATGGATGAATACTCATGTCCATTGATCCAAGAGCCACATGATTCTAATCATATTATCCAAGAGGAACAAGAATCAAGGGAGCGTCTCAAGGAAATATTGGATCAACTTCAAGCGACCATGGAGCGTGTTGTGTAACAAGTGGAAAGAGTGGAAATTATTGAACCACCACAACTCTATCAAAAAGAACCACCTTCCTACGATGAATCCTTCCCCTCCCCCAAGATCATGAACCCTTCCATCCACTCCAACCTCCAATGGATGACATCCTTGATGTTCTTGTTCAAGGACAAGAGGAAATGAAAAGGGATGTGCAACAATTCACGGCCGCCTTGAATGAGGTGGTAAACCGGTTAGCATCCCAATGCTTGAACACTCAAGGAACTCCCATGACTACATGTAGAGAATCAAATGAAGAGCACAACATGAAGGAGAGATTGGTGGAGAATGAGGAAAGTTGCTTTGTATTGGAACAATTGGAGGAAGCTATGATTTTTGAAGAAAGGGAAGAATTGGTTGAAGACTTAGGAGATGCGGAGCCTCCATGGGAATCTAGAATTGAAGAAAACCCCTCCAAGAAGATTGAATTTGAGGCTAAGGAGGAATGTGCACAACCTCCAAGGCATATTCCTTATGAAGACTTGGATGGGATAGAGCGAGAATTGAGTTCCCTTGGTGATGAAGATCAAGCATCAAACCTTAGTGGTGAAGAATCCTTTGAGCATGAAGAACCTTCTCCCAACAAGATGGAAAGCAATATGGAGGTAAATTTTTCTCATCCTCCCATTTATGACTTGAGTAGGAGAAAAGGTTTAGATAAAATTGTTGAACAAAGGATTATAATTGAGAAGTCTTGTGAAAAGGTGAAAATCCTTAGAAAAAGGAGGATGGGAATTGAATACGCTTTATCAAGACCCTTGGAGTTGTCTTTGCCTAGGTTGCCATCTACTCCTTCATTTGAGTGGGTGAAATGCATTTCTATTAGCTTTATTATCCCACTTAAATATGGTTTGCTTGAAACGGATGGCTAACTTAGGGAGCTTTGTGGGATGAAGCGTAAACGAAAAAGGTTTTGTGGTTGGCGTTGCAAATCAAGGCTCATTATGGTTCATGCATCAAACATGAGATATAAAGGTTGGAGTAGTGCTCAAATAGATGGGTCTAGAAGGATTGTTGGGCACTTCATAGAGAATTCACCTTACTCACCACCCAGATGGACTAATAATAATGATCAACTTCAAGATGGGTGTGAAAATAAAGTGTGGGATCCCGGATCACAAGACGAGGATCAACTTTGGAAGCCCCAAGCTTGTGAAGAACTCCATCAACACATGGTGCAACAAATAAGAAATCTTGGGGCACAATGGAGAACCAAGCATTGGTGGGAGTTCCAAGATGAATTCAAGCACAAACAACCTTGATGAGGAGCTCCCCATAAGTCCAACTTAAGGACAAAATATAAAAGTGCTAGGTGGGAGACACCCCACCATGGTAAACTCTTTTCACTCTTTTGTAGCTTTGATTAATAAGTGATTTGAGTTGCCATTGTAGGTAGTTTTCCTCTTCATGTAGTTTTGTATTAATATCTTGGTTGTTAGTTGCTTAAAGTGCAAGTTATGTTTGTTTGCACTTGAAATTTTTTGTTAATTTTGCATTTTAGTTGATCTTGAGTTGTAGGTAGTGTTAGGGAGATTTTTAGCTGTTTATAGTATTTTTGAAAAAAAAAGAGTCAAGGACGCGTACGCACGCTGTGTGCGTGCGCATCCATACGCATTATTCAGGCCCATACTTTTTCCAGAGAGTTAGGCCAATCTCGCACAAAAGCTGGGCCAATTGCACAACTGCGTGTACACGTGCGCGCACTGCGCGCTTACGCGTCGATGTCCTTATTTTGCATATGCGCGCACCCGCACACATGCCGCGTGCGCGCCGATTCGCTAAAGTGGTTCCCAGGCCAATGACCCGAGAGTTGTGCCAGCTCTGGGCCAGCATTATGCGTTTGGCCCAACCTCACCCACGCGTGCGCGCACCTGGCGCGTATGCGCCCTTCGGCCAAAATGCACATCGGCGCGTAAGCGTGCATGACGTGTCCGCCGGTAAAAAAAAGAGTTTTTTTTTTCTCCTCTTTTGTTTTCTTTTGTTTATTGCATTCGTATACTTCTATTCTTTACATTTCAATTTTGATTTTATAGTCTGTTTTCATTTTTTTCTAAGTTTCTCATTTTAATAATGGTGTTGCATTCTTATACTCAATTATTGAGAACTTCTTGCATTGTTTTGGTGCTTTGTAACTTGTTTAACATTAATAATCATATTTGTTCCACACACATGATTAGTGCTTTAGTCCCTCCTCATTCATTGTTCTTTGTTTTTGTGCTTCATTATCATTGAGTTAGGATGGGACCAATTGCTCTCATGCTTATCACTAATCTTGTTTGTGTCAATTCTTATTTGAACTTGATGCTCAATATGCTCTTGATGCTTTAACTTTACTCTTGCATCAAGTATTAGTTGATATGCCATTAGCTTACATTGCTTTCTCGCTCACATGTTGTAGCTACCATGTAGTGAGAACCTTACCCTTATTTGGCATTAGCCCCCGCCTATGTTCTCTTTGCTTTGATATCTTTGTTATAGGCTTAATTTTCTTTCTTTTTCTCTCCCTTTAGGTTGGCCACCAAGAAAGGAGGAAAAGGAAAAGCTTCAAGATGGGGCAACGAACAAGTCATCCGCACAACCTTTCGAAGAAGCTCATTAATTGTAGCAACCCATCCACCTTGCTCTTCTTTGCATGCACCGAGGACGGTGCAATCTTCAAGTGTGGGGAGGTCATTCGACCGATCTCCACGGGTAACAATTTCCTTTTCAACACCAAAATTTTTTTATTATTTTCTTCGTTAGATAGTTGTTGCATCGCATGATAGGTTGCATGTTAGTTAGAATTTGTACATATTTTTACCACTTCTTTCCTATTAGGACTACTTGGTTAGGGTGATGATTTCTTTTCCAAGAAATTGTTTTTAGGGCAACCTACCAATTTGAAAAAAATTTTGGCTGAACTTGCTTGAAAGAATTTATTTTGGAACATGGTTTTGAGCTAAGAACACAAGCTTGTGAGATTTGAGCCTAATGGTGTGGTTACATCTTATAACCACTTATTTTTCCTTCTTGTGTGCAATTTTTCTCTTTCTATGATTGTGATCTTTGATTTGTTTGATTCTTTATATCCATTATTTTGTGTATTCATGCATTTGTATGATTGAGGCCATCATTTCATTTAGCTCACTTACCCAAATGGCCCTACCTTTTATCTTCCATTGTTAGCCAATTTGAGCCTATGCTTAACCCACTTGTTCTTAATTTTAGCACACTACAAGTTTTAAAGCGGAAAACAATAAAAGTCCTTACTTTGGATCTTTGATTAGCTTAGGCTAGTGTGTGTGTGTGTCATTTAAATGTGAGAAATCTTGGAACATTGGGTGAATAAAAGGGTAATTTTGTATTTTCGTTGTAAATATTGGGAATTAGGTACATACTCATGTGTAATAAATGTAAAACCTTATGCATTGATGATCTTGTATATAGAAAAAAAATGAGAAAAAGAAAAAGAAAAAAAAACAATATGGAAAAGATAAAAATAGAAAAAGAAAGAAACAAAGAAAAAGAAAGAAATAAAAGGGGACAAAATGCCCCAAGGCAAAGCTCAATAAGGGTCAATGCATAAGTGTTGTGAAATGAAAAAGAATGCATGAGTATGTTAAAAAGTGAGAAAAAAATGGGTAGTTAGGTTAGCTTTGAAATTGTATAGGATGTCATACGTTAGGTGGGAAGTTTAAGCTTATCAAACATTCAAATTTCAAGCTCACTTGACCAAATATGCATCCTTACCTTGACCGTAGCCCCATTACAACCTAAAGAAAAGACCTCATGATACTTGTATGCATGCATGAAATATATGTTGATTGTTAGAAGAAAAACAAATCTTAGAAAGCATGATTCAGGAGAATTGAGAGAATCGACCTTACACACTTGAGCGACTAGAGTGCAAACACTTCCGGTGATGGTTCGATGCTTAATTCCTTGATTCCTGGCTTTCATGAGCATTCTTCTTGCAAGTCTACTTGAACTTCATCTTGATATTTCAATTGGTAGGATTCATGAGTCGTCATGGGACCTTAGCCCTACTTGTGCATTCATATAGACAGGTGCATTTAGTTAGATCTCATTGAATAAATGTTGATATCCTTTGCTTTCTCTTGGTTTAAGCATGAGGACATGCTTGGTTTAAGTGTGGGGAGGTTGATAAACCCTATATTTAGGGTTTATCTTGTGTTGAATTTAGAGGGTTTTGTCAACCTTTCTCCCATTTATCCAATGAAATAGCATGGTTTTGTAAATTCTCCTTTAATTGTGCTTAAGAGTGAAAACATGCTTTTTAGGTCCTTAATTGTTTAATCTTAATTTACCTTTGATTCCATTAGATGCCTTGATATGTTTGTTAAGTGATTTCAGATTTAGGAGGCAAAGATTGGATCAAGGGAATGAACGAAAATCATGTAAAAATGGAGAACTCATGAAGAAATGAACGAATCGCAAAAGCTGTCAAGCCGACCTCTTCGCACTTAAATGACCATAACTTGAGCTACATAAGTCCAAATGATGCGGTTCCAGTTGCGTTGGAAAGAAAACATCCGGGGCTTCAAAACAATATAAGATTTGCCGTAGTTGCTATATGTATGGAGACGCGTACGTGTACTGTACGTGCACGCATCGTTGCTGCCATATGATCCACTTAAAGCAATACGTGGCCAGCGAATTCTAAAGCCTTGTGGGCCCAATCCAACTCATTTCTGATGCTATTTAAGCCAAGGATTGAAGGGGAATTAACATAATTTTCACACATTAGTTTAGTTTAGTTTAATTTTTGGAGGAAAAGTTAGTTTTTAGAGAGATTAGCTCTCACTTCTCTCTAGGATTAGGATTAGGTTAGATCTAGATTAGAATTTCTTAGATCTATGTTTAATTCATGCTTTGATTTACTTTTCCTTTATCAATTCTTGTTCCTCTTCTTCTTCTCTCTCTAATTTTGTATTTCATTCTTGTGATTCTCTACTTTTATGATTGATGCACTTTTGTTCCTTCCTTTTCTCTTTAATGCAATTTATGTTTTCATGTTCCTTTATTGTTCATTTGATTTGTTATTGTTTAATTCCTTACATTTGAGTAGTGTAGATTTACTTCTCTTGTAATTTTACTATGCTTTCCTTTTATGCCTTCCAAGTGTTTGATGAAATGCTTGGTTGGACTTTAGTGTAGATTTTGTTCCTCTTGGCTTTGGTAGAGTAATTAGTGACGCTTGAGTTATCTAATTCTTTTGTTGATTGATAATTAGAAGTTGCTAATTGATTTGGATATCACTAAAGCTAGTCTTTCCCTTGGGAGTTGGCTAGGACTTGTGGAATCAAGTTGATTCACCCACTTGACTTTCCTCCATGGTTAGAGGTTAACTAAGTGGTAGCAATGGACAATTGTGGTCACAATTGAGGAGGATAACTAGGATATGACTTCTAATTCTCACAACCTTGCCAAGATCTTTCTAGTTGTTAGTTTATTTTAATTTCCATTTACCTTTCATGTCTAATATCTCAAAAACCCCCAAAGATACTTTATAACCAATAACAAGGACACTTTATTGCAATTCCTAGGGAGAACGACCCGAGGTTCAATACTTCGGTTTATAAATTTAGGGGTTTGTTACTTGTGACAAACAAATTTTTGTATGAAAGAATTATTGTTGGTTTAGAAACTATATTGCAACGAGAATCCATTTGTGAATTCTAAACCACACAAAAGTCCAATCATCAGGCACACACCTTCTAATTACCTGGTCAGCACCACACCTCCATAAATATGGGTCATCCTATATATAATATTTAGACTCGCTTTTCAGCTTGTCTCTTTGATGCTTAGTAAAATTAGAAGGGAAAGTATGGGTAACTAGATAATTAGCTATAGGTGCATACCAAGGAACTATTTCAGATACCGCGTGCAAGCTATCAAATGGAAAAGCATCATTGATAGGAGTGGAGTCAGTCTTAATGTGCTCAAGGTGACTCAAGTGGTCTACCACTAAATTCTGGTTACCACTTGTTCCGAGGGTTACCTGAAACTGTAGGTCGATCTCGGACGAGATCTTCTGTACTGGTCGGAGCTGTTCTGTCCGACTTGTTGATGGTGGCCGGAGCCGCTGTGTCCGACTTGTTGGACTTGGTGGTGGTGCTGATCCTTCGTCACCGGAGGGTGGTGGTACCTGCAAGGGACTCCGATGCTTAAGTTAGCAGGGGTATTAAGAAGGTTTTTAGTAGAATCAGAGTATGAGTTACACCTGGGTGCTCCAGTGTATTTATAATAGTGTGGAATGACCTTTCTGGAGATAAGATAGTTATCTTATCTTATCTTTGAGTGAAGTCATCTTTATCTTTAAGGAAACCGCCCTTATCCTTCTAGGCTTGGGTAGCCTTTGGATTTGGGTCGAGTTCCTTTATTTGGGCTTGCTTTGGGCCTCTATTGTCGATTTGGCCAACCTCTTCTAAGAAGAGATCGGGGATTCCAGACTTGGACAGGTCGGTCGCTTTGTTGTTGATCATCCCGGGTCGGACATCTCGACCCAGGGTGTGAACAGTACCCCTACTCGAGTATGGTCTTCCTTTTGAGGTCGAGTCCTTCTTTAAAACTTCAATCCTTCTCTGGTGAAGCCGAGCTCGAGCATTTGTCGACTTTCTTCTTTGTAAAGTTTCCCTTTGAATATGGAGCGTCTTTTATTTTTTAATTTTTTTTTGAAACAGGCGTTCCTTTATTCTTTTGAAATGCGAGTCCCTTTGCCTTGGGAACGTGTGAGGGTTTAATAACCCCTTAATTATTCTCTTTGCCGTTTTTCCCCCTTTCTCCATTTTGAATTTAGTTTTCTTAAAGATTTGGCTTTCGCTTCTTCTTCTCTTTTTCTCACTGTAACTCCACCCTTCTTTGTTTTCCTTTGCCTGAGCCCTTTTTCACGCTTCTTTTCGTGGCATCGTTGGTGGTTACTGGAGCTTCCTTTGCTCGAAAGGCATTTTCCAGATTTTGGCCTCTTCGCTTTCAACTTTTTTGGCGCTTCCTCCTCTTTCAGGTTGGTTCTTCTTTCTTTTACTTCTTTTGTCGTTCTTCTTTTGTGCTTGCATTGTTCTATTCTTGGTAAAGTTTTGATTTTTCTTGAATTTGTGTTTGGAAAGTTTGAACCTTTTGTATCGTCGTGCATCTGCTTGTTATTGCTCTGGGAGTATCTTTTGATTTTGAAATGGTCCTTTCTGTATTTAGGGTTTTTGCGTGCCGTTTATTGCTTTCTAGTTTGTGTTCTTTGATATGAACTGTATGTTGTTATTGAGGCTTATGAATCTGTTGGCTTCAAAAAGATTATTCCCTTGATGATTTTTGCCATGTTGGTAGTTTTCTTTGCTGATAAACTTTGTAGAAGATAACGATTTTTTGGTCGCTTGTTTTAATTTTTTTCTCGTGTCGTCGCTTGTTTGGAGGGGGATTACTTTTCTTTTGCTGAGAGTTTTGTTGGGGTGTAGCCTTGTAGACTCTTTCCTGAGTCCTTACTCTATCCCTACCTCCAAAGGATGCCCCTGGACCTTGGTGTGTGTCTTGGAGTTTTCCTTTTACTGTTTGTATTGCTCTGAGTCATGTTTGTCCGAGCTATTTTGATTTCGCCCAAGCTGCTTTCGTTAGTAATTCATTTTCTTTTTCTTGCTGTAGGACTAGTTGGCCATGTCATCTCGCAAAAATATTGTTGAGACGTCTTCTAAGGTTTCTGAGGGTATGTCCAACTGGCTGGACTCTCTTGTGTTGATGTGTGTCTCCGTGGTTAATGTTGAGTTCTGTGCGGAGCTTAGAAAACATCATCGAATCTGTAGAAATAGAGATCAGGAAAAGAACTATGAATTGGTAGCGCCTGATTTCGATGAAAGAGTTTGCTTTCCTGCTTTGACCTAGGGGGAACGTCCCTTCTTTTATGCTTATGACTTTTTTTTCAGCCAGCTGAACATTATTTTGCCTTTTACTTCCTTTGAAACTGATTTGTTGTGGTCGTGCAACGTAGCTCCATCCCAGCTTCATCCTAACTCCTGGGGTTTTATCAAGATTTTTCAGTTGCTTTGCCAAGAGTTAGATGTCATCCCTTCTCAAACTCTCTTTCTTTATCTTTTCATTCTGACTAAGCCCGGGGTTTCTTCAAAAAGGAAAGCTCCTTGGATTTCTTTTCGATCTGCCCAAGGACATAAAGTGTTTGCTATGTATGACAAGTCCTTTAGGGACTTTAAGAATTATTTTTTTAAGGTCCGAGCTGTTGAGGGAGCTCGACCATTTTTCTTAGAGTCGAATGATGAACCTGCTTTCCCCTTGTGTTGGCAAAAGAATGTTGTGGTGTCTCGATACTCGTGGAAGATGCTTGATGAGGTTGAGCAGGCCTTTGTAACTGTGTTGGAAGATATTTGGGGGGAACCTCCCCATCTCGATACAAAGAGGTTTTTGGGGGACCCCTCTCTTATCCGAGCTGAGCTGGGTAGTGACAGACTTCTTTTTGCTTATTTTCTTGCTTTTTGTTTTTGCTTCTTCCAGTTTTCTAACTTGTTTTGCTGTGTTTTTTCAGAGATGGCTAAGAATAATGATTCGATGAAAGCCTTTAAAAAGGCAAGGAAGGCTACAGCTGCACAGAATATCTTGGCCAAGGTGGCTGGGGAAGGATCCTCTCACGCTCTGCCAAAGCAGCCAGTACCGAGCTCTCCTGGACCGAGGAGGATGATTCCTACCCCTCGGCTTCATGTGATCGATCCTCCCCAGACTTCTGCTGCTACCTCTTCTCCTTCTGCTGCTCCTCCTACAAAAAGACAGAGGACAGTTGAGCCCTTTAACCTGGATGCCCCTGACTTCGATGTTGTCGGGTTTGTTGATCAGTTAATTGGTCCCTATGGTGTCATTCCTACTGACGATGTTTCTCTTCTTCGTCATTTGGATTTTATTACTCGGAGCAGTATTAAGATGGCGCATGTGGGAGCAGCTTTATATCGGACTGCCCAAGATCTTCCTATCCATGCAACAAAGGCCTTTATGGAGGAGGCCAAGTCGGAGTTCGACTGGATCAAGGGTTTGAAGGAGGAGCTCGAGGTGAAAGTGGCCAAGTTAGAAACAGAGTTAGAGGATGAGAAGACTCGGGCTATTACCTTGGTGACTTCTGCTAAGTTGTCTGAGGATATGGCGTTGAAGCATAAGGAGAGCTATATCACCACTTATAGGGAGATGATGGGTCTCAAGGAGAGTTTGTGTAACAACCCCGATTTTTGAGTACGCGAGATCTTTTCTGAAGGCACGTATTTCACCGGAAGATCAGTAAAGGGAACACCTCTTCTATATCAATATGTATCTCGATACTCATTGTCATTATGTCATCCTTAAGCTAGAACCTTTTCTGAGGCAAGCTCGATAACGCACTCACGAAGAACCTAGTTATTGAACCGTATCAGTTAGGAGTGTTGATTCTGTTTTTCGTAAATAGTCTCAGTTTGACGAACCGGACTCGATTCATGAGAGAAGAGAGATACTAGGATAATATTATCATTTTATTAGTATTAGAAAATTCTTGAATGATATTATAAGATTACCTTGTCTGTTTTAGTTAAAAATAGAAAATCGGTTTAACCGGGTTCACAGTTTACTGGTACAGCTTAGCACTAGCACTCTCTGATGATTTTAGCAATACTAAGGCCTCATAATACATGTTCTATCCCCATAATAAATATGTTACTAGTGTCATTTATGCTAGTAGCTCAGCAAATAATTTTTAGAGATGTTTTTACAAGTGTTCCGATACATCTAGTTTTAGTAGTTATACACCAGAGATATTTTAATATTATTTTAACCCACCTCCAAGCCAACCAATCACAACTCATCTTACACCCCCAAGTCACTCCAAGGCTGGTCATTTACTCCCTTTGGCCGAAAATAACAAGAGAGCAAAGAGAGAAACTTTCATGAACACTTAATCTTCAAAGCTTGATTTCTCCTGAACTAAAACTCAAATCAAAACTCCGATTTCACCAGAATGATCCTCTCTTCTTCCTCTACATAACTATGTAACCTATCAAGGCTGGAAATAAGGTGAGATGGCTGTCTCTGTCCCTCTTCAATTCGGTTTTCAAGGAAACATGCTTAAACATGTGTTTTCTTGATGTTCTTCCTTAGGAATCATACTTAACTTGACTTGAGGGCCAAGAAACGTGACTTTCCAGCAAGTCTAAGGTTAGAAATCACCTCCTAACGTGATGAGGGAGATTTGGTTAGTTGAGGGTTTTTGGATTTAAAGTTGTTCTTGATGTGATTTAGGAGGAAAAAGTGCTAAAGGACCACCTGAAAGTCTAACTGAATTAGGAGCAGCAAAACCAGGTAGGGTGTGACAAATTTAATCTTGATTGATTCTGTTTGAGTTGTGTGATTATGATATGGTTTGGTTATGCTTGAAATTGATTGCTTATATGAGTTATTCTTGGTGAAGGTTTGTTGAAATTTTGATGAAATTTGATGATATTCAAGCTATGAATGTTGTTCTTGAGTGCAGCTGGAAAAACAAACCCTAATCCTTAAATTGGGGTTCAATTTATGTTGAAATCATGTGGAAAAGATGGGGTTTTAGTGGCTGGAAATTTATTTTGAATTTTGGTAAAAATCGGTTGCTGAAAAGACTGAAAAACGGGTAAAAACAGAGAAAGAATCTGAAGAATTTATGAAGAACATGAAGAACACTTTGATTGTGATGAAGAACATTGAAGAACACCTTTTAGATCTTAGAAAGGGCAAGGAAGTAAATATTTTGGTGTTTGAGGGGTTATTTTGTAATTTCTGAAAGTTAGGGTGGTTAAAGTAGAAATATTAAAAGTTATCGGGGTAAAAAGTGAATTTTAAAAGGTTAAAAGTTAAAGTGGGGTAATTTTCGAAAATTTAATGATAAAATAATAAATAATAATAAAATATTAAATAATAATATTTAATTAAAAATAATATTTTTATAAAAATAATAAAATAATGCGGAAAATGTAGTATTCTGTAAAAGCTTTAGAAAGATAACTTTAAGCGTAGAATCTTATAATTACCTTCATAAAACACTTAGGGAATGGTAATAACATATTAGTGAGGCAAAGATAAAGGAAAGATAAGAATTTAAAGAAGAGATAAAAACCAAAGAAAAGTTTGTAAAGTTTTAATGACAGAAAATCAGACAGAGATTAGTGAACGAACTAGGGCAACATAGTTAGTCCTTGAATTGCGACTAGGGTTAGGTATTATATGAAAAGTTAAACTGTTTCAGTATAGACTTAATGAACCTATAATTGGGACAGGCTAACTATTCATACCGAAATTTACATAAGCTTTAAATACATACATTAAGCATGGAAATCAAAACAGAATAAAGTAACACAGAGAACAGAGTAACCAGATTAAAGTAAAGTGATAAAGAGAAAAGAGTGATATAGATACAGAAGAAAGAGTAATCAGAGAAAAGTAAAGAGATACAGAGAAAAGAGAAACCAGAACAGATTAAAGAGATACAAAGAGAAAATAGTAATATGATAAAGAGAAATGGTTTGAGCCAAGATATTGTAAAAGTGAAAGATGTAAAGTTTGTATAGTATGATTGAACAGAGAAAGAAAGAGGTACTGCATAAGAATGTGAAAATAATGATGAATAATGAGAATGATAACGAATGATGATAATGAGAATGATTATGTGATGATCTGCTGCGTGAAGGCAGTCAGATAGATGGTGGTACGACCACTGAGAGTGCTTTCCTGGGATACTTAGCTATAATGCTATACTGTAAGTCAGAGGACTCTTACAGAGTTATCGAGAACACACGACTAGCATATACTCCTGTAAGTCAAGGGACTCTTACAGTGAGAGTGTGTGTATGCTCCTGTAAGTCAAAGGACTCTTACAGTGAGTGTGTTGGGCAGATATAAGTTAACTAGCTCCGTCATGCAAGTCAAAGGACTCTTGCAGTGGTTTGCCTCACAAGTCAAAGGACTCTTGCGAGGGGCATTGCCAACAGGGAAGCCTTACCTGGTCAGAGGACTCCGGGTAACGTCGAGAGCGGGTATGTAACCGACAAATGAGCTTATTACCTGCACTAGGGCTAGACATGCATCATACTTGGTTGTGCATTTCCTTGTTATGATTATGGTATGAATGTATTCTTTCCTTATTTGTATTCTATTCTCTGTGTCTGTTTTGTATTTTCTTGTATCCTTTTGTTTGAGTTCTGTTTTCTATTTCTCTATTTCCTCTATTTATCTTCATCTTCTATTTACTGCTTTCTGTATTTTGCTATTCGTTTGCAAAACAACATATAATTAATAAACTTAACTAATAACCCCGAACCTACTAAGAACTCCCCAGTTCTTACCCCTTCTCTCACCCTTCCCCCTTCAGATGGAAGCATGAGTACCCTTCCGTAGTTCACTGACGACCGTTCACAAAAAGGATTCCGCTCTAGGTAGTCTTCTGAGTCTAGGGTGAATCCCGTTCTCTGTTTATATGTATATACTGTGAGACCAGCCAATGGTCGGTACCCCATTTGTACATGAACTTTAACCTAAATCCTGTGTACGGGACTCCTGTTGTATGGCTACTTGATGAGGTACCAGAGAGACATCCTATGGCAATGTCTGATTGTGCAGAGGAGTAGCAGATGATGTTCTACCTTTTGGTGACATTCCACCTGACTTGAGTTTTGAAGACCTAGAACGTACTTTCCCTCGCTTTAGTAGTTTAGAGGGACTAGGTGAGTATAGAGTCTAGGCTAGCCTAGGTACCAGCTTAGGGACCTCTTCAACAGGTGATGAGCGGATAATTTATACGCTTTTTGGCATTGTTTTTAGTATGTTTTTAGTAGAATCTAGTTACTTTTAGGGACGTTTTCATTAGTTTTTATGTTAAATTCACATTTCTGGACTTTACTATGAGTTTGTGTATTTTTCTGTGATTTTAGGTATTTTCTGGCTGAAGTTGAGGGACTTGAGCAAAAATCAGATTCAGAGGTTGAAGAAGGACTGCTGATGTTGTTGGATTCTGACCTCCCTGCACTCAAAGTGGATTTTCTGGAGCTACATAACTCAAAATGGTGCGCTTCTAATTGCGTTGGAAAGTAGACATCCAGGGCTTTCCATCAATATATAATAGTCCATACTTTGGCCGAGTTTAGAGGACGTAAAAGGGCGTTGAACGCCAGTTCTACGCTGCTGTCTGGAGTTAAACGCCAGAAACACGTCACAAGCCAGAGTTGAACGCCAGAAATACGTTACAAACTGGCGTTCAACTCCAAAATTGACCTCTACACGTGTAACATTCAAGCTCAGCCCAAGCACACACCAAGTGAGCCCCGGAAGTGGATTTATGCATCAATTACTTACTTCTGTAAACCCTAGTAACTAGTTTATTATAAATAGGACTTTTTACTATTGTATTAGACATCTTTGATCAGTTTTATGCTATCTTAGACTTTCACGGGGGCTGGCCATTCGGCCATGCCTGAACCATTATCACTTATATATTTTCATACGGTAGAGTTTCTGCACTCCATAGATTAAGGTGTGGAGCTCTGCTGTTCCTCAAAGATTAATGCAAAGTACTACTGTTTTTCTTTTCAATTCAACTTATTCTGCTTCTAAGATATTCATTCGCACTTCAACCTGAATGTGATGAACGTGACAATCATCATCATTCCCTATGAATGCGTGCCTGACAACCACTTCCGTTCTACTTTAGATTGAATGAGTATCTCTTGGATCTCTTAATCAGAATCTTCGTGGTATAAGCTAGATTGATGGCGGCATTCATGAGAGTCCGGAAAGTCTAAACCTTGTCTGTGGTATTCCGAGTAGGACTCTGGGATTGAATGACTGTGACGAACTTCAAACTCGCGAGTGCTGGACGTAGTGACAGACGCAAAAGGAGGGTGAATCCTATTCCAGTATGATCGAGAACCTCAGATGATTAGCCGTGCTGTGACAGAGCATTTGGACCATTTTCACAAGAGGATGGGATGCAGCCATTGACAAGGGTGATGCCTCCAGACGATTAGCCATGCAGTGACAGCGCATCGGACCATTTTCCAGAGAGGATAAAAAGTAGCCATTGACAACGGTGATGTCCTTACATAAAGCCAGCCATGGAAAGGAGTAAGATTGATTGGATGAAGACAGCAGGAAAGCAGAGGTTCAGAGGAACGAATGCATCTCTATACGCTTATCTGAAATTCTAACCCATGAATTACATAAGTATTTCTATCCTTATTTTCTATTTATTATTAATATTCGAAAACTCCATTACTATTTGATATCCACCTGACTGAGATTTACAAGGTGACCACAGCTTGCTTCAAGCCGACAATCTCCGTGGGATCGACCCTTACTCACGTAAGGTTTATTACTTGGACGACCTAATGCACTTGCTGGTTAGTTGTATCGAAGTTGTGAATGAAAAACGATTTATTAAGACGTGCGTACAGAGTTTCTGGCACCGTTGCCTGAGATCACAATTTCGTGCACCAAGTTTTTGGCACCGTTGCCGGGGATTGTTCGAGTTTGAACAACTGATGGTTCATCTTGTTGCTCAGATTAGGTAATTTTATTTTTGTTTTATTTTCAAAAATTTTTCAAAAATCTTTCAAAAATTTTCTCCTTTGTTTTCAAAAAAAAAATTTAAAAAAAAAATAAATCTTTTCAAAAATATATTTTTCTTCAGAATTTTTAAGAATGAATTCTAGAGTTTCATGAAGCATGTTAAATCCTGGCTGGCTGTAAAGCCATGTCTAATTCTTTTAGATAGGGGCTTCCAACCATCAGCATAGAGGCAAGTTAATTGGAATGTCAGCCGTGGCATGTTTGAGTTACATACTAAAGCTTGGCTGGCTATTAAGCCATGCCTAACCCTCGGATTGGAGCTTTAGACTAAGAATACAAGATTCCTGGAATTCATATTAAAAAAAATTTTGAAATCCTTATTTTCTTTTTCCTATATGTTTATTCGAAAAAAAATATACAAAAAAAATTAGAAAATCATAAAAATAAAAAAAATTTTGTGTTTCTTGTTTGAGTCTTGAGTCAGATTTTAAGTTTGGTGTCAATTGCATATTCATCTTGCATTTTTCAAAAAAAATCATGCATTCATAGTGTTCTTCATGATCTTCAAGTTGTTCTTGGTAAGTCTTCTTGTTTGATCTTGATGTTTTCTTGTTTTGTGTCTTTTCTTGTTTTTCATATGCATTCTTGCATTCATAGTGTCTATACATGAAAAATTTTTAAGTTTGGTGTCTTGCATGTTTTCTTTGCATTAAAAATTTTTCAAAAAATAAGTTCTTGATGTTCATATTGACATTCAAAGTGTTCTTGGTGTTCATCTTGACATTTATAGCATTCTTGCATGCATTCATTGTTTTGATCCAAAATTTTCATGCATTGAGTCTTTTTCATGTTTTTCCTTCTCATTATTAAAAATTCAAAAAAAAAAAAAATATCTTTCCCTTTTTCACTCATAAATTTCGAAAATTTGAGTTGATTTTTTCAAAACTTTTTAAAATCTAGTTGTTTTTATGAGTCAAATCAAATTTTCAATTTAAAAATCTTATCTTTTTCAAAATCTTTTTCAAAAATCAAATCTTTTTCATTTTTCTTATTTATTTTCGAAAATTTTAAAAATCTTTTTCAAAAATCTTTTTCTTATCTTTATCTCCTAATTTTCGAAAATAACATCATCAATTAATGTTTTGATTCAAAAATTTCAAGTTTGTTACTTGCTTGTTAAGAAAGATTCAAACTTTGAGTTCTAGAATCATATCTTGTGATTTCTTGTAAATCAAGTCATTAATTGTGATTTTAAAAATCAAATCTTTTTCAAAACTAATTTCAATCATATCTTTTCAAAAATATCTCTTTATCTTATCTTTTTCAAAATTTGATTTTAAAATATCCTTTCTAACTTTTTATCTTCTTATCTTTTCAAAATTGATTTTCAAATTTGTTTCAACTAACTAGCTAACTTTTTGTTTGTTTCTTATCTTTTTCAAAACTACCTAACTAACTCTCTCTCTCTCTAATTTTCGAAAATATCTTCCCTCTTTTTCAAAATTTCTTTTTAATTAACTAATTAATTTAATTGTTGATTTTAATTTTCGAAAATTACTAACCTTTTTCAAAAACTATTTTCGAAAATCACTAACTCTTTTTCAAAAATAATTTTAAAAAATTCTCCTTCTCTCTCATCTCCTTCTATTTATTTATTCATCTACTAACACCTCTCTTCATCCCACATCTCTGCTCTCCTTACCCTTGTGTTTCTTTCTTTACATTACATTCTTTTCTTCTTCTACTCACACGGGGGAACCTCTACACCTGTGGTAAAAAGGATCCCTATTATTATTTTTCTGTCCCTCTTTTTCATATGAGCAGGAGCAAGGACAAGAATATTCTTGTTGAAGCAGATCCAGAACCTGAAAGGACTCTGAAAAGGAAACTAAGAGAAGCTAAATTACAACAATCCAGCAAGCACCTTTTACAAATTTTCGAACAAGAAGAGGAGATGGCAGCCGAAAATAATAATAATGCAAGGAGGATGCTTGGTGACTTTACTGCACCTAATTCCAATTTACATGAAAGAAGCATCTCCATTCCTGCCATTGGAGCAAATAATTTTGAGCTGAAACCTCAATTAGTTTCTCTGATGCATCAGAACTGCAAGTTTCATGGACTTCCATCTGAAGATCCTTTTCAGTTCTTAACTGAATTCTTGCAGATATGTGATACTGTTAAGACTAATGGAGTAGATCCTGAAGTCTACAGGCTCATGCTTTTCCCTTTTGCTATAAGAGACAGAGCTAGAGTAATGTTGGACTCTCAACCCAAAGATAGCCTGAACTCTTGGGATAAGCTGGTCAAGGATTTCTTAGCCAAGTTCTTTCCTCCTCAAAAGCTGAGTAAGCTTAGAGTGGATGTTCAAACCTTCAGACAGAAAGAAGGTGAATCCCTCTATGAAGCTTGGGAGAGATACAAAGAACTGACCAAAAAGTGTCCTTCTGACATGCTTTCAGAATGGACCATCCTGGATATATTTTATGATGGTCTATCTGAATTAGCTAAAATGTCATTGGATACCTCTGCAAGTGGATCCATTCACCTAAAGAAAACACCTGCAGAAGCTCAAGAACTCATTGACATGGTTGCTAATAACCAGTTCATGTACACTTCTGAGAGGAATCCTATGAGTAATGGGACGCCTATGAAGAAGGGAGTTCTTGAAATTGATACTCTGAATGCCATACTGGCTCAGAATAAAATATTGACTCAGCAAGTCAATATGATTTCTCAGAGTCTGAATAGAATGCAAGCTGCATCCAACAGTACTCAAGAGGCATCTTCTGAAGAAGAAGCTTATGATCCTGAAAACCCTGCAATAGCAGAGGTGAATTACATGGGTGAACCTTATGGAAACACCTATAACCCCTCATGGAGAAATCACCCAAATCTCTCATGGAAGGATCAACAAAAGCCTCAACAAGGCTTTAATAATGGTGGAAGAAATAGGTTTAATAATAGTAAACCTTTTCCATCATCCACTCAGCAACAGACAGAGAACTCTGAACAAAATACCTCTAATTTAGAAAACTTAGTCTCTGATCTATCTAAGGCCACTGTAAGTTTCATGAATGAAACAAGGTCCTCCATTAGAAATTTGGAGGCACAAGTGGGCCAGCTGAATAAAAGGATCACTGAAATCCCTCATAGTACTCTCCCAAGAAATACAGAAGAAAATCCAAAAGGAGAGTGCAAGGCCATTGACATAGTCAACACGGCCGAACCTAGAGAGGAAGGGGAGGACGTAAATCCCAGTGAGGAAGACCTCCTGGGACGTCCAGTGATCAATAAGGAGTTTCCCTTTGAGGAACCAAAGGAATCTGAGACTCATCTAGAGACCATAGAGATTCCATTGAACTTTCTTATGCCCTTCATGAGCTCTGACAAGTATTCATCTTCTGAAGAGAATGAGGATGTTACTGAAGAGCAAGTTACCAAGTACCTTGGTGCAATCATGAAGCTGAATGCCAAATTATTTGGTATTGAGACTTGGGAAGATGAACCTCCCTTGTTCACCAATGAACTAAGTGATCTGGATCAACTGACATTGCCTCAGAAGAAACAGGATCCTGGAAAGTTCGTAATACCTTGTACCATAGGCAACATGATCTTTGAAAAGGCTCTGTGTGACCTTGGTTCAGGGATAAACCTCATGCCCCTCTCTGTAATAGAGAAACTGGAAATCTTTGGGGTGCAAGCTACTAAAATCTCATTAGAGATGGCAGACAATTCAAGAAAACAGGCTTATGGACAAGTAGAGGACGTGTTAGTAAAGGTTGAAGGCCTTTACATCCCTGCTGATTTCATAATCCTTGATACTGGAAAGGATGAGGATGAATCCATCATCCTTGGAAGACCTTTCCTAGCCACAGCAAGAGCTGTGATTGATGTTGACAGAGGTGAATTAGTCCTTCAATTGAATGAGGACTCCCTTGTGTTTACAACTCAAGGTTACCCTTCTGTAAACATGGAAAAGAGGCACAGTAAGCTTCTCTCAAAACAGAGTCAACCAGAGCCCCTACAGTCAAACTCTAAGTTTGGTGTTGGGAAGTCTCAACAATGCTCTGAACATCTGTGAGGCTCCATGAGAGCCCACTGTCAAGCTATTGACATTAAAGAAGCGCTTGTTGGGAGGCAACCCAATTTTTATTTATCTAATTTTATTTTTCTTGTTCTTTCATGTTTTATTAGGTTCATGATCATGTGGAGTCACAAAATAAATATAAAAATTGAAAACAGAATCAAAAACAGCAGAAGAAAAATCACACCCTGGAGGAAGACCTTACTGGCATTTAAACGCCAGTAAGTAGCATCTGGCTGGCGTTCAACGCCAGAAAAGAGCATGGTTCTGGCGCTGAATGCCCAGAACAAGCATGGTTCTGGCGTTCAACGCCAGAAATGGGCAACAAATGGGCGTTCAACGCCCAGAACAAGCACCAATCTGGCGCTGAACGCCCAGAGTTGTGTGCAAGGGCATTTTGCATGCCTAATTTGGTGCAAGGTTGTAAATCCTTGAACACCTCAGGATCTGTGGACCCCACAGGATCACCTCAGGATCTGTGGACCCCACAGGATTCCCACCTACCTCCACTCACTTCTTCTCACCCCTCTTTCACACAATCCCATAAACACTCTTTCCCAAAACTCTTCACCAATCACCTCAATCTCTCTTCCCTATATATAGCCCTCCATTCTTCCTCATTTTCACACAACACAACCCTCTCTTCTTCTTCATCTATTCTTTCTTCTCTTGCTCGAGGGCGAGCAATATTCTATGTTTGGTGTGGTAAAAGCATAAGCTTTTTGTTTTTCCATTACCATTGATGGCACCCAAGACCGGAGAATCCTCTAGAAAAGGGAAAGGGAAGACAAAAGCTTCCACCTCCGAGTCATGGGAGATGGAAAGACTCATCTCCAAAGCTCATCAAGACCACTTCTATGATGTTGTGATCAAGAAGAAGGTGATCCCCGTGATCCCTTTCAAGCTCAAGAAGAATGAGTATCCGGAGATCCGACATGAAATCCAAAGAAGTGGTTGGGAAGTTCTAACAAACCCCATCCAACAAGTCGGCATCCTAATGGTTCAAGAGTTCTATGCCAATGCATGGATCACTAGGAACCATGATCAAAGTAAGAACCCAAACCCAAAGAATTATATTACAATGGTTCGGGAGAAATACTTAGATTTTAGTCCGAAAATGTGAGGTTGGCGTTTAACTTGCCTATGATGCAAGTAGATACACGCCCCTACACTAGAAGGGTCAACTTTAATCAAAGGTTGGACCAAGTCCTCATGGACATATGTGTGGAAGGCGCTCAATGGAAGATTGACTCCAAAGGCAAGCCGGTTCAATTAAGAAGACTGGACCTTAAGCCTGTGGCTAGAGGATGGTTGGAGTTCATCCAACGCTCCATCATCCCCACTAGCAACCGATCTGAAGTTACTGTGGATCGGGCCATCATGATTCATAGCATCATGATTGGAGAGGAAGTAGAAGTTCATGAAGTCATCTCCCTTGAATTCTACAAAATAGCCGAAAAGCCCTCTCCTGGGGCAAGGCTAGCTTTTCCTCATCTTATTTGCCATCTATGTTACTCAGCTGGAGCTTTCATAAAAGGAGATATTCCCATTGAGGAAGAGAAGCCCATCACTAAGAAAATGATGGAGCAAGCAAGAGAGCCCATTCTTGGATCTCAAGAGATGCATGAAGCTCGTGAGATCCCGGAGATGCCTCAAATGCATTTTCCTCCACAAAACTATTGGGAGAAAATCAACACCTCCCTAGGAGAATTAAGTTCCAACATGGAACAATTAAGGGTGGAACATCAAGAGCACTCCATCATCCTTCATGAAATAAGAGATCATCAAAAAGCAATGAGGGAGGAGCAACAAAGATAAGGAAGAGACATAGAAGAGCTCAAGAACATCATTGGTTCCTCAAGAAGGAAACGCCACCATCACTAAGGTGGACTCATTCCTTATTCTTACATTCTCTGTTTTTCGTTTTCTCTATGTTAAGTGCTTATCCATGTTTGTGCCTTCATTACATGATCATTAGTATTTAGTAACTTTGTCTTAAAGTTATGAATGTCCTATGAATCCATCACCTCTCTTAAATGAAAACTGTTTTAATTCAAAAGAACAAGAAGTACATGAGTTTCGAATTTATCCTTAAACTTAGTTTAATTATATTGATGTGGTGACAATGCTTCTTGTTTTCTGAATGAATGCTTGAACAATGCATATGTCTTTTGAAGTTGTTGTTTAAGAATGTTAAATATGTTGGCTCTTGAAAGAATGATGATAAGGAGACATGGTATTTGATAATCTGAAAAATCATAAAAACGATTCTTGAAGCTAGAAAAAGCAGCAAAGAACAAAGCTTGCAGAAAAAAATAGCGAAAAAATAGAAAGAAAAAAAAAAGAGAAAAAGCAAGCAGAAAAAACCAAAAGCTCTTAAAACCAAGAGGCAAGAGCAAAAAGCCAATAACCCTTAAAACCAAAAGGCAAGGGTAAATAAAAAGGATCCCAAGGCTTTAAGCATCAGTGGATAGGAGGGCCTAAAGGAATAAAATCCTGGCCTAATGATGCCAGGGCATTTTGGCCAGTTTCACTGACCTTTTCTTTACTGTTTTTAAGGTAGTTTCATGCATTTTCTTAGGAAATAAGCTAGTTTTGGGTAGATATTCACTTACATCTTGATTCAAGCAAACATTGTTAATTTTGAATTATTTCATGAGAATTTTGCATGAATTATATGATAAATTGGATGATGCATGATTCCATGATTAAGAGCAAGACTTTGATGCACTTTGTTTGATTGATTTCAGGCCAAAAGAAGAAGAGAAGAAGCCATGTTAGTGGCTACGTTAGTTACACTAACGTGAGCACTAACATGGATGGAAGGAAAGCCACAACGTTAGTGAGAAAAGTTAGTGGCATTAACTTTGAAGAAAGGAAATGGAGCCAACGTTAGTGACTAATGAGCGGATATTTTATACGCTTTTTGGGGTTAATTTCATATAGTTTTTAGTACATTCTAGTTAGTTTTTAGTTTATTTCCATTAGTTTTTAGGAAAAATTCATATTTCTGGACTTTACTATGAGTTGCGTATTTTTCTGAAATTTCAGGTATTTTTCTGGCTGAAATTGAGGGAGCTGAGCAAAAATCTGATTCAGGCTGAAAAAGGACTGCTGATGCTGTTGGATTCTGACCTCCCTGCACTCAAAGTGGATTTTCTGGAGCTACAAAACTTGATATGGCGCACTTCTAATTGCGTTGAAAAATAGACATCCAGAGCTTTCCAGCAATATATAATAGTCCATACTTTGCTCAAGGATAGATGACGTAAACTGGCGTTCAACGCCAGTTCTCTGCCCAATTCTAGCGTCCAGCGCCAGAAAAGGATTAAAAGTTGGAGTTCAACGCCAGAAATGGACCCAAACCTGGCGTTGAACGCCCAAAACAGCCTTATGCACGTGAATTGTTTAAGTCTCAGCGCAGCACACACCAAGTGGGCCCCAGAAGTGGATCTCTGCACCATCTGTCATAGTCTACTCACTTTTTGTAAACCTAGGCTACTAGTTTAGTATTTAAACAACTTTTAGAATATTATTTTTCATCTCATGACATTTTAGACCTGAACTTTGTACTCGTTGACGGCATGAGTCTCTAAACTCATTGTTGGGGGTGAGGAGCTCTGCTGTGTCTCAATGAATTAATGCAAGTATTTCTGTTTTCTATTCAAACATGCGTGTTCCTATCTAAGATATCCATTCGCGCCTAACTATGGAGAAGGTGATGATCAGTGACACTCATCACCTTTCTCAATCCATGAACGTGTGTCTGACAATCACCTCCGTTCTACATCAGATTGAATGAATATCTCTTAGATTCCTTAATCAGAATCTCCGTGGTATAAGCTAGATTGATGGCGGCATTCATGAGAATCCGGAAAGTCTAAACCTTGTCTGTGGTATTCCAAGTAGGATTCTAGGATTGGATGACTGCGACGCACTTCAAACTCGCGAGTGCTGGGCGTAGTGACAGACGTAAAAGGATAGTAAATCCTATTCTGGTACGACTGAGAACCTGCAGATGATTAGCCGTGCGGTGACAGCGCACTTGGACCCTTTTCACCGGAAGGATGGATGGTAGCCATTGACAACGGTGATCCACCAACACACAGCTTGCCATAGAAGGACGTGCATGCGTGAATCAGAGGACAGAGGAAAGCAGAGATTCAGAAGACAAAGCATCTCCAAAACTCCAACATATTCTCCATTACTGCATAACTAGTAACCTTTAACCCATGCTCTCTTGTTTATTCACAATTCAACTGATAAATATAATTGACTTCTTGACTAAGAATTGCAAGATAACCATAGATTGCTTCAAACCAACAATCTCCGTGGGATTCGACCCTTACTCACGTAAGGTATTACTTGGATGACCCAGTGCACTTGCTGGTTAGTGGTACGAGTTGTGAAAAGTGTGATTCGTAATTCGTGCACCAAGTTTTTGGTGCCGTTGCCGGGGATTGTTCGAGTTTGGAGAACTGACAGTTTATTTTGTTGCTTAGATTAGGAAAAATTTCTCTTTTTTGGTTTAGAGTCTCTTATTATTGTCGTGTTAAAATTTTAGAATCCTTATTTTCTTTTTAAAATCTTTTCAAAAATAATTTTTCTATTAGATCCTGTGCCAAACTTTAAGTTTGGTGTTTTCTTGTTGATTTTTCTGTGTTTTATGAAAATTTTAGTTTGGTTTTCTAAAAATTTTAAGTTTGGTGTTCTTCCTTCATATTCTTGTGTTCTCGTGAGTCTTCAAAGTGTTCTTGAGTCTTCCTTGTATCTTGATCTTAAAATTTTTAAGTTTGGTGTTCCTTGGTGTTCCCCCCTCCCCAAAAGAATTTTCGAAAATAAGGAGCATTAGATCTAAAAAAATTTTAAATCTTGAGCTATCTTATTAGTTTTCTCTCTCCTCTTAAAATTTAAAAATATCTTTTCTCTCTATTTTAAAGCATCTTTTTTGAAAATCAATTTCTAAAATTCAGATTTTTTTTAAAAAAAAAAATTTCCTAACCACTTCCTCTCTCCTCAATTTTTCGAAAATCTTCACCCATTTTTATTTATCTTTATCTTATTTTTGAAATAAATAAATAAATAAATAAATAAAAATATTTTCTCTATTTTACATCATCTCCCTTTCTCCATCATGGACCTAAGCGGAAATGAACAGTCCAGGAGGACTCTGGGGTCATATTTTAACCCCTCTACTGCTTCATATGGGAGTAGCATCTGCATACCCTCCATTGGAGTCAGTAGCTTTGAGTTGAATCCTCAGCTCATTATCATGGTGCAGCAAAGTTGCCAGTATTCCGGTCTTCCACAGGAAGAACCTACAGAGTTTCTGGCACAGTTTCTACAGATTGCTGACACAGTACATGATAAAGAAATAGATTAGGATGTCTACAGACTATTACTGTTTCCATTTGCTGTAAAAGATCAAGCTAAGAGGTGGTTGAATAACCAACCTAAGGCCAGCATAAGGACATGGAAACAGCTGACAGAAAAATTCCTGAATTAATACTTTCCCCCAAAACGGATGACATAGCTAAGGCTGGACATCCAAGGCTTTAAACAAGGAGATAGTGAATCTCTTTATGATGCCTGGGAGAGATACAGAGAGATGCTACGAAAATGCCCTTCTGAAATATTTTCAGAGTGGGTTCAGTTAGACATCTTCTATTATGGGCTTGCTGAAGGAGCTCAGATGTCTCTAGATTACTCAGCTGGTGGATCTATCCACATGAGAAAGACAATTGAAGAGGCTCAAGAGCTCATTGATACAGTTGCCAGGAATCAGCATCTGTACCTAAGCAGTGACCCTTCCATGAAAGAAGAGGTTAAAACAGCAACTGCTGAACTTAGTCCTGTAAAACAAGCTGCTGAATTCAACCAGCAATTGGACTTCCTAACAAAGCAGTTAGCCGAATTCAAAGATAGACTACAAGAGACAAGGATGGCTAATATACATATGGAAGAACAGTTTAAGCAAACGAAGCAGCAGCTGTTAAGGCAAATAACAGAAGAATGCCAAGCAGTTCAATTAAGAAGTGGGAAAACATTAAATACCCCACTCAAGGCAACTAAAAGATAAGAAATGAGCAAACCACCCAAAATTCACCTGAGGACAGCAAGAGCCCAGGGAAAAGTAATTCTGGAACTAAAACGCCAGAAATTTGGTGGAAGGATGGCGCTGAACGCCCAGACCATGCTCAGGACTGGCGTTCAACGCCAGAAACAAGGCAGGATTGGCGTTCAACGCCAGAAATAGGCAAGGATCTGGCGTTGAACGCCCAAAATGGGCAAGATCTGGCGCTGAACGCCCAAAATGGGCACAGTTCTGGCGTTCAGATGCCAGGAACAGACAAGGAGTTGGCATCTAACGTCACTCCAGTTTCTAACTCTGGCACTCAATTGCCAGTGAGGGATCAGACACACACAAATGCTGATAGCAACCCCTCTAAAAAGGCTTCTTCAACCACTTCTGTAGGCAATAAACCTACAGCAACTAAGGTTGAAGAATATAAAGCCAAGATACCTTATCCTCAAAAACTCCGGAAACAGGAGCAGGATAAGCAATTTGCTCGTTTTGCAGATTATCTCAGGACTCTTGAAATAAAGATTCCATTTGCAGAAGCACTTGAGCAAATACCTTCTTATGCCAAGTTCATGAAAGAGATCTTGAGTCATAAAAAATATTGGAGAGAAACAGAAAGAGTTCTCCTCACTGAAGAATGCAGTACAGTCATTCTGAAGAGCTTCCCTGAAAAGCTTAAAGACCCTGGAGTTTTCTGATACCATGCATATTAGAAGGTCAATGCACCAAAATAGCTTTATGCGATCTTGGGGCAAGCATCAACCTAATACCTGCATCTACTATCAGAAAGCTTGGCTTAACTGAAGAAGTTAAACTAATCCGGATATGTCTCCAACTTGCTGATGGCTCCACTAAATACCCATCAGGCGTGATTGAAGACATGATTGTCAGAGTTGGGCCATTCGCCTTTCCCACTGACTTTGTTGTGCTGGAAATGGAGGAGCACAAGAGTGCTACTCTCATTCTAGGAAGACCCTTCCTAGCAACTGGACGATCCCTCATTGACATCCAACATGGGGAAATAACCCTGAGAGTCAATGATGATGAGTTTAAGTTGAACGCTGTCAAAGCCATGCAGCATCCTGACACATCAAAAGACTGCATGAAAGTTGATCTTATTGACTCTTTGGTAGAAGAGATCAACATGGCTGAGAGTCTCGAATCAGAGTTGGAAAACATCTTTAAAGATGTTCAGCCTGATTTAGAGGATTCAGAGGACATGAAAGAGCCTCTGAAATTTCTTCTGGAAGAAGAAAAACCCCCTAAACCCGAGCTCAAACCATTACCACCATCCTTGAAATATGTATTTCTGGGAGAAGGTGACACTTTTCCAGTGATCATAAGCTCTGCCTTAAATTCACAGGAAGAGGAAGCACTTATTCAAGTGCTAAGGACACACAAGACAGCTCTTGGGTGGTCCATAGGTGACCTTAAGGGCATAAGCCCAGCTAGATGCATGCACAAAATCTTATTGGAGGATAATGCTAAACCAGTAGTTCAACCACAGAGACGGCTAAATCCAGCCATGAAGGAAGTGGTGCAGAAAGAGGTCACCAAATTACTAGAGGCTGGGATTATTTATCCTATTTCTGATAGCCCCTGGGTGAGCCCTGTCCAAGTCGTCCCAAAAAAGGGAGGCATGACAGTGATTCATAATGAAAAAAATGAACTAGTTCCTACAAGAACAGTTACAGGGTGGCGCATGTATATTGACTACAGAAGGCTCAATACAGCCACCAGAAAGGATCATTTTCCTTTACCATTCATAGATCAGATGCTAGAAAGACTAGCAGGTCATGATTATTACTGCTTTTTGGACGGCTACTCAGGCTATAATCAAATTGCAGTAGATCTTCAAGATCAAGAGAAAACAGCATTCACATGTCCATCTGGAGTGTTTGCTTATAGAAGGATGCCATTTGGGCTGTGTAATACGCCTGCAACCTTCCAGAGATGCATGCTCTCTATTTTCTCTGATATGGTGGAAAAATTTCTGGAAGTCTTCATGGATGACTTCTCAGTATATGGAGACTCATTCAGCTCCTGTCTTGATCACCTGAAACTTGTTCTGAAAAGATGCCAAGAGACCAACGTAGTTTTAAACTGGGAAAAATGTCACTTCATGGTGACTGAAGGGATTGTTCTTGGGCATAAAATCTCAAACAAGGGAATAGAGGTGGATCAAGCAAAAATAGAGGTAATTGAAAAATTACCACCACCTGCCAATGTTAAGGCAATCAGAAGCTTTCTGGGGCATGCAGGATTCTATAGGAGGTTTATAAAGGATTTTTCAAAAATCATAAAACCTCTAAGCAATCTGCTAGCTGCTGACACGCCATTTGTGTTTGACACAGAGTGCCTGCAGGCATTTGAAATGCTGAAAGCTAAGCTGGTCACAGCACCAGTTATTTCTGCACCAGACTGAACATTACCATTTGAGCTAATGTGTGATGCCAGTGATCACGCCATTGGTGCAGTGTTGGGACAGAGGCATGACAAGCTTCTGCACGTCATTTATTACGCTAGTCGCGTTCTAAATGATGCCCAGAAGAATTACACAACCACAGAAAAAGAATTACTTGCAGTGGTTTACGCCATTGACAAGTTCAGATCATACTTAGTAGGATCAAAAGTGATTGTGTATACTGATCATGCTGCTCTTAAATATTTACTCACAAAGCAGGATTTAAAACCCAGGCTCATCAGATGGGTGTTGCTTCTGCAAGAGTTTGATATAGAAATAAGAGACAGAAAAGGGACAGAGAACCAAGTAGCTGATCATCTGTCCCAGATAGAGCCAGTAGAAGGGTCGCCCCTCCCCTCTCTTGAGATCTCTGAGACTTTTCTGGATGAGCATTTATTTGCCATTCAGCAAACACCATGGTTTGCCGATATTGCAAACTATAAAGCTGCAAGGTTCATACGCAAGGAGTACAACAGGATACAAAAGAAGAAATTAATTACTGATGCAAAGTACAACTTGTGGGATGAACCCTATCTCTTTAAGAGATGTGCAGACAGAATAATCCGTAGGTGTGTGCCTGGGGAAGAAGCACAGAGGATCCTATGGCATTGCCATGGATCTCAATATGGAGGCCATTTCGGAGGTGAGCGAACAGCCACCAAGGTCCTCCAATGCGGCTTCTATTGGCCCACACTCTATAAAGATTCCCGAGAGTTTGTACGTAACTGTGACAGTTGCCAAAGAGCTGGTAATTTGCCTCATGGTTACGCCATGCCTCAACAAGGAATCTTGGAAATTGAGTTGTTTGATGTATGGGGAATTGACTTCATGGGACCTTTCCCACCATCATACTCAAACACTTATATTCTGGTGGCAGTTGACTATGTGTCAAAATGGGTTGAGGCCATTGCCACACCCACCAATGATACTAAAACAGTGCTGAAGTTCCTCCAAAAACATATCTTTAGCAGGTTTGGTGTCCCTAGAGTACTAATCAGTGATGGGGGCACTCACTTCTGCAATAAACAGCTTTACTCTGCCATGGTTCGGTATGGGATTCGCCATAAGGTGGCTATCCATATCATCCACAAACTAATGGGCAAGCTGAAGTCTCTAACAGAGAATTAAAGAGAATCCTAGAACGGACAGTAAGTACCCGTAGAAAGGATTGGGCACGGAGCTTGGATGATGCTCTGTGGGCTTACAGAACAGCATTCAAGACCCCTATAGGGACCTCTCCATACCAACTTGTGTATGGTAAGGCATGTCACCTGCCCGTGGAACTGGAACATAAAGCCTACTGGGCAACCAGATTCCTAAACTTTGATGCCAAATTAGCAGGAGAAAAAAGATTGCTCCAGCTAAATGAGCTAGAGGAATTCAGATTCACAGCTTTCGAAAATGCCAAACTTTATAAAGAGAAATCAAAAAAATGGCATGACAGAAAGCTGTCATCTAGAATCTTTGAGCCAGGACAGAAGGTTCTGCTGTTCAACTCTAGACTCAGGCTATTCACCGGGAAATTGAAATCCCGGTGGAGGGGACCATACGTGATTACAAGTGTATCACCATATGGTTATGTGGAGCTTCAAGATATTGATTCTGATAAGAGGTTCATTGTCAATGGACAGAGAATCAAGCACTATCTTGAAGGCAACATTGAGCAAGAGTGCTCAAGGCTGAAGCTAGACTAAAAGCTCAGCAAGGTCCAGCTAAAGACAATAAAGAAGCGCTTGCTGGGAGGCAACCCAGCCATGGGGCATCAATCCTCTAAGCATTTTGTCCTATTTTTATTTTTATTTTTATTTGTTTATATAAAGTTCACTGACACTAAGGTAAAGAATCAATTGCATAAATTCACAGGGTTACAGAAGGAATCTGCATTCAAAACAGAGAAAAAGAGCTCACTGGCAAGAAAACGCCAGTGAAAGTCCATTTTGGGCATTCAGCGCCTAAAAGGGGCATCCAGTGGGCGCTGAACGCCAGTAAAGATAGCTATCTGGCGTTCAACGCCAGAAAAGGGCAACAACTGGGCGTTGAACGCCCAGGAGAGCAGCATTTGGGCATTGAACGCCCAAAATAGGCACTGTTTGGGCGTTCGAACGCCAGGATAGTGGGAAGGAGGTAAAAATCATTCTTCTTCATATTTTTTCATTCTAATTTTAAAATTCCATGTTTTCAATTCATGATTTCTTGCATAAACATGTTAAGAACCTTGATTTCGAAAATCCCTCTTTAAAAATATCAAATGTATCTTAATCCATAAGCACCAATCCTCTTTTCAAATTCAATCCAACTCTTTTCAAATCTTTTTTTCTTTTTTTAAACAAATCTATCTTTTCAACTCATCAATATCTTTTTCAAAATCTAGATCTATCTTTTTCAAAAATCTTTCATATCTTTTCAATTTTAAACTATATCCTCTCTTATCATATCTTTTATCTTATCTTTTTTTTAAAAATCTTTCTATCCTATCTTTTCCAAATTTTTGAAAACCCACCCCCCCATCCCTTTAAATATGGGTTCGGCCTCCCTCCCCTTCCATCAACAATTGCACCTAGCTCTCCTTCTATCCCTCTCCTTTCTTTTCTTTTGCTTGAGGACAAGCAAACCTCTAAGTTTGGTGTGTTTATCCGTGATCACTAAGAGCATGGCTCCTAAGGGAAAACAACCCACTTCAAGAGGCAAGAAAGAGAGCGTTCCAAAACCACTTTGGAATCAAGGGAAGTTCTTATCTAAAGAACATGCAGACCATTATTACAAAATAATGGGTCTAAGATCAGTGATCCCGGAAGTTAGATTCGATCTGAAAGAAGACGAATATCCGGAGATCCAGGAGCAAATTCGAATCAGGAATTGGGAGGTCCTAGCTAATCCTGAAACGAAAGTGGGGAGGAACATGGTCCAGGAGTTCTATGTTAGTATGTGGCAAACAGACAAGCAAAAACTATCTGGGACTGCTTTCTATGACTATCGGACCGTGGTCAGAGGAAAGATTGTTCATACCCACCTTGACAGGATCAGGGAGATCTTAAAGCTACCTCAGCTGAAAGATGATCCAGACTCCTTCAACAGAAGAATGATGAGAACAGACAAGGGCCTGGACAAGATTCTAGAGGATATATGTATCCCTGGAGCCAGGTGGACCACCAACACAAAGGGTGTCCCGAATCAACTCAAAAGAGAAGATCTCACACCAGTCGCCAGAGGATGGCTGGACTTCATTGAGCATTCTCTGTTGCCCACTAGCAACCGTTCTGAAGTCACTGTCAAAAGAGTAGTGATGATCCATTGCATCATGATGGGAAAAGAAGTGGAAGTTCATCAGCTGATCTCAGCTGAACTCTACAAAATTACTAACAAAAATTTTAAAGAGGCCAGGTTGGCTTATCCAAGCGTGATTTCTCTGCTCTGTAAGGATGCTGGAGTAAGAATGGGAATAACTGAGTATATCTCAGTTGAGAAACCAATCACCAAAGCATCAATGGAAAAACAACAAGCACAGGACGATCCCATCAAGAAGAAAACACAGGAATTTCTCCCAGAAATCCCTCAATCTGAATACTGGGAGTATCTTGAGACGTCTGTTACCAAGATACGGGAAGCTATGGAACAAATAATAAAAGAACAGAAGGAACACAGTCAAATTCTTACCTATTTGTTTAAAGAACAAGAGGAGCAAGGGCGTGACTTAAGGGAATTGAAGCGCCAGAAGTTATCTCTTGAAGGACCAAGCACCCCACAGATCAGAGGAACATCCACTTCCCAGAACAAAGGTTGTTAAATTCCAATTTCCGTTTTAACTCTGTGATAGTGTCATTATAGAAGTTCACCTTAGGAGTCATATAGTAGTAATTAGTATCTATTTTGATTTTATCTCTAATTAAGCCGTAGTTTATTTTTCTCATCATCAGCAAACATGAATAAAATAGTAGATCTTTTGAATAAGAGGCAATAAAATTTCGAGTTCTTAATAAGAGAAATTCTAATTAGTTACATGTGGTGGCAATACTTTCTGTCTTCTAAATGAATGCTTGAACAGTGCATATGTCTTTTGAATTTGTTGTTTAAGACTGTTAAATATGTTGGCTCTTGAAAGAATGATGAACATGAGACATGTTATTGATAATCTGAAAAATCATAAAAATGATTCTTGAAGCAAGAAAAAGCAGCAAAAAAAAAAAAGGCCAATAGCCCTTAAAACCAAAAGGCAAGGGTAATAAAAAGGATCCCAAGGCTTTGAGCATCAGTGGATAGGAGGGCCTAAGGAAATAAAATCCTGGCCTAAGCGGCTAAACCGAGCTGTCCCTAACCATGTGCTTGTGGCGTGAAGGTGTCAAGTGAAAACTTGAGACTGAGCGGTTAAAGTCAAGGTCTAAAGCAGAAAGAAGACTGTGCTTAAGAACTCTGGACACCTCTAATTGGGGACTTTAGCAAAGCTGAGTCACAATCTAAAAGGTTCACCCAATTATGTGTCTGTGGCATTTATGTATCCGGTGGTAATACTGGAAAACAAAGTGCTTAGGGCCACGGCCAAGACTCATGAAATAGCTGTGTTCAAGAATCATCATACTGAAATAGGAGAATCAATAACACTATCTGAATTCTAAGTTCCTATAGATGCCAATCACTCTGAGCTTCAATGGATAAAGTGAGATGCCAAAACTGTTCGGAAGCAAAAAGCTACTAATCCCGCTCATCTGATTAGAATCTGAGCTTCACTCAAAAACTCTGAGATATTATTGCTTCTCAACCTATTAGTCTTCTATTTTATTTGTCTAGTTGCTTGAGGACAAGCAACAGTTTAAGTTTGGTGTTGTGATAAGCGGATATTTTATACGCTTTTTGAGGTTAATTTCATATAGTTTTTAGTATATCCTAGTTAGTTTTTAGTTTATTTCCATTAGTTTTTAGGAAAAATTCATATTTCTGGACTTTACTATGAGTTGTGTGTTTTTCTGTAATTTCAGGTATTTTTCTAGCTGAAATTGAGGGAGCTGAGCAAAAATCTGATTCAGGCTGAAAAAGGACTGCTGATGCTGTTGGATTCTGACCTCCCTGCACTCAAAGTGGATTTTCTGGAGCTACAAAACTCGAAATGGCGCGCTTCCAATTGCGTTGGAAAATAGACATCCAGGGCTTTCCAGCAATATATAATAGTCCATACTTTGCTCAAGGATAGATGACGTAAACTGGCGTTCAACGCCAGCTCTCTGCCCAATTTTGGCGTCCAGCGCTAGAAAAGGATTAAAAGTTGGAGTTCAATGCCAGAAATGGATCCAAACCTGGCGTTGAACGCCCAAAACAGCCTTATGCACGTGAATTGTTTAAGTCTCAGCCCAGCACACACCAAGTGGGCTCCAGAAGTGGATCTCTGCACCATCTGTCATAGTCTACTCACTTTTTGTAAACCTAGGCTACTAGTTTAGTATTTAAACAACTTTTAGAATATTATTTTGCATCTCATGACATTTTAGACCTGAACTTTGTACTCTTTGACGGCATGAGTCTCTAAACTCCATTGTTGGGGGTGAGGAGCTCTGCTGTGTCTCAATGAATTAATGCAAGTATTTCTGTTTTCTATTCAAACATGCGTGTTCCTATCTAAGATATCCATTCGCGCCTAACTATGGAGAAGGTGATGATCAGTGACACTCATCACCTTTCTCAATCCATGAACGTGTGTCTGACAATCACCTCCGTTCTACATCAGATTGAATGAATATCTCTTAGATTCCTTAATCAGAATCTCCGTGGTATAAGCTAGATTGATGGCGGCATTCATGAGAATCCGAAAAGTCTAAACCTTGTCTGTGGTATTCCGAGTAGGATTCTGGGATTGGATGACTGTGACGCACTTCAAACTCGCGAGTGCTGGGCGTAGTGACAGACGCAAAAGGATAGTAAATCCTATTCCGGTACGACTGAGAACCTGCAGATGATTAACCGTGCGGTGACAGCGCACTTGGACCCTTTTCACTGGAAGGATGGATGGTAGCCATTGACAACGGTGATCAACCAACATAGCTTGCCATAGAAGGACGTGCGTGCGTGAATCCGAGGACAGAGGAAAGCAGAGATTCAGAAGACAAAGCATCTCCAAAACTCCAACATATTCTCCATTACTCCATAACAAGTAACCTTTAACCCATGCTCTCTTGTTTATTCGCAATTCAACTGATAAATATAATTGACTTCCTGACTAAGAATTGCAAGATAATCATAGATTGCTTCAAACCAACAATCTCTGTGGGATTCGACCCTTACTCACGTAAGGTATTACTTGGACGACCCAGTGCACTTGCTGGTTAGTGGTACGAGTTGTGAAAAGTGTGATTCATAATTCGTGCACCAGTGACACTTAACATTATCACTAACATTGGACCAAGATCATGAGTGGCCACGTTAGAGTCCACGTTAACTTAGTTAACGTGGTCTCTAATGTTAAGAAGAAAAGGGGGAAAGCTAACGTTAGTAACACTCAACATTGTCACTAACGTTGGCCAAAGCACATTAAGCCACGTTAACTCCCACGTTAACCTAGTTAACGTGGAAGCTAACGTGAAGAAACAAGATGGTCGACAACGTTAGTGACACCCAACATTGTCACTAACGTTGGAAGCACACAAGCCCCCACTAAGCCACGTTAACTCCCACGTTAACTAGTACCTAGTTAACGTGGAAGTTAACGTGAGGAAGAGAAGTTGTCGACAACGTTAGTGACACCAAACATTGTCACTAATGTTGCCAACCCAAGCCACAAAGGGCCACGTTAACTCCCACGTTAACTTAGTTAACGTGGTAGTTAACGTGGGCAAAAGTCCCACCTGGCAGCCTGACCATGCCTTCTTCAAACATGCATAACTTGAGCCACAAAGCTCCAAATGAGGTGATTCCAGTGGCATTGGAAAGTAGGATTCCAGAGCTTTCCAAGAATATATGGCACTACATGGTTGACACTAAATTTGAGGGAAAAAACCTGCCCCGAAAGTGCAATGATGAACATGGTATCAGCCTGTATTTTGGCCAACTGACCTCTTCACCTTCCAAGAAGTATAACTCGAGTTTTAGAGCTCCAAATGATGCGCTTCCAAAGGCATTGGAAAGTAGACATCTAGGGCCTTCCAACAATATATAATAGTATGGGGTGGACACTAAGTTTGAGCTTCGGAAACAGGAAAATCGCTAGCATTATTGGCAATCAACATTTCCAGTAACGTTGGCATATATGCCAACGACCATGTCCACTTCAAAGGAGCATAACTTGAGCTACAGAGGTCCAATTGAGGTGATTCTAGTTGCGTTAGAAAGCTGACATTCAAATCTTTCCAACGATATTTAATAATTTATAGTGGGCATGAAATTTGAGCACAAACAAGAGACATCTTTTATGCCCCAAAAATACCAACTGGGTAGCAAGTGCAACGTTAGCTGACATTCTTCTTTCTTTCTTCTTGATTTTACTTGAAAGCTTTCGATCTTCATCCAATTGGGTAGTTATCTTGGAAAAGAAACTATTCACACTTGGATCTCTTTTAAACCTTGAAAGAGGAATGAAGAGATCAAGCTAGAAAGGCTTTCTCATGCTGGATCAAATTGGGTTTGGATGGATATGTGACTATAATCCTCTCAATACCTGATTTGGGAAATGCATGTGGTATAATCAGTGACCATACTTCATCTCTTCTCATGAGCTATTGACCAAGGAATTGGCTATTGATCAAGATTTGAGAGATTGAATTACAAGAAATTGTAATTCGATCACTTAAGATTGCCAAGGAGATCAATGAGTGCATTGATTGAGGAAGAGATGAGAATGAACTTGATCCAGAGGATTGCAATATCTCTTGATCCCAATGTTCATTTTATTTTTAGTTCTTACATTTACTTTTCTTGCCATTTTACTTTTCTGCACTTTATTGCTTTCTTTAATTTTCTGTCAATTTACATTTCCTTGTTGCTTATCACTCCAATCTGATTCGTCTAACTAGGATAATCAATTAACCATTGATTGCTTAATCCGTTAATCTCTGTGGGATTCGACTCACTCTATTGTGAGTTTTACCTGACGACAATTCAGTACACTTGCCGAAGGGAGATTTGTTGAGAGACAAGTTTTCCGTGCATCAAGTTTATGGCGCCGTTGCCGGGGATTAATTGTGATTAACAAAATACCGGTTGATTGATTTACTAGATTAGACACTTTTCTTTTGTCTTTATTTTCTTTTATTTCTTTATTTTCTCTTGCTAACTAACTGTTTGTGATATTGCCTCACTGGAAATTTCCTCATATGTGACACTAGAGATTCCAATTTCTTTTGGTGATTATTGTTTCAGACAGAGCTTTCTGCAGGAAAGAAAGGAGCATCTATCATATTTTAGTCAATCAAATTTCATGGGAAACTCACCACCACCACAGAATGATTCACTTTACTATGCTCATGGTGGGTGGGAGTATCAAGAACATGAAATGGGGTGCTTCCCAAGGTCACAAAATGGTCCATATTTTGATGACTTTGATGACTACTCAAGCTATGCCTAGAAAGATCATAATCAAAGAGATTTCACTCATTCATACCCCATTCATCAAGAGCCATCACCTCTCAATTATACAACCTCACCTCCAAGTTTCACATGCCTAAATCCTTCATCATTTGAGTATGCCTCAGCACAAAAGTCTATCCAAAATCCATACAATTCATTTCACCATCCACAAAACTCAATCCACTACCCACAAGAGTCATACCACTTTCAGAACACACAACCACAAAACAACCAATTCCATTCAAAAACCAACCCCGCCCAACCATTACAACCTACCCAACCACCTTTAGATAGACTTGCTAGGATGGAACTCTTCATGGAAGAGCTCAAAAGAAGTAGAGAAGAAGAGAGACTCGTTAGGATAGAGCTCCTCCTTGAAGAAATAATAAAGACAAATGAAGAGGAGAAAATAACAAGAAGGGACCATGAAGAAAAATTGAGACAAAATGCACAACTCTATTCTGAAGAACAATTCATTGAAGAGCTGAGAGCACAAAGAGAGACCACTTCACTCTCTCCAGAAACAGAGGAGTTCATTCAAAGATCAAGAACAAATGAGGAAGTCAATCAAGGGAGCCCACACTCCAATGAAACAGAGAGTTGCATAGAAGGTGAGTTCATTGAACCACCAATTCAAGAAGTTCTTGATGAAGAGGATGCTCCACCCATCATACAATACCCAAATCCTGAAATCAAGGTGGTAAAGGCAATCAACATGAACACTAACAAAAGGATGGTGACCAAGAAAAGAAGGACAATATTCATGAAGAAGAAAAGGTCAACCAAAAGCCATCCCACCCCCACCCCAACAAGCAAGTTTACTCAAGCTAACAACAGAAGAAGGCTTGCTGGGGAGAGGCACTCAAAACAAGGGGCATTAACTGGATCCTCTTTCCTCTTGAGGTCATTCCTCTTAACAAACTAGAAGAAGAGGAAGAAAGTCGTGAACAACATGTCAAGCTAATGACATTAAAAAGGGCGCTTGTTGGGAGGCAACCCAACCGTAGGTAACATTTTCTTGCTTTGCTTAGTTTACTTTCAATAATTTGGCATATGATTGAACTCTAAGTTTGGTGTTGCCATGCAACAATTTGATTTTCAATCTTCACTGGGTACTTGCAACATTCTAAATTGACAGTGGCACACTAAGTTTGGTGTTGCCACTTAACTTTCATGCAAAGTACCATGCCAACACCACTTATTAATGCAATCACATTGTCTCTGTTTTACTTCTTGTGCTTTTGTTGTGAGCCATAATCTTGCTTGCTGAAACACATGCATACTCACACTTTATTTTAAGACATTCATGATCCATCATAAACCCTGTCACCACTGTTTTAATTGTTGCTTGAGTATAAGCAATCATTCTATGTCTGGTGTGGGAAGGGGAAGAATAGGAGGAAAAGGGCAACAACAATGAAGATAAAATACAAGGTGGTAAAGTTCCTTTCTCCTCTTACTTATTTCCAGCACTTTAATTTGCATGATTGTCTTCTATGTTCTTTGTATGTATGTGTGCTTTCTCCTTGTGAATAAGCATGTCAGTTCTGTCTTTTAAACTTTTTATTGATTAAGGCTGTGTTTTCTAGTCTGAATGTCATTACTGCATCCTTACTTTACTTACTAGTATGCTTGTCCCTTTGAATCAAATGAAAAGAGAATGAGTGTTTTTAAAGACCAGAGTAGAGTTCATACTATGGAGTAAGTTCATGAGTTTATGGTGTGGTCATAAGTTAGCTAAGTTGGTTCAACCAGAAGGTGGGAGGACAACTATCTTTTATGAATACTGTGCTTGAGAAACACCCATGAGACTAGCTAAATAAGAAGATCCTAATAAGAAAAAGGGAAAGAACAATAAAGGTTGAAAAATAAAAGAAAAAGAGTAAGCAATAAGGCTAGGCACCAATGGTTTTAATCTTGAGGCATGTGTCTGTGCTGCTCCTGTGTGAGGGATCTACTTGGATGAATAAGCTCTTAGGGGTGCCTTATCACTTGGTAACTTGGGTTAACTAACTCGGGATTATCAGCTGAAAGTCTATTATCAAGAGTAACCCTCACTACAGAGCATTTAGTAACCCAAAGAGGTGCTGGACACCAAGGTCTCAAGAAAAGAAAATAAATAAACCATATGCTTGTGGTGTGTATGTATGGGGGAGAGACTTGAGCAAGTAAGTCCTTAGGGGTGCTTCAACACCTAGCACCTTGAACCAACTGGTTCAGGAGTGTTGGCTGAAAGCTTATTTTAAAGAGTTGCCCCCTTACAGAGCACTTAGCTTGAAGAACACAAATAAGCCCTGAAATGACAACAAAAGGATCAATGAATAAAAGTCTCATGGGATGCAATCACAGTGAGTATTCTAGGACATGATAAAGGTCTGAAAGCCAGGAATGAACCTAAGTTGCTATGCATGAAACCACCATAAAACCAGGGACATGACTTCCACAAGAATGACTCATTTCTCTTGGCATTCCATTCATCATTCTCTTGTTCCAGTACTTGCTTAGGGACAAGCAAGCTTTAAGTTTGGTGTTGTAATGCCCTGGCATCACATAAGTGGCTAAACCAAGCTGTCCCTAACCATGTGCTTGTGGCGTGAAGGTGTCAAGTGAAAACTTGAGACTGAGCGGTTAAAGTCAAGGTCCAAAGCAAAAGAAGAGTGTGCTTAAGAACCCTGGACACCTCTAGTTGGGGACTTTAGCAAAGCTGAGTCACAATCTGAAAAGGTTCACCCAATTATATGTCTGTGGCATTTATGTATCCGGTGGTAATACTGGAAAATAAAGTGCTTAGGGCCACGGCCAAGACTCATAAAATAGCTGTGTTCAAGAATCATCATACTGAACTAGGAGAATCAATAACACTATCTGAACTCTGAGTTCCTATAGATGCCAATCATTCTGAACTTCAATGAATAAAGTGAGATGCCAAAACTGTTCGGAAGCAAAAAGCTACAAGTCCTGCTCATTTAATTGGAGCTATGTTTCATTGATAGTTTGGAATTTATAGTATATTCTCTTCTTTTTATCCTATTTAATTTTCAGTTGCTTGGGGACAAGCAACAATTTAAGTTTGGTGTTGTGATGAGCGGATAATTTATACGCTTTTTGGCATTGTTTTTAGTATGTTTTTAGTAGAATCTAGTTAGTTTTAGGGATGTTTTTATTAGTTTTTATGTTAAAATCACATTTCTGGACTTTACTATGAGTTTGTGTGTTTTTCTATGATTTCAGGTATTTTCTGGCTGAAGTTGAGGGACTTGAGCAAAAATCAGATTCAGAGGATGAAGAAGGACTGCTGATGCTGTTGGATTCTGACCTCCCTACACTCAAAGTGGATTTTCTGGAGCTACAGAACTCAAAATGGCGCGCTTCTAATTGCGTTAGAAAGTAGACATCCAGGGCTTTCCACGTGTAAAATTCAAGCTCAGCCCAAGCACACACCAAGTGAGCCCCGGAAGTGGATTTATACATTAATTACTTACTTCTGTAAACCCTAGTAACTAGTTTATTATAAATAGGACTTTTTACTATTGTATTAGACATCTTTGATCAGTTTTATGCTATCTTAGACTTTCATGAGGGCTGGCCATTCGGCCATGCCTGAACCATTATCACTTATGTATTTTCATACGGTAGAGTTTCTGCACTCCATAGATTAAGGTGTGGATTTCTGCTGTTCCTCAAAGATTAATGCAAAGTACTACTGTTTTTCTATTCAATTCAACTTATTCCGCTTCTAAGATATTCATTCGCACTTCAACCTGAATGTGATGAACATGACAATCATCATCATTCCCTATGAACGCGTGCCTGACAACCACTTCCGTTCTACTTTAGATTGAATGAGTATCTCTTGGATCTCTTAATCAGAATCTTCGTGGTATAAGCTAGATTGATGGCGGCATTCATGAGAGTCCGGAAAGTCTAAACCTTGTCTGTGGTATTCCGAGTAGGACTCTGGGATTGAATGACTGTGACGAACTTCAAACTCGCGAGTGCTGGGCGTAGTGACAGACGCAAAAGGAAGGTGAATCCTATTCCAGTATGATCGAGAACCTCAGATGATTAGCCATGCTGTGACAGAGCATTTGGACCATTTTCCCAAGAGGATGGGATGCAGCCATTGACAAGGGTGATGCCTCCAGACGATTAGCCATGCAGTGACAGCGCATCGGACCATTTTCTAGAGAGGATAAAAAGTAGCCATTGACAACGGTGATGTCCTTACATAAAGCCAGCCATGGAAAGGAGTAAGATTGATTGGATGAAGACAGCAGGAAAGCAGAGGTTCAGAGGAACGAATGCATCTCTATACGCTTATCTGAAATTCTAACCCATGAATTCCATAAGTATTTCTATCCTTATTTTCTATTTATTATTAATATTCGAAAATTCCATAACTATTTGATATCCGCCTGACTGAGATTTACAAGGTGACCATAGCTTGCTTCAAGCCGACAATCCCCGTGGGATCGACCCTTACTCACGTAAGGTTTATTACTTGGACGACCTAGTGCACTTGCTGGTTAGTTGTATCGAAGTTGTGAATGAAAAACGATTTATTAAGACGTGCGTACAGAGTTTCTGGCGCCGTTGCCTGAGATCACAATTTCGTGCACCAATAGGTCAGGACCTGGGATGTTGTATGTATATATATGTATATAGATATTATTTAGCTATATCTATGGGTGTTCTAACTAACAGTCTATATTCTAATAAAGGCTGAATCACCGAATGTTGTCAACTACTTGTGATGTATTTATGTGTGGTTGTTTATAACTATTTTATCTGTTATTATTTGTAAATTGATTATGAATGATTCTGTTTATTAATTCAAACATTTTCAAAGAAAAAAAAAGTACCTCGCAAACTAACTACGCTTTTAACAACGAATCAGGCTCATATAATAAATGATAGATAATAATTAGGATGACAAATTGGTAGCACTCAGTTTCTGGTATGTCCTAGGCTTACTAAAAATTGGGTCGTTACAGTTTGGAGGCTGTCCGAGCTGACTATGCCGAGCTTCAAGGTCATCTTGTGGGCAGCGTAAATGCTGCTTATGAGAATTTGAGGGATCAAGTTCGAGTTCTTGCGCCCGAGCTTGACCTTACTCTTTTTAGCTTGGATAACATCGTGAAAGATGATAAGATTGTCCCTGATGACCCTGATGATGATGATGTTGACCCTCCTTCTACAGCTTCTGCCAAAGTCTCTGTTGCCCTACCTTCCTCAACTCCAGCAGCTAAAGTCAGTCAACCTCAGTCTGATCCTGACGTCCAGATTCTGAACTGGGATGATGGGACGGTAGATGTGGTACCCCTTCAGAATCGTCCTCCTTCACCCCAGGATGCTGTTACTGGGAAGTCTATGGGTCCTCTATAATTATTTCTGATGTTTTGTATATAGCCCGGCATGTGGGCTTTGAACTCTTTTTATTTTGTAGTTTGTGGTTCTGACTTCTGGATACTTTTAGTTGCTTTTTCAGCAACTTTATTTTGAAAAATCAAAGGTAGTTTTATAAGCCTCTTGAGGTTGGCTTCAAGCGGCCTCTTGAGTCTGTTTTATTATAACAACCTTGTTTTGTTGCAATATGCTTGTCGGTTATTTGCTTTAGCATCCTTCAGGATGTTGGAATCTTGTTTTCTGGCCTCCTTTGATTGCCTCTGTGTTTTAATCTTCCTTGATCTGAGCTCTTTCTCGAATTTTTGGAAGTAGGTCAAGTTCCTCCTTTTGAAGTAGGGAATTGGCCTCTTCATTGTAGTGAATTACTCTGGGTGATCCTTCTTCAACCTCCACTGGGATCATTGCCTCCATTCCGTAAGCTAATCGGAAAGGTGATTCCTTTGTGGTGGAGTGTGGAGTTGTCCGATATGCCCATAGGACTTGTGGGAGCTCTTCAGCCCAGGCTCTCTTTGCATCCTGTAATCTCCATTTTAACCCGGCTAATATAACTTTATTGGCAGCTTCTGCCTGTCCATTGGCCTGGGGATGTTCTACGGATGTGAATTGGTGCTTTATTTTCATGTCGGCTGATGACAAGTCATCATATGCTATCTTTGCAAGCATTTTTCACTTGTTTCATTAGGTTTTATACATTTTCTTGCATTGTAAGTAAGTAATTTGGAGAGGAATTGCATGGTTTTGTTGAATCAATCAACCACCCTTTAATTGACACAAAGTCATGAGGTTTAAGCTAAAATTAATTAGTTTTTGAATGAATTTTAAACCTTGTGAATTTGGTGATACTTTGATTGGTTGTTTTGATTATTTGTAGGTGAAGAAAAGAAAGAAATAATGAAAGCGTGGCTTAACAATGAGAGAAGTCACAAAGCTCTCTCAAAGAGCTCAAAGCTCTCCACAAGAGCTTCATTCAAGGCCAAGAAAGCAAAGGAGCAAGAGCCTACAAGGGGAAAGGGGGAAAGCTAGGCTCTTCATGGGAACCGAGCACTACAAGCAAAGGAGGGAGCAAGGCAAAGTTTCAAAACTCAGCTCTTGCCAAGAGCTTTATCGGGCATGCCTCAAGAAAAATCAAGGAAAAAGAGTTTGCTAATGCATGCCATGAGATTCGAACCCAAGGCTAAGGGGGAAGGGTGTAGCGCTACTTTGCAAGAAAAACAAGCCAAAATTGGCTTGTTTGAACTCTCCAGGTTTCGAACCAAGGAGCTCCCACTCAAGGCATGCGCTAGCCTTGTTTTCCTTCACAAAATTTGGGCACTCAAATGCCTCACCAAGGACTCGAAGCAGGGACCCCATTCCTCAAGCAAGAAGCGCTCAGCTCTTGCCAAGAACCAAGCGCTAGGGAGTGTGCAACACTGACAAGGCTTGGTGCGCGTTTGACGAGACCAGGGAACCAAAGCTGTTGCAAGAACCGAGCCTAGCCCTAGGAGCAACACCCATGGGCTAGGAAATTCAACAAAAATCCAATTTAATTCAATTCTTCACCAAATTTAGAAGCCCACCCAAATTACGAAATCCAAAAATAGGAAGTGTATAAATAGAAGCTAGTTTGATTTAGAAAAAAAGACTTTTTTGCCTTCATTTAGAATTTTACACTTTTACTTTCTTTGGAATTTTCGCTTTAGAGCTCTGAGTTATATTTTGGGGAATTGGGAAGGAGAATTGATCTCTCTTCTTCCTTGTTCTTGCTTCTGCAATTACTTTTTACTCTTTGTTTTGGATCTTAGGTGGAGAATTGAAGAAATTCTATTTCAATCTCACCTTGAGATCTCTCTCTGTTTATTTGTCTGCATGATTCAAGGAATTGTGATTTGGATCCAAGTTCTCCTTACTGCTTTCATTTTCTACTTCTTCTGTAATTGTTTCTACTTCTTTTGCAATTGTTCTTTGTTGGATCAAGGAAGGACTAGAGATCTAGACTTGTTTTCTAGTCTCCTCCACCCCTGAGATCTTCAACTTCCCTTTAGTTATTACAATTAAGCTACTTTTTGCTTTCTGTTTGGTTTCTCAATTCATCTTCTCTTGTTTAGATCTGCTGCATCTCAATTCATCTTCTACTTCTCTGTTAATTGGCATTTACTTCTGCTTGTTTAAATTTCTGTAATCCCAGTTCCCAAATCCTTTTATGATTCATGCCATTTACATTTATTGCACTTTAAGTTTCAGTTATTTACGTTTCTTGCAATCTAAGTTTCTACAATTTACATTACTTGCACTTTAAGATTCAGCTCTCTTAATTTTTCTGCACTTTAAATTCTCATCAATTATCCATCTCCCTTTAAATTTCATGCAATTTAGCTTCAGTTGGATACAAATCACTCAAATTAACACTTGTTCGCTTGACTAAATCAACCACCTAACTAAAATTGCTCAATCCTTCAATCCCTGTGGGATCGACCTCATCATGTGAGTTATTATTACTTGATGCGACCCGATACACTTGCCGGTGAGTTTTAGGTGTTGGAAATCTGTTTCCAACCCATCATCGGTCACCAATTTTTTGAAGCCTGTGTCTGTGAATTGAGTGCCATTATCTGTGGTGATGGAGTATGGGACGCCAAACCTTGTGATAATGTTTCTATATAAGAATTTTTGACTTCTTTGAGCAGTGGCGTTGGCTAGGGGTTCTGCCTCAATCCGTTTTGTAAAATAGTCTACTCCGACGATGAGGGAATGGCCCAAGGAGGTCGAGTCCCCATTTTGCAAATGGCCAGGGTGAAGTTATGCTGATGAGCTCCTATGGTGGGGTGATATGAAAATTAGCATGCTTCTGACATGGTGGACATGTCTTCACGAATTCCATTGCTTCTTTTTGTAAGGTTGTCCAATAGAATCCGGCCCGGAGTACCTTTTTGCTGAGAGCTTGTGCTCCGAGATAGTTGCCACAAATTTCACTGTGTACTTCTTCTAAGACTTCCTTTGTGCTGGAAGTCGGCACGTATTTTAATAGTGGTGTTGAAATCCCTTTCTTGTATAGAGTATTGTTTATGATGGTGTAGTATTGTGCTTCCCGTTTTAACCTCTTTGCCTCCTTCTTATCTGTAGGGAGTGTTTCTGTTTTGAGGTAGTTAATTATGGGGGTCATCCATCCTTGATCCAGGCCTGTTATGGCTAGCACCTTTTCTTCTTTCGAGATTGACGGGTTCTGCAGCATCTCTTGGATGAGGCTTCTATTGTTGCCTCCTGGTTTGGTACTGGCTAGTTTTGAGAGTGCATCAGCTCGAGCATTCTGTTCCCGAGGTATGTGATGGACCTTATATTCCCTGAGTTGTCCGAGCTGTTCCCTTGTTTTGTCCAAGTACTTTTTTATGGTGGGATCCTTGGCTTGGTATCTCCCTGGTATTTGTGAGGTGACTACTTGTGAGTCGCTGAAGATGATAAGCTTTTGAGCTCCAACCTCCTTAGCTAGCTTCAAACCAGCTAGTAGTGCCTCATACTCGGCCTGGTTATTTGAAGCAGGGAACCCGAATTTGAGGGAAAGTTTGATTTGGGTTCCGTGATCGCTTTCTATTATTATGCCTGTGCCACTTCCGATTTTGTTTGAGGAACTGTCTACGTAGAGATTCCATTCTGTAGGGATTTCTGGGGTGTCCGTAAATTCTGCAATGAAGTCGGCCAGATACTGTGATTTGATGGCTGTCCAAACATCATATTGATGGTCGAATTCGGACAACTCGACTGCCCATTGTAAGATTCTTCCTACTAAGTCTGTCTTCTGCAGAATGTCTTTTATGGGTTGGTTGGTCCGAACCCTGATGATGTAGGCTTGGAAATATGGGAGAAGTCGTCGAGATATTAGTATGGGAGCATAGGAAAATTTTTCTATTTTTTGTTAGTTTAGCTAGGACCCTTGTAGTGCTTTGCTGATGAAGTATATAGGTTGTTGCCCATTGTTGTCCTCTCGGACTAGTGCTGAGGCTACTGCCCGATTACCTACTGCGAGGTACAATACAAGTGGATCTCCTTCCCGTGGTCGAGTTAGAATAGGTGGTTGACCCAAGAACCTTTTGAAATCCTAGAAGGCCTGCTCGCACTCCGTTGTCCATTCAAACCTCTTTCCCTTCCTTAGAGTGGCGTAGAAGGGGAGAGATCTTATTGCTGATCCAGCTAGAAATCTGGATAAGGCTGCCAATCTTCCATTGAGTTGTTGTACCTCTTTGACACAGGTCAGACTCTTCATGTCGAGTATAGCCCGGCATTTATCCGGGTTTGCCTCGATTCCTCTTTGTGTGAGCATAAAACCCAAGAATTTGCCAGCTTTTACTACGAAGGTGCATTTTACAGGGTTAAGTCGCATGCCATGCCTTTTTATAGTGTCGAATACTTGGGGTGAGGTCAGACAGTAATGACTCCTCATTTTGTGTCTTTACTAACATGTCGTCCACGTAGACTTCCATGACTTTCCCGATGTGGTCTGCGAAGACTTTATTCATTAATCTTTGATAGGTGGCTCCTGCATTTTTGAGTCCGAATGGCATGACTACGTAGCAGTAGTTTGCTTTTGGGGTTAAGAATGAGGTTTTTTCTTGATCAAGTGGGTGCATTGGGATTTGGTTATATCCCGAATAGGCGTCCATAAATGAGAGGTATTTCTATCCAGAGGAGGCATCTACCAGAGCGTCGATACTTGGGAGTGGATAAGGATCTTTTGGGCAGGCTTTATTGAGATCGGTGTAGTCGGTGCACATCCACCACTTCCCATTTGATTTTTTCACCAAGACGACATTAGCTAGCCATAATGGGTACTTGACTTCCCTTATGAATCATGCCTCCAGTAGAGCTTGTACCTGCTCTTCCACAGCTTGGGATCGTTTTGGCTCGAGCTTTCTATGTCTCTGCTGTATTGGCCGAGATCCTGGGTATACTGCCAGCTTGTGGCATATTAGTTTGGGGTCTATGCCTGGCATGTCTGCGGCCTTCCATGCGAAGAGGTCGACATTTTCTCTAAAGAACTGTATGAGGTACTCCTTTATGTTTCCATTTAGGATTGTACCAATGTTGGTTGTTTTATCTGGGACATCTCCAATCTGGACTTTTTCTATCTCACCTTCAGATTGTGGACGACGTTCTTCCCGCCTTTGAATTCCTCCGAGTTCGATGGTGTAGATTTCTTCTCCTTTGCCTTTGAGGTTCAGACTTTCATTGTAATAGTGGCGCGCTGTTCTCTGGTCTCCTTTTATCGTAGCCAGCCCTTCTGTAGTTGGGAACTTCATGCACAGATGTGGGGTCGAGACTACTATGCCGAGCTGATTTAGCGTTGTCCGACCTATCAGGGCGTTGTAGGTTAAACTCACGTCGACCACGATATAGTCTAAGTTGAGTGTCCTTGACCGGTTTCCTTTTCCAAAGGTTGTGTGCAGTGAGATATATCCAAGTGGTTGGATTGGAGTGTCTCCCAGCCCGAATAAGCTGTTCGGATATGCTCTGAGTTCTTTTTCTTCTAGGCCGAGTTTGTCGAAGGCGGTTTTGAACAAGATGTCAGCCGAGCTTCCCTGGTCTACCAGTGTGCATGCAGATTAGCGTTGGCCAATATGATAGTGATGACCATGGGATCGTCGTGTCCCGAGACGATGCCAGCTGCGTCTTCTTTAGTAAAAGTGATAGTAGGGAGGTCGGGTGCTCCTTCTCCTCCCTCGACATGATATACCTCTTTAAGATGTCTTTTACGAGATGATTTGGAGATTCCTCCTCCCGCAAATCCTCCGTGTATCATGTGGACATGTCTCTCCGGGGTATGAGGTGGTCGTTCAGTTCGTCCGACGTCTTCGTCCCTTCTTCTTTTTCTTGGCTCATCTGCTCTGCTGGCTAAGTACCGATCTAGTTTTCCTTCTCTTACCAGTTTTTCTGTGACATTTTTCAAGTTGAAATACTCGTTGGTGGAATTTTCATAGATTCGGTGGTATTCACAGTATTCAATCCGATTTCCACTACCTTTCTTGCTTTTGAGTGGGCGAGGTGGAGGTATCTTTTCAATATGGCATACTTCTCGATAAACATCTACAAGAGATACCCGAAGAGGGGTGTAATTATGGTATTTCTTGATCTTTTTTCCATGTTGATCTTCTTTTTTCTTGGACTCTTTGTCCTTATCTCGGGATGAGTAGGAGAATCAGAACTTTGAGGTCTCCCCTAGTCAAGAGTTTTCCTCCATGTTGATGTATTTCTCTGCTCATTCTTGCACTTCATTTAGGGATGTAGGATGTTTTTTCGATATTGAGTGACTAAAAGGACCCTTTCGTAAGCCATTGATGAGACCCATAATGGCTGCTTCTATTGGCAGACTTTGTATATCCAGGCATGCTTTGTTGAATCTTTCCATGTAGCTATGGAGACTTTCCCAATCTCCTTGCTTGATCCCTAGTAGACTTGGGGCGTGCTTCGTTTTGTCTTTCTAGATGGAGAATCTGGCCAGAAACTTCTTGGCAAAGTCGTCAAAGCTTGAGATGGACCTAGGGGGCAGATTGTTGAACCATTTAATTTTTATCTTTGTTAAGGTAGTCGGGAATGCTTTGCAGCGGACCGCATCTGAGGCGTCAGTGAGGTACATTCTACTTCTGAAATTACTGAGGTGATGGCTGGGATCTGCTGTGCCATCATAGAGAGTCATGTCGGGAGGTTTGAAGTCCTTCGTGTAACAACCCAGTTTTCGAGTACGCGAGATCTTTTCTGAAAGTACGAATTTCTTCGAAGGATCAGTAAGGGGAGAACCTTTGATATATCATCAAGTATCTCAATCCTCATTGTCATTATGTTATCTTTAAGTTAGAACCTTTTCCGAGGCAAGCTCGATAACGCGGTCACGAAGAACATATTTTTTGAACCGTATCGGTTAGGAGTTTTGATTCGGTTTTTCGTAAATAGTCTCAGTTTGACAAACTGGATTCGATTTATGAGAGAAGAGAGATAATAGTATAATATTATCATTATATTAGTATTATAAAATGCTTGAATAATATTATAAGGTTACCTGGTCTATTTTAGTTAAAAACAGAAAATCGGTTTAACCGGGTTTACGGTTTACTGGTGCAGCTTAGCACCAGCACTCTCTGATGACTTTAGCGATGCTAAGGCTTCATCATACATGTTTTATTCTCATAATAAATATGTTACTAGTGTCATTTATGCTAGTAGCTCAGAAAATAATTTTTAGAGATGTTTTTACGAGTGTTCCGATACATCTAGTTTTAGTAGTTATACACCTGAGATATTTTAATATTATTTTAATCCACCTCCAAGCCAACCAATCATAACTCACCCTACACCCCCAAAACCCCCAAGGCTGGCTCATTTTCACTTTGTGTCTGAAAATAGGAAGAGAGAAAAAGAGAGAAAAGTTCTTAGTTCCAAATCTTCAAAGCTTGATTTCTGCTGAACTAAAACTCAAATCAAAATTCCAATCCGACCAAAATGATCCTCTCTTCTTTCTCTACATGATCATATGACTTACCAAGGCTGGAATCAAGGTGAGTTGGGTGCACCATCTCTCTTTTGATTCAGTTTCAAGGAAACATACTTAAACATGTGTTTTCTTGATGTTCTACCTTAGGAATCATGCTTAACTTGACTTGAGGGCCAAGAAACGTGACTTTCCAGAAATTCTAAGGTTAGAAATTAAATCACTTCCTAACATGCTTAGTGAGATTTGGTTAGTTGAGAGTTTTTGGATTTAAAGTTGTTCTTGATGTGATTTAGGAGGGAAAAGTGCTTAAGGATCACCTGAAAGTCTAACTGAATTAGGAGTAGCAAAACTAGGTAGGGTGTCACGAAATTAATCTTGATTATTTGTGTTTGAGTTGTGTAAATGTTGTATGATTTGGCTGTGCTAAAAATTGGTTGCATATATGATTGATTCTTGGTGAAAATTTGGTGAAATTTTGATGAAATTTGATGAAATTCAAGCTTTAAAGTTCATGTTCTTGGGGCAGCTGGAAAAACGAAACTCTAGGCTTAAATTGAGGTTAAATTTTAATTAAAATCATGTAGAAAATATGGGGTTTTAGTGGCTGCTAATTTATTATGAATTATAGTAAAAATCAGTTGCTGAAAAGACTGAAAAACGGGTAAAAACAGAGAAAGAATCTGAAGAATTTATGAAGAACATGAAGAACATGAAGAACACTTTGAGTGTGATGAAGAACAAGCTTTAGATCCTTAAAAGGGCAAGGAAGTAAAATTTTTGGTGTTTAAGGGGTTATTTGGTAATTTCTGAAAGTTAGGGTGGTAAAAGTAGAAATATTAAAAGTTACGGGTGGTAAAAAGTGAATTTTAAAGGTTAAAAGTAAAAGGTAAGTTAATTTTCAAAAATTAATGATAAAATAATAAAATATTAAATAATAATATTTAATTAAAAAATAATATTTTAATAAAAATAATAAAATATTACAGAAAAGGCAGTTTTCTGTAAAAGCTTTAGAAAGACAACTTTAAGCGCAGAATCTCATAATTACCTTCATAAAACACTTAGGAAGTGGTAAGAACATATTAGTGAGGTAAAGATAAATAAAAGATAAAAAGTTGAAGAAAAGATAAAAACCAAAGAAAAGTCTGTAAAGTTTTAATGACAGAAAAACAGACAGAGACTAGCGAACAAACTAGGGCAACATAGTTAGTCCTTGAGTTACGACTAGGGTTAAGTATTATATGAAAAGTTAAACTGTTTCAGTATAGACTTAATCAACCTAGACTTGGGACAGGCTAACTATTCATACCGAAATTTATATAAGCTTTAAATACACATGTTAAACAGAGAAATCAGAGCAGGGTAAATAGACTAAGAGCAGAAGGCTTATTGAAAAGTTATTTGTTGCTTAATGCAACCCAAGAGATATTATTTATTTGTTTGTTGCTTAATGCAACCCAAGAGATGTTTGTTTATTTATTTGTTGCCCTGAGGCAACCCAAGAGTAATTTTCCGTTCCCAAGAGTATATATTTCCTGCGAGTAGAAAGCAGAGGCTGTCTCCATAGAGCTGCTAATAATTATATGCGCATTTATTTGAAAGAAAAATTGTATCCAGGAAATCGTGAACTCGTGACCGGATAAATGTCGGGAATGCAGGTGCTAACCGACACATGAGCTCATGGCCTGTACTAGGGCTAGACATGCATCATTATTGTCTGCGCATCATTCTCTGTTGCTTTCCTTCTTGTGTGTGAACGATTTCTTTATGTTTGTCTGCTTGAGTGCTATGTCTGTGCTTTATTTCCTTGTTTTCTTCTGTTTGTGTTTGTTTTCTATTTTCCTATCTATTCTTAACTACTGTTTACTACTTTACTGTATTCTAATATCCATCTGCTAATCGGAATCGAATAAATGAATGTAATTAATAACCCCGACCCTACTAAGAACTCCCCAGTTCTTACCCCTTCTCTCTCCCTTCCCCCTTCAGATGGAAGTAAGAGTACCTTACCGTAGTTCGTTGATGATGGTTCTGCAAAGAAGATTCCGCTCTATATAGTCTTCTGAGTCTAGGGTGAATATTGTTCTCTGTTTATATGTATATACTGTGAGACCAGCCGATGTCTGCACCCCGTTTGTACGTGAACTTTAATCTAAATCCTGTGTACGAGACTCCTGTTGTGTGGCTACTTCATGAGGTACCAGAGAGACGTCCTGTGGCAATGTCTGATCGTGCAGAAGAGTAGCAGATGATGTTCTACCTTTTGATGACGTTCCACCTGACTTGAGTTTTGAAGACCTAGAACGTACTTTCCCTCGCTTTAGAAGTTTAGAGGGACTAGGTGAATATATAGTCTAGGCTAGCCTAGGTGCCAGCTTAGGGACCTCTTGAACAGGTCAGGACCTGGGATGTTGTATGTATGTATATGTATATCGTTATTATCTAGCTATATCTAGGGGTGTTCTAACTAAAGGTCTATACTCTAACAAAGGCTGGATCACTAAATGTTGCTAGCTACTTGTGATGTATTTATGTGTGGTTGCTTATAACTGTTTTATCTGTTATCAGTTGTAAGTTGATTATGAATGATTCCGTCTATTAATCCAAACATTTTAAAAAAAATATATATACCTCGCCAATTAACCACGCTTTTAACAACGAATCAGGCTCATAAGATAAATAATAGATAATAATTAGGAAGACAAATTGGTAGCGTTCAGTTTCCGGTATGATCTAGACATATTGAAAATTGGGTCGTTACACTTCGGGATTTTGGTCTTCATGATCTCTTTGGTGAATGGGTCTTGGTCCTTACGGGAGCTGTCTTCGTGACCGGATCGAGCCTTGAGATCGGCTTCGAGCTTTAGGAGCTTGTCCTCTAACTCGCGGCGTCGCCTAGCTTCCCTTCGTAGGTCTCTCTCGGCTTCCCGTTGATACTCGACTTCTTTTTCGAGTTGTCTTAGGCGATCCTGAAGTGCCTCCATGGCTCCCGTGTTTGGTGAATTTTTGTCTTTGTTTGGTTGAGAGGTATCGTCTATTATGACCTCTGCGTTCTTGTGTGGTGTTCTGTTCTCTAAATCAGAATTGTGGTTGTTGTCAAGGTTGTCCGCCATGATGATGGGATGACTTCCAGGTCCCCGGCAATGGCGCCAATGTTCTGAGGGTTACCTGAAACTGTAGGTCAATCTCGAACGAGATCTTCTGTACTGGTTAGAGCTGTTGTGTCTGACTTGTTGATGGTGGCCGGAGCCGCTGTGTCTAACTTGTTGGACTTGGTGGTGGTGCTGATCCTTCGTCACCGGAGGGTGGTGGTACCTGCAAGGGACTCTGATGCTTAAGTTAGCAAGGGTATTAAGCAGGTTTTTAGTAGAATCAGAGTATGAGTTATACTTGGGTGCTCCAGTGTATTTATAATAGTATGAAATGACCTTTCTGGAGATAAGACAGTTATATTATCTTATATTTGATTGAAGTCATCTTTATCTTTAAAGGAACCACCTTTATCCTTCTAGGCCTGGGTAGCCTTTGGATTTGGGTCGAATTCCTTTATTTGGCCGACCTCTTCTAAGAAGAGATCGGGGATTCCAGACTTGGACAAGTCGGTCGCTTTGTCGTTGATCATCCTGGGTCGGACATCTCGACCCAGGGTGTGAACACCACTCCTATCCTTAATTTCTAAATCAAATTCTTGTAGCAACAGTATCCAACGTATTAACCTTGGTTTGGACTCCTTTTTAGCTAATAAATATTTTAGAGCTGCATGGTCTGAGTATACTACCACCTTAGTACCAAGTAAATAGGCTCAGAATTTATCCAGAGCAAAAAAATAGCCAGAAGCTCTTTTTCAGTGGTGGTATAATTAGACTGAGCAGCGTCTAAGGTCTTAGAAGCATAAGCAATTACGAATGGATCCTTACCTTCGCGCTGAGCTAGTGCCGCTCCTACTGCATGGTTGGGGGCATCACACATAATCTCAAATGGCTGGCTCCAGTCTGGTCCTCTCACAATCGAAGCTTGAGTTAAGGCGATCTTCAGCTGATCAAATACATTCATGCAATCCTTACTCAATTCGAACTCAACATCTTTCTGCAGTAGTCTGGATAAAGGCAATGCTACCTTACTGAAGTCCTTGATAAATCTCCTGTATAATCCTGCATGGCCAAGGAACGAACAGACTTTCCTCACGGAGGAGGGGTAAGGCAAACTAGAAATGACATCTACCTTTGCTGGATCTACAGAAATACCAGTATTAGAAACTACATGTCCTAGTACAATACCTTGTTTTACCAAAAAGTGACATTTTTCAAAATTTAAAACAAGGTTTGAACTAACACACCTCTCTAATACTCTAGCTAAACTATCCAAGCAAAGGCTAAATGAATCACCATATACGCTGAAATCATCTATGAAAACTTCCATACAGTTCTCAATAAGATCTGAGAAGATACTCATCATGCATCTTTGGAAAGTAGCTGGTGCATTACATAAGCCAAAAGGCATCCTTTTGTATGCATATGTTCCAAAGGGACATGTAAAAGTAGTCTTCTCCTGATCTTCAGGAGCTATATGAATTTGAAAATAGCCTGTATAACCATCTAAAAAGCAGTAATGTGATTTACCTGACAGGCGATCAAGCATCTGGTCAATAAATGGCAAGGGATAATGATCCTTGCGAGTAGCTTGGTTGAGATGCCTGTAATCAATGCAAACACTCCATGAATTCTGCACTCTAGTTGTCAGGAGCTCTCCATGCTCATTCTTTACTGTTGTGACTCCAGACTTCTTGGGCACCACTTGCACTGGGCTGACCATTCACTGTCTGAGATGGGGTAGATGATATCTGCTTCAAGTAGCCTGGTCACTTCTTTCTTGACAACTTCTAAGATGGTGGGGTTCAGTCTTCTTTGGGGTTGATGGATAGGCCTTACTCCCTCTTCTAAAAATATTCTGTGCTCACAAACTTGAGGGCTGATGCCTACTATATCCGCTAAGCTCCACCCAATTGATTTCTTGTGTCTTCTCAACACACTAAGCAGTTGCTCCTCCTGTTGGGAAGTGAGTTCCCTTGTAATGATAACTGGGAGCTTCTAATTATCCTCAAGGTAAGCATACTTAAGGTGGGGTAGAAGGGGCTTTAATCCCAATTTCGGTTTATGGCTAGGCACTTGATCATCTAGAGCCAGTGATGGTTGTAACGTGTCTTCATCTTGTCCGGGGGGTGTCCCCACACTTGCATCTTGCTCCATGTGCCTCTCTTCTACTTCCTCCTGGTGAGCTACAGCTACTGTCTCATCAATGATGTCGCATTGGAAGATGGAATGATCTTCAGGAGGATGCTTCATAGCTTCATCCAGATTGAAGCTCATTGCTCTGCCATCTATCTCAAAAGAATAAGTTCCTGAGAAGGCATCCAGCTTGAATTTTGAAGTCTTCAGGAATGGCCTTCCAAGCAGGATGGATGATGGTCTTCCTGAGTCATTAGGGGGCATTTCCAAAATATAGAAGTCAATAGGAAATGTGAGCCCCTTAATGCTCACCAGCACGTCCTTAGCAATTCCAACCATAGAGATAATGCTTTTATCTGCTAAAACAAAACAAGCTACTGACTTTTTTAAGGGAGGGAGCCTCAAAGCATCATATATAGACGCTCCTAAATCACACATACAGTCAGGAAATTTCACACCATCTATAGTAATAGTAATCATGCATGGACCTAGGTTACTGCATTTTTCAGGTATATCACCCACTAATGCAGAAATGGAACTACCTAGAGGAATAGTTTCTAAATTCTATAATTTATCTTTATGCATGCACAAATCCTTTAGAAATTTAGCATATTTAGGTACCTACTGAATGGCATCAAAAAGTAGAATGATTACCTCAACCTTTTTGAATATTTCTACCATTTTAGGGTCTAGTTCCATATGCTTTCTGGACTTCCTAGCAAGGTGTGAAAATGGGATAGGAATGGTGCCACTTGCAGCTTCTGCGTCCCTTGGTGCTCCATTCCTTGGTTGAGCTGCTTCTTCTTCAACCAAGTCTTGTACTACACCCTCTTTTTCAGCATCATCTGCCTCCATAATGCCTTTAACTTGTATGTTTTCCTCTGAGCTTGGCTCCTGATGATTCCTCTCTTGTAGTGTGATTTCAGACCTCAAAGTGATGGCATTGATGCCACCCTTAGGGTTGGGTATAGGTTGAGAAAGAATTGTACTAGAGCTTGAAGGTTGAGTGTTGGAGGTACTCGACGATCCCATCTGAGAGACGAGAGCTTGTATAGCAGAAGTCAGACCAGTAAGTGTGTTTTCCATGGTCGTTTGTCTTTGTGCAAGAGAGTGAAGCAACTCGCCATTAAGAGAGGAAGATGGGTAAGTGATTTAAGGGACCTGCTATTGGTTGTTCTGAAGCGCTTGGGATTGCCTTTGGTGAGGTGCTCTATAAGGCTGGTTTTGATTCTGCTGTCTATTGTTGTTGTTTCACCTCTGATTTCCATTGTTGTCTCTGGCTCCTCTATTGTAGTTATCTCTCCATCCCTGGTTGGAATTTTCTCTCCACCCCTGGTTGGAGTTGTCTTGCCATCTTTGATTGTGGTTTCCACCTTGGTTGTAATTGCTGCCTTGTTGATTGTATCCTTGATTCAAGTGGTCATAGAAATTATGAGTAGCTGCCACGGTGTTGTTTTCTTGTTGGAGCTGCGGACACTCATCAGTGTAATGAGTATAATCAGCACATATTCCACATACTCTTTGAGGAACCAACTGTTGACTTTGTTGTGGTGAGGGAGGCTGAGGTTGTTGTTGATTCAGCTGTATCTGCTTCAGTAGGTTGGTCATCTCACATACAGCTTGTGTGAAAGCAGTAGTTTCACTGCTAGAGGAGACCTGTGCAACAGCCTTGGGGCGGTTGTTCCTGTGCCTGTGATTCTGAGTAGACTCAGCTAGGTCACATATTAGTTGCCACACTTCATCTGCAGTCTTGTACTTTTTCAAGGAACCATTACTTGCACCATCTAATGTGGTCTTATGCCGAGGCTTCATGCCTTAAGTGAAGTAGCTGATCAACACCAACTTGTCAATCATGTGATGGGGGCATGCGTCCAGAAGATTCTTAAAGCGCTCCCAATACTCATAAAGAGTCTCCGATTCGCCTTGAATAATGCAAGAGATCTCTTTTCTTAGTCTATCTGTAACATCAGCTGGAAAGTATTTTTCCAAGAATTCTCTCCTGAGCGTATCCCAGTTAGTAATGGTCACTTCAGGTTGAGTGTAGTACCACTCCCTCGCCTTTCCCTCAAGAGAAAATGGGAAGGCGGTTAGCAGGATTGAAGTTTCATTTGCACCATGATGCCTAACAGTAGAACAGGCTGTTTGAAAATCCCTGAGGTGCTTGATAGGCTCCTGAGCAGGTAAGCCATGAAACCTGGGCATTGACTAACTAGAAACTAAAAAGATATGATTCTAGAGTTTAAAGATTGAACCTTTCTTACTAGGCAAGTAACAAACTTAAAGATTTTTGAATCAATCACATTAATTGTTAACATTAATTTTGAAAATATGAAATAGAAATAAGAAAAAGATTTTTGAAAATCATTTTGGAATTTTCGAAAATTATGAAAGAAAAATGAAAAAGATTTGATTTTTGAAAAAGGTTTGAAAAAGATAGAAATTTTAAATTGAAAATTTTTCTTGACTAAAAAAAAAGATATGATTTTGAAAATCTTTGACTAATTCAATGCAACTTTCGAAAATTAGGAGTAAAATAAGGAAAAGATATTTTTTTTTTATTTTTGAATTTTAATAAGGAAAGAGAAAAACATCAAAAAGACTCAAGACATAAAAATTTTGGATCAAAACAAAAGAACTATGCAAGAACACTTTGAATGCAAAGATGAACACCAAGAACACTTTGAAGATCATGATGAACATCAAGTATGTAATTTTTGAAAAAATTTTAATAAAAAAAAATATGCAAGACACCAAACTTAGAAATTTTTGATATTTAGACACTAAGAATTCAAGAATGTATATGAAAAACAAGAAAAGACACAAAACAAGAAATTTTAAAGATCAAACAAGAAGACTTATCAAGAACAACTTGAAGATCATGAAGAACAAGAAAGAAACTCAATGCATGTGTTTTCGAAAAATTTTTAAGAAAAATAAAAGGATGCAATTGACACCAAACTTAAAAATTGACACAAGACTCAAATAAGAAACACAAAATTATTTTTGATTTTATGATTTTATTAAATTTTTTTTTGGATTTTTCGAAAATTATTTTGGAAAAACGAAAAAGAAGAAATTTTTTTTGTATTTTTCGAAAATAAGAAATAAAAAGCTTAAATTAAAATAAAATTACCTAATCTGAGCAACAAGATGAACCATCAGTTGTCCAAACTCGAACAATCCCCGGCAACGGCGCCAAAAACTTGGTGCGCGAAATCGTGATCTTCAACAATGGCGCCAATGGCTTGGTGCTCTCAAACGTGAATCACACTTTGTCACAATTCTGCACAACTAGCCAGCAAATGCACTGGGTCGTCCAAGTAATAAACCTTACGTGAGTAAGGGTCGATCCCACGGAGATTGTCGGCTTGAAGCAAGCTATGTTCACCTTGTAAATCTCAGTCAGGCGGATTCAGATAGTTATGGAGATTTGATAATCAAAACATAATTGAAATATAAACTAGGATAGAGATACTTATGTAATTCATTGGTAAGAATTTCAGATAAGCGTATAGAGATGCCTTTCGTTCCTCTGAACCTCTGCTTTCCTGCTGTCTTCATCCAATCATTCCTACTCCTTTCCATGGCAAGCTTTATGTAGGGCATCACCGTTGTTAATGGCTACATCCCATCCTCTCTGTGAAAATGGTCCAATGCCCTGTCACTGCATGGCTAATCATCTGTCGGTTCTCGATCATACTGGAATAGGATTTACTATCCTTTTGCGTCTGTCACTACGCCCAGCACTCGCGAGTTTGAAGCTCGTCACAGCCATCCCTTCCCAGATCCTACTTGGAATACCACAGACAAGGTTTAGACTTTCCGGATCTCAAGAATGGCCGTCCATAGGTTCTAACTTATACCACGAAGATTCTAATATCTCGGACTCGGTCCTCTGTATTAGATATCTAAGAGATACTCATTCTAGCTTGTTTGCATGTAGAACGAAAGTGTTTGTCAGGCACGCGTTCATAGGTGAAAATGATGATGAGCGTCACATAATCATCACATTCATCATGTTCTTGGGTGCGAATGGATATCTTAGAGAAGGAATAAGCTTGAATTGAATAGAAAAACAGTAGTACTTTGTATTAATTCAGGAGGAACAGCAGAGCACTACACCTTAATCTATGGAGTGTAGAAACTCTACCGTTGAAAATACATAAGTGATAAGGTCCAAGCATGGCCGAATGGCCAGCCCCCAAAACAATCAAAGGATCAAAAAATAATCCAAAGATGTAATTACAATAGTAAAAAGTCCTATTTATGCTAAACTAGTTACTAGGGTTTACAGAAATGAGTAAATGATGCAGAAATCCACTTCCGAGGCCCACTTGGTGTGTGCTTGGGCTGAGCATTGAGCTTTACACTTGTAGAGACTTCTCTTGGAGTTGAACGCCAGTTTGTAACCTGTTTCTGGCGTTTAACTCCACTTTGCAACCTGTTTCTGGCGTTTAACTCCAGAATGCAGCATAGAACTGGCGTTGAACGCCAGTTTGCGTCCTCTAAACTCGGAAAAAATAAGGACTATTATATATTGCTGGAAAGCCCTGGATATCTAGTTTCCAACGCAATTGAGAGCGCGCCATTTGGATTTCTGTAGCTCCAGAAAATCTACTTTGAGTGCAGGGTGGTCAGAATCCAGCAGCATCTGCAGTCCTTCTTCAACCTCTGAATATGATTTTTGCTAAAGTCCCTCAATTTCAGCCAGAAATTACCTGAAATCACAGAAATAAACACAAACTCATAGTAAAGTCCAGAAATGTGAATTTTAATTAAAAACTAATAAAAATATACTAAAAACTTACTAAATTATACTGAAAACTATGTAAAAACAATGCCAAAAAGCGTATAAATTATCCGCTCATCAGCTCGCACCTCCTCCTTGAACACTTTGTTGTCTTGGATTTCCTTGCATATGCCTTCAAGTAGAGTCTCAATCCTTGAGAGCATATCTTCGGATGGTGATGGTGGGTTGAGATTAGAGGGGTGAGAAGGGCCATTTTGGTTTTGATATGGATGTTAGGTGGTATTGTTGGATGGGTGCTGATATGATCTCTATGTGGAATGTTGGTGAGTTGCATTTTGGTTGGGGTTGTGACGTCTCTGATCTTGGCCTTGATCTTGTTGATTTCCCTACCTGAAGTTTGGGTGGTTCTTCCAACTAGGATTATAAGTTCTGGAGTATGGGTCCTGGGCCTGCCTGGGTGAGTTCCCAATATAGTTGGCTTGTTCCCAGTCACCCTCTTCCTCTGTATTCACTCCTTCTTGAGCTGCTGATGAAGTGGTGACTTCTTGGTTTCTTTCCATCTTCTTGGTGAGGTCAGCTAGCTGCTTAGTGATCATCTTGTTTTGAGCCAGTAGCGCATCCATGTTGTTTAGCTGCATTACTCCTCTAGTATTGCCCCTTTCATAAGCATAGAAATAGTCATTCTCAGCTACAGTCTTGATGACATCTATGGCTTCTTCAATGGTTTTCTTCTTGTTCAGAGATCTCCCTGATGAGTGGTCTACTGCCTTCTTTGATTCATAAGAAAGACCCTCATAGAAAATGTGTAACTGCACCCATTCATTGAACATGTCTGGCGGGCACCTTCTTGTTAAGTCCTTAAACCTCTCCCATGCTTCATAGAGAGTTTCACCATCTTGTTGTCTGAAGGTTTGTACCTCAGCTCTCAACCTGTTGATTCTTTGAGGAGGATAAAATCTCGTCAAGAATTTGTTTACCACATCTTCCCAGGTTGTTAAGCTCTCCTTCAGGAAGGATTCCAGCCATTTGGATGCTTTATCCTTGAGTGAGAAGGGAAATAGAAGCAGCTTATAAGTGTCAGGATGAACACCATTAGACTTCATAGTATCACATATCCTTAAGAAGGTGGTGAGATGTTGATTGGGGTCTTCTTGGGCACTCCCTCCGAATGCACAGTTGTTCTGGACTAAGGTGATGAGCTGGGGTTTTAGTTCAAAGTTATTGGCATGTATGGTTGGCTTTTGGATGCTACTTCCATAGTTTCCTGGGTTTGGATTGATGTAAGAACCTAGAACTCTTCTCTTTTGCCCATCATGATTTACTGGGCCTTCTCTGGCATGGTTGTAAGCTTCTTCTTCATGATGGTTCTCCATATTCTCCTCCATATTTGGTTGAAAATACTCTTCCTCTTCCTCATCACCAACGACTCTCTTTCCTCTTGCTTCCCTCCTTAATCTAAGGAAGGTCCTCTCATGTTCAGAATCAAAGGAAGTTGAAGCTCCGCTTCTTCTACCTGTCATACAACCAACAAAGCAAAAAGCAAGAAGAAGACGAATAAAGAAAATACTCTTGTTAGAATGACTATTAGTGTGAGTGGTGCAATATATCAAACAGTTAGTGGGTTAGTGAACTGAATTGTAAACAATGAAGAAAATACAACAAACAGGTAGGGGAAAAAGGGACAAAAATAATTAAAACTGAAAGTAAATTAATCAGATGGAATTAAACAAAACAAAAGAAAATTGCTCAATCTAGTTATCCTCCAATTTAATCATTGTCGATACAAAATCAATCCCCGACAACGGCGCCATAAACTTGATGCACGGAAACTTGTCTCTCAACAAATTTCCCTCGGCAAGTATACCGAATTGTCGTCAAGTAAAAACTCATAATAGAGTGAGGTCGAATCCCACAGGGATTGATTGGTCAAGCAACTTTAATTAGAGGAATGTTCTAGTTGAGCTAAGCAGAAATTGAGTTGAGGAATTGCAGGAAATTAAATGCTGGGAAAGTAAATAACAGAAAGTGTAAATGCTGGAAATAAATGGCAGAATGTAAATGGTGGAAAGTAAATTGCAAAATCTTAAATGGGGATATGGGGAGATGAGCATAAAAGTAAATGGCAGAAGATAAAGAGAATGGGTAAGATCAAAAATAGGGGATTCATTGGGCTTAGGAGATGTTGCATTCTCCAGATCAAGTTCATTCTCATCTCTTCCTCAATCAATGCATTCATTGATCTCCTTGGCAATCTTATGTGATTGGATTCCAATTCCTTGGCAATTCCAATTCCAATTCCAATCTATCTAAGCTTGAACAATTGCCCAATTCCTTGATTTAATTTCTCATGGGAAGAGATAAAGTTTGGTCACTGATTATACCACATGCATTCCCAAGTCAAAGTGTTGGTAGGATTATATGTCACTATATCCATCCAAACCCTAATTTGGTCCAGCATGAGAAAGCATTTCTAGCATGATCTCCTCATTCCTCTTCCATGGTTCTGAGGAGATCCAATTATGGAGAGATTCTCTTCCAAGATAGCTAACCAAATGGATGAAGAACAAAAGCTTTCTAGTAAAATCAAGAGAAAAGAAAGAGGAAGAATAATGAAAACTATTATTGATCCATCAAATTACAACAGAGCGCCCTAACCCAATGAAAAGGGATTTAGTTGTTCATAACTCTGGAAATGGAAAGAAAAAATGAAAAGTACATTCTCAAAATATAAACTAGAAGTTGCAGAGAAAGTAAAAATACAGAGTGTAGTTCTCAAGTCCTGAATCCCTTTTCAATTCAAAACTCTCCCTATATATACTACTCTTCAGATCTTCTAGTTAGCTCTTCAAGTCTTGGATATGGGCCCTTGATCTTCAGTTGAAGCAGTTACAGTCTCTAGTGGGCTCAGCTTTGCTTGCAAAGAAAGTGTGAGTTAAGGATGATGGGAAGTTAGTTAGGACGTTAGTGGCATTAATGTTAAGTGTAAATTTGGGTTCGAGAGCGTTAGTGACGATAACTTTGTCACTAACATTCCAAACTAGTTCATCCACGTTAACTTCAACGTTAGTGGTACTAACGTAACCACTAACGTGGCCTCTTAGCCCTTCGCAAACATTATTGGCACTCACCTTTACCAATAACGTTACTCTTTGTCCCTTTCTTCCACGTTAATGGTCCACGTTAGTGTAACTAACGTGGCCCTTAACGTGGGCATGCTCAAGCTTCGAGAGCATTACTGACATTCACCTTTGTCACTAACGTTTCAAAGTGCCCCTTTTTCCCATGTTATTTCTCCATGTTAGTGTAACTAACGTGGCCACTAACGTGGGTATGCTTGCCATCTCCAACATTAGTGACAAAGGTGAGTGTCACTAACGTTGGCCTATTATTCATTGCTCTATGTTACTTTTCACGTTAGTGGTCTTAACGTGACCACTAATGTAGGCAATCTAAGCTTGGCCTGGCGTTAGTGACAAAGGTGAGTGTCACTAACGCTTGCGACCTCTTCTTTACTCCACGTTAGAGTCCACGTTAATTGGATTAACATAGCTCTTAACGTGACTTAGTGTGGGGTTAGTGGTGTTCACTTTCACCACTAACGTTGGAGCTCCCCTTTCTTCCACGTTAGTTCCCACGTTCAACTAACGTGGGTTATGATGTCATTCGAGGGCGTAATTGGTGGTAACTTTACCACTAATGTTGCAAGCTTGCTCCCTTTCCATGTTAGTGGTCACATTAGTGAGACTAACGTGGCTCCTAACGTGGCTCTTCTTTGCTTCCTTTGTCCTGAAATCAAACAAACAAGGTGCATCAAAGCTTTGTTTCAAGTCATGAGATCATGCACCATCCATATTATCATTCAATTCATGCATAATTCTCATGATATCATGTAAAGTTCACAATATTTGCTTGAATCAAGATGTAAGTGTCTATTTACCTAAAACTTGCTTATTTACTAAGAAAATGCAGGAAACTATCCTAAAAGAGTAAAGAAAAAGGTCAGTGAAACTGGCCAAAATGCCCTGGCATCACTTGCCACTCTTCTGATGGTGGTGGCCATTTTGGTCCTTAGAGAATGGTTAGAAAGGTCTTGGATTGCGGATTTTGGTGGCCTACACTTTTCAACGATACATCCCTCTTTTGTAGTTCTTGTCCATAATGCCTTAGGTTTGGAAATATTTCCAAGAAGAATGAGATACCCTAACAAACTATGTTTTTTTGCGAAATTTTTTATGTTTGGGGTATTGACTTCATGGGCTCCTTTCCAAACTCTAATGGTTTTATATATATTCTGCAAGCTGTTGATTATGTTTCCAAGGGGGTGGAGGTGATCCCCACTCGAACTGATGATGCTAATGTGTTTCTTTCTTTTGTTCAGAATAACATTATTTGCCGTTTTGGATCACCACGAGCAATCGTGAGTGATCAAGACTCTCATTTTTGCAACAAAAGGATGACATGGTTGATCAAAACTCTCATTTTCACAAAGTGGCCACAGCATATCACCTCCAAACAAATGGCCAAGCCGAAGTCTCCAATCAGGAAATCAAGCACATATTGAAAAAGATTGTAAAGCCTCATAGGAGGAATTGGAGTTCTAAGCTCGGAGATGCGCTTTGGGCCTACCGGACGGCTTATAAGATGCCGATTGGAATGAGCCTGTTTTGGTTGGTCTATGGGAAGGCTTGCCATCTTTCATTGGAAATAGAGCATAAGGCTTATTGGGCCGTAAAAGAATACAAGTCAGGTTTGGGGGGGGGGCGGAATCAAAAGGAAGTTACAGTTGGTGGAGCTTGAGTGTCTTCGGTTGGAAGCCTATGAGAATTCAAGGCTCTACAAAGAGAGGATGAAAGCGGTGCATGATAGAAACATCAAAAGGAGAGAGTTTAGGGCTGGGGACCTAGTCCTCCTCTATAACTCAAGATTGAGGTTAATGACAGGCATGTTAAGATCAAGATGGGAAGGACCTTATAGGGTGGAGAAAGCTGAGCCATATGGTGTCTTCCATTTGAGTCACCGTTCAAGCCCCACAATTCTCAAGGTTAATGGTCATCGTCTAAAGCTTTACCATGGAGAGAAGATGAAAAGCAACAAAGAGTTTGAGGTGTTTCTTCTTGAGGATGCACCCAAAGGCGAAGAGATTTGAGCTCATGACCGTCCAACTTAAGGACGTTTAAGAAAAGTGCTAGGTGGGAGACACCCCACCATGGTATGATCGTCCAACTTGATTTTGTGAGTTTGCTCAAGTATGCTTGTTTTGTTTAAATTATTGTTGAATTGCTCATGAGGAGTTCATTGATAGTGGTTTGGTTGAATTGAGATGTTGAAGAAATACTTAAGGTTGAGTGTTCTATGAAGTTTTGGATGCTTTTGAACTTTTTAGCATGTATTGCTACCAATTTGCGCTATAATTGCTCCTCCTCATGTGTATTGAAAAAAAAAGGGGTCATCCACACGCAAGCATGCTATACGCGTACGCGTCGGCGCGGTTACACAACTCCTGGTACAAAAACCAGAGAGTTGTGCCTACAACCCACGCGTATGTGTGGGAGACGCGTATGCATCGATTGCGAATTTCGGACTCTCTGGTACAAAAACCAGAGAGTTATGACCACTATATGCCCATTTTGTGCCAGCGGCATAACTGCGACCCACGCGTAAGCGTGGGCGTGATGCACGGAAAACTTGTCTCTCAACAAATCTCCCTTCGGCAAGTGTACCGAATTGTCGTCAAGTAAAACTCACAATAGAGTGAGGTCGAATCCCACAGAGATTAACGGATTAAGCAATCAATGGTTAATTGATTATCCTAGTTAGACGAATCCTAATGGAGTGATAAGTAACAAGGAAATGTAAATTGACAAAAAAGTAAAGAAAGCAATAAAGTGCAGAAAAGTAAAATGACAAGAAAAGTAAATGTAAGAACTAAAAATAAAATGAACATTGGGATCAAGAGATATTGCAATCCTCCGGATCATGTTCATTCTCATCTCTTCCTCAATCAATGCACTCATTGATCTCCTTGGCAATCTTAAGTGATTGAATTACAATTTCTTGTAATTCAATCTCTCAAATCTTGATCAATAGCCAATTCCTTGGTCAATTGCTCATAGGAAGAGATGAAGTATGGTCACTGATTATACCACATGCATTTCCCAAATCAAGTGTTGAGAGGATTATAGTCACATATCCATCCAAACCCAATTTGGTCCAGCATGAGAAAGCATTTCTAGCTTGATCTCTTCATTCCTCTTTCAAGGTTCAAAAGAGATCCAAGTATGAATAGCTTCTTTTCCAAGATAACTACCCAATTGGATGAAGACCGAAAGCTTTCAAATAAAATCAAGAGAAAAGAAAGAAGAAGAAGAATAAGAACTACAATTGATCCATTGAATCACAATAGAGATCTCTAACCCAATGTAAAGAGTTAGTTGATCATTGCTCTACTAAAATAGAAAAGAAAGAAAGTGCAGAAAAGTAAAGGTGAAGATTCAAACTGAAATTGAAAATTCAACATTCATAAATGAAAATTACAACTAAAAGAAAGAGAAGGAAACGTGTGTGAGGGGTGGGAGTCCGAAGACCCCTCTTCAATCCCCCCTTCCAGAATTTCCAGGATGCCTTCAATGTAAAGACTAAGGCCTTTATATAGGCTCTCCTAAATTACAAAATGAAATTAAAAGCAAATTACAATTAAATGAAAATTCCTATTCTAGATGCTTCTTGTGGTCTTGATTTGTTGACAATTGTGGGCTTGCTTGCTTGAGCTTTGAAGTGGACTTGAGAGAGAAGTGAGTCAAGTTGAGGTCCAGGTGCTAATGTTAGTGCTAAAGTTAGCCACACTAACGCTACAAGTGTGGCGTTAGTGCTAAAATTATTGTGGCTAACGTTGCACTTGCTGCCCAGTTGGTGTTTTTGGGGCTTAAAAGATGCCTCTTGTTTTTACTCTAATTTCATGCCCACTATAGATTATTATATATCGTTGGAAAGTTCTGAATGTCAGCTTTCTAACGCAACTAGAATCACCTCAATTGGACCTCTGTAGCTCAAGTTATGCTCCTTTGATGTGGACATGGTCGCTGGCATAGTTGCCAGCGTTACTGGAAAACTTGAGTGCCAATAACGCTAGCGATCAGGGCTTTATTATTGCCAGTTTCTGGAGCTCAAACCTAGTATCCACCCCATACTATTATATATTTTTGGAAAGGCCTGGATGTCTACTTTCCAATGCCTTTAGAAGCGCATCATTTGGAGCTCTACAACTCGAGTTACACTTCTTGGAAGGTGAAGAGGTCATTTGGCCTTAATACAGGTTGATACCATGTTTATCATTACACTTTCGGGGCAGGTTTTCTCCCTCAAATTTAGTGTCAACCATGTAGTGCCATATATTCTTGGAAAGCTCTGGAATCCTACTTTTCAATGCCACTGGAATCACCTTATTTGGAGTTTTGTGGCTCAAGTTATGCGTGTTTGAAGAAGGCATGGTCAGGCTGCCAGGTGGGACTTTTGCCCACGTTAACTACCACATTAACTAAGTTAACGTGGGAGTTAACGTGGCTCATAGTGGCTTGTGTGGGCTCATTCCAACGTTAGTGACAATGTTGGGTGTCACTAACGTTGGCGATCACCTTCCTTCTTCACGTTAGCTCCCACGTTAACTAGGTTAACGTGGGAGTTAACGTGGTTTATTGGGGCTTGTGTGGGTTCCTTCCAACGTTAGTGACAATGTTTGGTGTCACTAACGTTGTCGACCACCTTGTTTCTTCACGTTAGCTTCCACGTTAACTAGGTTAACGTGGGAGTTAACGTGGCTTATTGTGACTTGGCCAACGTTAGTGATAAAGTTGAATGTCACTAACGTTGGCTTCCCCTTTACTTCTTAACGTTAGAGGCCACGTTAACTAAGTTAATGTGGCAACTAACGTGGCCACTTATGAGCTTGGTCCAACGTTAGTGATAATGTTAAGTGTCACTAACGTTGGCTCCATTTCCTTTCTTCAAAGTTAATGCCACTAACTTTTCTCACTAACGTTGGGGCTTTCCTTCCTTCCACGTTAGTGCCCACGTTAGTGTAACTAACGTAGCCACTAACGTGGCTTCTTCTCTTCTTCTTTTGACCTGAAATCAATCAAACAAAGTGCATCAAAGTCTTGCTCTTAATCATGGGATCATGCATCATCCAGTTTATCATATAATTCATGCAAAATTCTCATGAAATCATGTAAAGTGCACAATGTATGCTTGAATCAAGATGTAAGTGAATATCTACCCAAAACTAGCTTATTTTCCAAGAAAATGCATGAAACTACCTTAAAAACAGTAAAGAAAAGGTCAGTGAAACTGGCCAAAATGCCCTGGCATCACAACACCAAACTTAAAGCTTCCTTGTCCCTAAGCAAGTACTGGAACAAAAGAATGGTGAATGGAATGCCAAAAGAAATGAGTCATTCTTGTGGAAGTCATGTCCCTGGTTTTATGGTGGTTTCATGCATAGCAACTTAGGTTCATTCCTGGCTTTCAGACCTTTATCATGTCCTAAAACACTCACTTTGATTGCATCCCATGAGACTTTTATTCATTGATCCTTTTATTGTCATTTCAGGGTTTATTTGTGTTCTTAAGCTAAGTGCTCTGTAAGGGGGCAACCTTTTAGAATAAGCTTTCAGCTAACACTCCCGAACCAGTTGGTTCAAGGTGCTGGGTGTTGAAGCACCCCTAAGGACTTACTTGCTCAAGTCTCTCCCCCATACATACACACCACAGGCATATGGTTTATTTATTTTCTTTTCTTGAGACCTTGGTGTCCAGCACCTCTTTGGGTTACTAAATGCTCTGTAGTGAGGGTTACTCTTGATAGTGGACTTTCAGCTGATAATCCCGGGTTAGTTAACCCAAGTTACCAAGTGATAAAGCACCCCAAAGAGCTTATTCATCTAAGTAGATCCCTCACACAGCAGCACCACAGACACATGCTTCAAGATTAAAACCATTGGTGCCTAGCCTTATTGCTTACCTTTTTTCTTTTATTCTTCCACTTTCATTGTTCTTTCCCTCTTTCTTATTAGGATCTTCTTATTTAGCTAGTCTCATGGGGTGTGTCTCAAGCATAGTATTCATGACAGATAGTTGTCTTCCCACCCTTGTGGTTGAACCAACTTAACTAACTTATGACCACACCACAAACTCATGAACTCATTCCATAGTATGAACTCTACTCTGCTCTTTTAAAAACACTCATTCTCCTTTCATTTGATTCAAAAAGACAAGCATACAAGTAAGTAAGGAGATGATGCAGTAATGACATTCAGACTAGCAAACACAGCCCTAATCAACAAAAAGCTTAAAAGACAGAATTGACATGCTTATTCACAAGGAGAAATCACACATGCATACAAAGAAAATATAAGACAATCATGCAAATTAAAGTGCTAGAAATAAGTAAGAGGAGTAAGGAACTTTACCACCTTGTATTTTATCTTCATTGTTGTTGCCCTTTTCCTCCTATTCTTCCCCTTCCCACACCAGACATAGAATGATTGCTTATACTCAAGCAACAATTAAAACAGTGGTGACGAGGTTTATGATGGATCATGAATGTCTTAAAATAAAGTATGAGTATGCATGTGTTTTAGCAAGCAAGATTATGGATCACAACAAAAGCACAAGAAGTAAAACAGAGACAATGTGATTGCATTAATAAGTGGTGTTGGCATGGTACTTTGCATGAAAATTAAGTGCCAACACCAAACTTAGTGTGCCACTGTCAATTTAGAATGTTGCAAGTACCCAGTGAAGATTGAAAATCAAATTGTTGCATGGCAACACCAAACTTAGAGTGCAATCATATGCCAAATTATTGAAAGTAAACTAAGCAAAGCAAGAAAATATTACCTACGGTTGTGTTGCCTCCCAACAAGCACTCTTTTAATGTCATTAGCTTGACATGTTGTTCACGACTTTCTTCCTCTTCTTCCAGTTTGTTAAGAGGAATGACCTCAAGAGGAAAGAGGAGCCAGTTAATGCCCCTTGTTTTGAGTGCCTCTCCCCAGCAAGCCTTCTTCTGTTGTTAGCTTGAGTAAACTTGCTTGTTGGGGTAGGGGTGGGATGGCTTTTGGTTGACCTTTTCTTCTTTATGAATATTGTCCTTCTTTTCTTGGTCACCATCCTTTTGTTAGTGTTCATGTTGATTGCCTTTACCACCTTGATTTCAGGATTTGGGTATTGTATGATGGGTGGAGCATCCTCTTTATCAAGAACCTCTTGAATTGGTGGTTCAATGAACTCACCCTCTATGCAACTCTCTGTTTCATTGGAGTGTGGGCTCCCTTGATTGACTTCCTCCCTTTTTCTTGACCTTTGAATGAACTCCTCTATTTTTGGAGAGAATGGAGTGATTTCTCTTTGTGATCTCAGCTCTTCAATAAATTTTTCTTCAGAATAGAGTTGTGCATTCTATCTCAATTTTTCTTCATGGTCTCTTTCTGCTATTTTCTCCTCTTTGATTGTCTTCATTATTTCTTCAAGGAGGAGTTCTATCCTAGCAAGTCTATCTAAAAGTGGTTGGGTAGGTTGTAATGGTTGGGCGGGGTTGGTTTGTGAATGGAATTGGTTGTTTTGTGGTTGTGTGTTCTGAAAGTGGTATGACTCTTGTGGGTAGTGGATTGAGTTTTGTGGATGGTGAAATGAATTGTATGGATTTGGGATAGACTTTTGTGCTGAGGCATACTCAAATGATGAAGAATTTAGGTATGTAAAACTTGGAGGTGAGGTTGTATAATTGAGAGGTGATGGCTCTTGATGAATGGGGTATGAATGAGTGAAATCTCTTTGATTATGATCTTCCCAGCCACAACTTGAGTAGTGATCAATTTCACCAAAATATGGACCATTTTGTGGCTCTGGAAAGTACCCCATTTCATGTTCTTGATACTCCCACCCACCATGAGCATAGTAAAGTGAATCATTATGTGGTGGTGGAGAGTTTCCCATGAAATATGATTGACTAAAATATGATGGATGCTCCTTTCTTTCCTGCAGAAAGCTCTGTCTCAAACAATAATCACCAAAAGAAATTGGAATCTCCATTGTCACAGATGAGGAAATTCCCAGTGAGGTAATATCACAAACAGTTAGTTAGCAAAAGAAAATAAAGAAACAAAAGAAAACAAAGACAAAAGAAAAGTGTCTAATCTAGTAAATCAATCAACCGGTAGTTTGTTAATCACAATTAATCCCCGGCAACGGCGCCATAAACCTGATGCATGGAAAACTTGTCTCTCAACAAATCTCCCTTCGGCAAGTGTACCGAATTATCGTCAAGTAAAACTCACAATAGAGTAAGGTCGAATCCCACAGAGATTAACGGGTTAAGCAATCAATGGTTAATTGATTATACTAGTTAGACGAATCCTAATGGAGTGATAAGTAACAAGGAAATGTAAATTGACAGAAAAGTAAAGAAAGCAATAAAGTGCAGAAAAGTAAAATGACAAGAAAAGTAAATGTAAGAACTAAAAATAAAATGAACATTGGGATCAAGAGATATTGCAATCCTCCGGATCATGTTCATTCTCATCTCTTCCTCAATCAATGCACTCATTGATCTCCTTGGCAATCTTAAGTGATTGAATTACAATTTCTTGTAATTCAATCTCTCAAATCTTGATCAATAGCCAATTCCTTGGTCAATTGCTCATGAGAAGAGATGAAGTATGGTCACTGATTATACCACATGCATTTCCCAAATCAAGTGTTGAGAGGATTATAGTCACATATCCATCCAAACCCAATTTGGTCCAGCATGAGAAAGCATTTCTAGCTTGATCTCTTCATTCCTCTTTCAAAGTTCAGAAGAGATCCAAGTATGAATAGCTTCTTTTCCAAGATAACTACCCAATTAGATGAAGACCGAAAGCTTTCAAGTAAAATCAAGAGAAAAGAAAGAAGAAGAAGAATAAGAACTACAATTGATCCATTGAATCACAATAGAGATCTCTAACCCAATGTAAAGAGCTAGTTGATCATTGCTCTATAAAAAGAGAAAAGAAAGAAAGTGCAGAAAAGTAAAGGTGAAGATTCAAACTGAAATTGAAAATTACAACTAAAAGAAAGAGAAGGAAAAGTGTGTGAGGGGAGGGAGTCCGAAGACCCCTCTTCAATCCCCCCTTCCAGAATTTCCAGGATGCCTTCAATGTAAAGACTAAGGTGTTTATAAAGGCTCTCCTAAATTACAAAATGAAATTAAAAGCAAATTACAATTAAATAAAAATTCCTATTCTAGATGCTTCTTGTGGTCTTGATTGGTTGACAAATGTGGGCTTGCTTGCTTGAGCTTTGAAGTGGACTTGAGAGAGAAGTGAGTCAAGTTGAGGTCCAGGTGCTAAAGTTAGCCAAACTAACGCTACAAGTGTGGCATTAGTGCTAAAGTTATTGTGGCTAACGTTGCACTTGCTGCCCAGTTGGTGTTTTTAGGGCTTAAAAGATGCCTCTTATCTGTGCTCCAATTTCATGCCCACTATAGAGTATTATATCGTTGGAAATCTTTGAATGTCAGCTTTCTAACACAACTAGAATCACCTCAATTAGACCTCTGTAGCTCAAGTTATGCTCCTTTGAAGTGGACATGGTCGCTGGCATAGTTGCCAGCGTTACTGGAAAACTTGAGTGCCAATAACGCTAGCGATCAGGGCTTCATTATTGCCAGTTTCTGGAGCTCAAACTTAATGTCCAACCCATACTATTATATGCTGTTGGAAAGCCCTGGATGTCTACTTTCCAATGCCTTTAGAATCATATCATTTGGAGCTCTACAACTCGAGTTACACTTCTTGGAAGGTGAAGAGGTCAGTTGGCCTTAATATAGGTTGATACCATGTTTAACATTGCACTTTCGGGGCAGGTTTTCTCCCTTAAATTTAGTGTCAACCATGTAGTGCCATATATGATTGGAAAGCTCTGGAATCCTACTTTCCAATGCCACTGGAATCACCTCATTTGGAGCTTTGTGGCTCAAGTTATGCATGTTTGAAGAAGGCATGGTCAGGCTGCCAGGTGGGACTTTTGCCCACGTTAACTAAGTTAACGTGGGAGTTAACATGGCTCATAGTGGATTGTGTGGGCTCATTCTAACGTTAGTGACAATGTTAGGTGTCACTAACGTTGGCGATCACCTTCCTTCTTCACGTTAGCTCCCACGTTAACTAGGTTAACGTGGGAGTTAACGTGGTTTATTGGGGCTTGTGTGGGTTCCTTCCAACGTTAGTGACAATGTTTGGTGTCACTAACGTTGTCGATCACCTTGTTTCTTCACGTTAGCTTCCACGTTAACTAGGTTAACGTGGCTTATTGTGACTTGGCCAACGTTAGTGATAAAGTTGAATGTCACTAACGTTGGCTTCCCCTTTACTTCTTAACGTTAGAGGCCACGTTAACTAAGTTAATGTGGCAACTAACGTGGCCACTTATGAGCTTGGTCCAACGTTACTGATAATGTTAAGTGTCACTAACGTTGGCTCTATTTCCTTTCTTCAAAGTTAATGCCACTAACTTTTCTCACTAACGTTGGGGCTTTCCTTCCTTCCACGTTAGTGCCCACGTTAGTGTAACTAACGTAGCCACTAACGTGGCTTCTTTTCTTCTTCTTTTGGCCTGAAATCAATCAAACAAAGTGCATCAAAGTCTTGCTCTTAATCATGGGATCATGCATCATCCAATTTATCATATAATTCATGCAAAATTCTCATGAAATCATGTAAAGTGCACAATGTATGCTTGAATCAAGATGTAAGTGAATATCTACCCGAAACTAGCTTATTTTCCAAGAAAATGCATGAAACTACCTTAAAAACAGTAAAGAAAAGGTCAGTGAAACTGGCCAAAATGTCCTGGCATCAGGGCGACGCGTACGCGTCGGTCGCCAATGTTGCCATCCACGCGTGTGCGTGACGGACGCGCACGCGTCGCTTGCACCTCAGCCGATTCCTGGTACAAAAACTAGAGAGTTGGGCCTACTTTATGCCTACTTTGTCACCGAGGCACCACTTTGTCCACACGTGCATGTCCTGATGAGAGGATAATTTATACTCTTTTTGGCATTGTTTTTGCATAGTTTAGAGTATATATTTTAATTACTTTTTATTATATTTTTATTAGTTTTTATTCAAAAATGATATTTCTAGACTTTACTATTAGTTTGTATATTTTTCTGTGATTTCAGGTATTTTCTGGCTGAAATTGAGGAATCTGAGCAAAAATCTGATTCAGATGCTGAAAAAGGACTCCAGATGCTGTTGGATTCTGACCCTCCTGCATTCGATGTGAATTTTCTGGAATTATAGAAGTCCAATTAGCGCGCTCTCAATTGCTTTGGAAAGTAGATATCCTGGGCTTTCCAACAATATATAATAGTCCATACTTTGCCCGAGATTTGATGGCCCAAACTAGCATCCAAAGCCAGCCTAAAACATCTTAGCGTAAAACGCCCAAACTGGCACCAGAATTGGAGTTAAACGCCCAAACTAGCAGCAAAACTGGCGTTTAACTCTAGGAACAGCCTATGCACGTGAGAGCTTCAATGCACAGCCCAAGCACACACCAAGTGGGCCCCGGAAGTGGATTTCTGCACTATCTGCACTTAGTTACTCATTTTCTATAAACCTAGGTTACTAGTTTAGTATAAAAACTACTTTTAGAGATTTATTTTATATCTTTGATCAATCATATGCTATCATAGACCATTGTTTACGTTTTGGAGGCTGGCCTCACCGCCATGCCTATACCTTTTTCACTTATGTATTTTCTACGGTGGAATTTCTACACCCCATAGATTAAGGTGTGGAGCTCTGCTGTTCTTCATGAATTAATGCAAGTACTATTGTTTTCTCTTTCAATTCATGCCTACTTCTTCTCCAAGATGTACTCTCGTACTTAATTCAGTTAAGTCAAAATGAAGGGGTGACCCGTGACAATCACCCAATCTTCGTTACTCGCTTAGCCAAGATCCGCGTGCCTAACAACCACAAAGTGGCCTACATGATGTTCAACGTAGTCATTAGATGATAGCCAGAGTATATTCTCTTGGATATCTAATACACGGACCGAGTCCGTGAGATTAGTATCTTCATGGTATAGGCTAGAATCATTGGCAGCATTCTTGGGATCCGGAAAGTCTAAACCTTGTCTGTGGTATTCCGATTAGGATCCGGGAAGGGATGACTGTGACGAGCTTCAAACCTGCGAATGTTGGGCACAGTGACAGTGTGCAAAAGGATCAATAGATTCTATTCTGATGCTAGCGGGAACCGACAGATGATTAGCCATGCGGTAGCTGTGCCTGGTATTTTTCATTCGAGATGAGAAATCTGACAGTTGATTAGCCGTGCAGAAACCGTAGAGGACCATTTTCACTGAGAGGATCTTACAGCTTGCCATGGAAGGGAGCATGCATGATTGGAAGAAGGCAGTAAGAAAATAGAGGTTCAGAAGCAACAAAGCATCTCCAGACGCCTATCTGAAATTCCCACCAATAAATTACATAAGTAACTTTATTTTATTTTATGTTTTATTTATATTTTAATTATCAAAACCTCATAACCATCTGAATCCGCCTGACTGAGATTTCCAAAATAACCATAGCTTGCTTCAAGCCGACACTCTCCGTGGGATCGACCCTTACTCACGTAAGGTTTATTACTTGGACGACCCAGTGCACTTGCTGGTTAGTTGTGCGGATACGTGAAAAGTGTGAATCACGATTTCCGTGCACCAAGGTTTTGGCGCCGTTGCCGGGGATTGTTCAAGTTTGGACAACTGACGGTTCATCTTGTTGCTTAGATTAGGTAATTTTATTTTATGTTTAAGCTTTTTAATTTTATTTTATTTTCAAAAAAAAAATTTGTTCTTCAGAATTTTTATGAATGAATTCTAGAGTTTCATGAGATGTGTTAAAACCTGGCTGGCTGTTAAGCCATGTCTAATCTCTTGGACTGAGGCTTCCACTTCTCATTGACATACTTGTATATTTTATGCTAAAGCTTGGCTGGCTATTTGGCCATGTCTAATCTTTTGGACCGAAGCTTTCACTTAAAGGTTGGCTGGCCATTGGCCATGTCTAAATCTTTTGGACTGGAGCTTTAGACTAACATTGCATGATTCCTGGGATTCTTATTAAAAATTTTGTATCCCTTTATTTTCTTTTTCCAAAATAATTTTCAAAAAAAAAATTTAATAAACCATAAAACCAAAAATATTTTGTGTTTCTTGTTTGAGTCTAGTGTCAAATTTTAAGTTTGGTGTCAATTGCATCTTTTTAATCTTTCTTTAATTTTCAAAAATTCATCATGTGTTCTTCATTGATCTTCAAGTTGTTCTTGATGATTGTCTTTGTTTGATCTTTAATTTTTCTTGTTTTGTGTCTTTTCTTCTTTTTCTTGTGCATTTTTTAATTATTAGTGTTTAAGTTTTAAAAATTTCTAAGTTTGGTGTCTTGCATGTGTCTCTTTTCTTAAAAATTTTCAAAAGTATGTTCTTGATGTTCATCATGATCTTCAAAGTGTTCTTGGTGTTCATCTTGACATTCAAAGTGTTCTTGCATGTATTGTTTGTTTTAATCTTAAATTTTTATGTTTTGTTTCATTTGTTTGTTTTTCTCTCTCCTCGTTAAAAATTCAAAAATAAAAAAAATATCTTTCCCTTATTCTTCTAATAAATTTCAAAATTTTGGGATTGACTTAGTCAAAAATTTTCAAAATTTGGTTGTTTCTTATTAGTCAAGTCAAAATTTCAATTTAAAAATCCTATCTTTTCAAATCATTTTCAAAAGTCAAATCTTTTTCATTTCTCTTTCCTATTTTTTGAAAATTCTTCAAAATAAAATTTCAAAATCTTTTTCTTATTTTTATTTTATAATTTTCGAAATTAATGCTAACAATTAATGTTACTTGCCTATTAAGAAAGGATCAATCTTTAAATTCTAGAATCATATCTTTTAGTTTCTTGTTAGTCAAGTAATCAACTTTAATTTCAAAAATCAAATCTTTTTAATTTCCTTTTCAAATCTTTTTCAAAATAGATTTCAATCAAATCTTTTTCAAAACTTAATTTCAAATCTTTTTCTAACTTCTTATCTTTTTAAAATTGATTTTCAAATCTTTTTCAATTAACTACTTGACTTTTTGTTTGTTTTACTATTTCTTATCTTTTTCAAAACCACTTAACTACTTTTCTCTCTCTAATTTTCGAAAACCACTAACAACTTTTTCAAAATTCTTTTAAATTAACTAATTATTTTAAATTGTAATTTTATTTTATTTAATATTTTCGAATACTAACCAATAATTAAAATAGAAACAAAAATATTTTTCTTCTCTTTTAAATAATTTTTGAATACACTTTCTCCCTCTCATCTCTTTCTATTTATTTTATTTATTTTCTAACATTTGTCTTCTTAAAAATTTGAACCCTCTCCCCCTCTCTGTGTTTGAATTCTTCTACTTTTTCCTTCTTCATTCTATTCTTCTATTCTTCTACTCACATAAAGGAATCTCTATACTGTGACATAGAGGATTCCTCTTCTTTTCTGTTCCCTTCTTTTTCATATGAGCAGGAATAAGGATAAGAACATTCCTGTTGAAGCTAATCCTGAACCTGAAAGGACTCTGAAGAGGAAGCTAAGAGAAGCTAAAACACAACTCTCTAGAGAGGACCTAGCAGAAATTTTTGAAAAAAAAGTAGTTATGGCAGCCGAAAATAACAACAATGGTGGAGATGCAAGGAAGATGCTTGGTGACTTTACTGCACCCACTTCTGACTTCTATGGAAAAAGCATCTCAATTCCTGCAATTGGAGCAAACAACTTTGAGCTTAAGCCTCAATTAGTTTCTCTAATGCAACAGAATTGCAAGTTTTATGGACTTCCATTGGAAGATCCTCATCAGTTCTTAGCTGAATTCTTGCAAATCTGTGATACTGTTAAGACCAATGGGGTTAATCCTGTGGTCTACAGACTTATGCTTTTCTCCTTTGCTCTAAGAGACAGAGCTAGGACATGGTTGGACTCACAACCTAAAGAAAGCCTAAACTCTTGGGAAAAGTTGGTCAATGCCTTCTTGGCCAAATTCTTTCCACCTCAAAAGTTGAGCAAGCTTAGAGTGGAAGTCTAAACCTTCAGACAAAAGGAAGGTGAATCCCTCTATGAAGCTTGGAAAAGATACAAGCAATTGATCAGAAGGTGTCCTTTTGACATGCTTTCAGAATGGAGCATCTTATGTATATTCTATGATGGTCTGTCTGAATTATCCAAGATGTCATTGGACCACTCTGCTGATGGATCTCTTCATCTGAAGAAGACGCCTGCAGAAGCCTAAGAACTCATTGAAATGGTTGCAAATAACCAGTTCATGTATACTTCTGAAAAAAATCCTGTGAATAATGGGATAACTCAGAAGAAAGGAGTTCTTGAGATTGATACTCTGAATGCAATATTGGCTCTGAATAAAATATTGACTCAGAAAGTCAATATGATTTCTCAAAGCCTGACTGGAATGCAAGTTGCATCCGGCAGTGCTAAAGAAACTTCCTCTGAAGAAGAAGCTTATGACCCTGAGAATCCTGCAATTGAAGAGGTGAATTACATGGGAGAATCCTATGGAAACACCTATAATCCTTCATGGAGGAATCATCCTAATTTCTCATGGAAGGATCAACAGAAGCCTAATCAAGCCTTCAATAATAATAACGGTGGAAGAGATAGGTTTGGCAATAGCAAGCCTTTTCCATCATCTTCTGAGCAACAGACAGAGAATTCTAAGCAGAGCCTCTCTGACTTAGCAACCATAATCTCTGATCTAAGTAAGACCACTCACAGTTTCATGACTGAAATAAGGTCTTCCATTAGAAATTTGGAGGCACAAGTGGGTCAGCTGAGTAAAAGAGTTACTAAAATCCCTCCTAGTACTCTCCCAAGCAATACAGAAGAGAATCCAAAAAGAGAGTGCAAGGCCATCAACACGTCCAACATGGCCGAACCTGTAGAGGAGGGAAAGGCAGTGATTTCCACTGAGAAAGACCTCAATGGACATCCACTGGCCACTAAGGAGTTCCCTATAGAGGATGTCTTAGTGAAGGTTGAAGGCCATTACATCCCTGCTGACTTCATAATCCTAGACACTGGAAAGGATGAAGATGAATCCATTATCTTTGGAAGACCCTTCCTAGCCACAGCAAGAGCTGTGATTGATGTGGATAGAGGGGAGTTAGTCCTTCAATTGAATGAGGACTACCTTGTGTTTAAGGCTCAATGATCTTCTTCTATAACCATAGAGAGGAAGCATAAAAAGCTTCTCTCAGTACATAATTAAACAGAGCCCCCACACTTAACTTCTAAGTTTGGTGTTGGGAGGCCACCATTTTTCTCTGAATCTCTGTGAAGCTCTCTAAGAGCTCACTGTCAAGCTATTGACATTAAAGAAACGCTTATTGGGAGGCAACCCAATGTTATTTAATTATATTTATTTATATTCCATTGTCATTTTATGTTTTCTTTAGGTTGATGATCATGTGAAGTCATAAAAACAATTGCAAAATTAAAAGCAAAATGAAAAATAGCATAAAAAACAGCACACCCTGGAGGACAGGCTTACTGGCGTTTAATCGCCAGAAAAGGGTGTCTGGCGTCTGGCTGGCGTTAAACGCCAGAAATGGCAGACAGAATGGCGTTTAACGCCAGAAAAGGGAGTTTGGCTGGCGTTAAACGCCAGAAAGGGGCAGCAGACTGGCGTTTAACGGCAGGAAAGGTAGCAAAGCTGGCGTTTAACGCCGGAATTGGCACACTGAGGGTGTTTGAATGCCAGAATGGTGCAGGGAGCAGAATTCTTTGACACCTCAGGATCTGTGGACCCTAGAGGATCCCCACCTACCCCACCTCTTCTTCTCTCCTCTTCACACCTTTCCATAACACTCTTCCCCAAATACCCTTGACCAACCCCATCAATAACTCTTCCCCAGATACCCTTCACCTATCAAATCCTACCCTCTTCCCCATATCCTCTTCACCACTCACATCCATCCATCATAAACCCCACCTACCTCACCATTCAAATTTAAACCATTTTCTTCCCAAACCCACCCCTTCATGACCGAATTCCCCCTCTCTCCTACCCTATAAATACCCCTCCTCACTACCTTCAATTTCACACATCGTACACACTACTACCTCCCTTGGCCGAAACCACTACTACTCTCCATCTCCTCCGTTTCCTCTTCTTCTACTCCTTTCTTTCTTCTTTTACTCGAGGACAAGCAAACCTTTTAAGTTTTGTGTGGAAAAAGCTCTGCTTTTCTATTTTTCCATAACCATCAATGGCACCTAAGGCCGGAGAAACCTCTAGAAAGAGGAAAGGGAAGGCAATTGCTTCCACCTCTGAGTCTTGGGAGATGGAGAGATTCATCTCAAAGTTCCATCAAGACCACTTCTATGAAGTTGTGGCCAAGAAAAAGGTGATCCCCGAGGTCCCCTTCATGCTCAAAAAGAGTGAATATCCAGAGATCTCACCAACCCAATCCAACAAGTCGAAATTTTAATGCTTCAAGAGTTCTATGCCAATGCATGGATTAGTAAGAACCATGATCAAAGTATTGGCTCACAATGGTTCGGGGGAATTACTTGAATTTCAGTCCGGAAAATGTAAGGTTGGCATTTAACTTGCCAATGATGAGAGGAGATCCTCATCCTCTCACTAGAAGGGTCAACTTTGATCAAAGGTTGGACCAAGTCCTCATGGAGATTTATGTGAAAGGAGCTCAATGGAAGAGAGACTCAAGAGGCAAGCCGGTTCAACTAAGAAGGCTTGACCTCAAACCCGTAACTAGGGGATGGTTGGAGTTTATCCAACGCTCTATCATTCCTACTAGCAACCGGTCTAAAGTTACAATAGACCGGGCTATCATGATCCATAGTATCATGATTGGAGAGGAAGTAGAAATTTATGAGATCATATCTCTAGAACTCTACAAGGTGGCGGACAAGCCCTCTACTTTGGTAAGGTTAGCCTTCCCTCATCTCATCTGTACCCTATGCAATTCAGCTGAAATTTTTATAGAGGAAGACATCCTTATTGAAGGAGACAAGCCCATCACTAAGAAGAAGATGGAGCAAACAAGAGAGCCCACTCATGGATCGGATCTCAACAAGTGCATGAGGAAATTCCTCATCATGAAATTCCTGAGATGCCTCAAGAGATGCACTTTCCTCCACACAACTATTGGGAGCAAATCAACACCTCCTTAGGAGAATTGAGTTCCAACATGGGGCAACTAAGGATGGAGCACCAAGAGCACTCCATTATCCTCAATAAAATTAGAGAGGACCAAAGAGCCATGAGGGAGGAGCAACAAAGGCAAGGAAGAGACATAGAGGAGCTCAAGCACTCCATAAGATCTTCAAGAGGAAGAACTAGCCGCCATCACTAAGGTGGACCCGTTCTTTAATTTCCTTGTTCTTATTTTTCTATTTTTTGAAATCTATGCTTTATGTTTTGTCTATGTTTGTGTCTTTATTACATGATCATTAGTGTGTAATGTCTATGCCTTAAAGCTATGAATGTCCTACGAATCCATCACCTTTCTTAAATAAAAAATGCTTTTAATTGCAAAAGAACAAGAGGTACATGAATTTTGAATTTTATCTTGAAATTAGCTTAATTATTTTAATGTGGTGGCAATACTTTTTATTTTCTGAATGAATGCTTGAACAGTGCATATTTTTTAATTTGTTGTTTATGAATGTTAAAATTGTTGGCTCTTGAAAGACTAATGAAAAAAGAGAAATGTTATTGATAATCTGAAAAATCATAAAATTAATTCTTGAAGCAAGAAAAGTAGTGAACACAAAGCTTGCAGAAAAAAAAGAGAGAAGAAAAAAAGTGGCGAAAAAAAATGCGAAAAAAAATAAATAAAAAAAAGAAAGAAAAAAAAAAGCAATTAGAAAAAGCCAATAGCCCTTTAAACCAAAAGGCAAGGGTAAAAAGGATCCAAGGATTTGAGCATCAATGGATAGGAGGGCCCACAGGAATAAAATCCTGGCCTAAGCGGCTAAACCAAGCTGTCCCTAACCTTGTGCTTGTGGAGTGAAGGTGTCAAGTGAAAAGCTTAAGACTGAGCGGTTAAAGTCATGTTCCAAAGCAAAAAGAGTGTGCTTAAGAGCTCTGGGCACCTCTAATTGGGGACTCTAGCAAAGCTAAGTCGCAATCTGAAAAGGTTCACCCAGTTATGTGTCTGTGGCATTTATGTATCCGGTGGTAATACTGGAAAACAAAATGCTTAGGGTCACGGCCAAGACTCATAAAGTAACTGTGTTCAAGAATCAACACACTGAACTAGGAAAATCAATAACACTATCTGAATTCTGAGTTCCTTTGGATGCACTTCATTCTGAACTTCAAAGGATAAAGTGAGATGACAAAATTGTTCAGAAGCAAAAAGGCTACAAGTCCCGCTCATCTGATTGAAACTAATCTTCATTGATAATTTTTGAATCTATTGTATTTTCTATTCTTTTTATTCTATTTTGTTTTTAGTTGTTTGGGACAAGCAACAATTTAAGTTTGGTGTTGTGATGAGCGGATAATTTATACCCTTTTTGGCATTGTTTTTGCATAGTTTTTTGTATGTTTTAATTACTTTTTGTTATATTTTTATTAGTTTTAATTCAAAAATCACATTTCTGGACTTTACTATGAGTTTGTGTGTTTGTCTGTGATTTCAAGTATTTTTTGGCTGAAATTGAGGGACCTGAGCAAAAATCTGATTCAAAGGCTGAAAAAGGACTGCAGATGCTGTTAGATTCTGACTCTCCTGCACTCAAAGTGGATTTTCTGGAGCTACAGAAGCCCAATTGGCGCGTTCTCAATTGCGTTTGAAATTAGACATCTTGGGATTTCCAGAAATATATAATAGTTCATACTTTTCTCAAGATTTGATGGCCAAAACTGGCGTCCAAATCATGCCTAAAACATTTTGGCCTAAAACGACCAAACTGGCACCAGAATTGGAGTTAAACGCCCAAACTGGTACCAAAGCTGGCGTTTAACTCCAGGAACAGCCTATGCATGTGAAAGCTTCAATGCTCAGTCCAAGCACACACCAAGTGGGCCCCGAAAGTGGATTTCTGCACTATCTGCACTTAGTTGCTCATTTTCTGTAAACCTAGCTTACTAGTTTAGTATAAAAACTACTTTTAGAGATTTATTTTATATCTTTGATCAATCTTATGCTATCATAGACCATTGTTCACGTTTTGGAGGTTGGCCTCACGGCCATGCCTAGACCTTTTTCACTTATGTATTTTCTACGGTGGAGTTTCTACACCCCATAGATTAAGGTGTGGAGCTCTGCTGTTCTTCATGAATTAATGGAAGTACTATTGTTTTTCTTTCAATTCACGCCTACTTCTTCTCCATGATATACTCTCGTACTTAATTCAGTTAAGTCAGAATGAAGGGGTGTCCCGTGACAATCCCCCAATCTTCGTTACTCGCTTAGCCAAGATCTGCGTGCCTGACAACCACAAAGCGGTCTACATGATGTTCAACATAGTCATTGGACGACAGCTGGAGTATATTCTCTTGGATATCTAATACACGGACCGAGTCCGTGAGATTAGTATCTTCGTGGTATAGGCTAGAATCATTGGCAGCATTCCTCTGTGGTATTCCGAGTAGGATCCGGGAAGGGATGACTGTGACGAGCTTCAAACCTGCGAATGTTGGGCACAGTGACAGTGTGCAAAAGGATCAATAGATTCTATTTCGACACTAGCGGGAACCGACAGATGATTAGCCATGCGTTAGCTGTGCCTGGTATTTTTCATCCGAGACGAGAAATCCGACAGTTGATTAGCCGTGCAGAAACCGTAGAGGACCATTTTCACTGAGAGGATCTTACAGCTTGCCATGGAAGGGAGGACGCATGATTGGAAGAAGGCAGTAGGAAAATAGAGGCTTAGAAGTAACAAAGCATCTCCAGATGCTTATCTGAAATTCCCACCAATGAATTACATAAGTAACTTTATTTTATTTTATGTTTTATTTATATCTTAATTATCAAAACCTCATAACCATTTGAATCCGCCTGACTGAGATTTACAAGATGACCATAGCTTGCTTTAAGCTGATAATCTCCATGGGATCGACCTTTACTCATGTAAGGTTTATTTCTTGGACGACCCAGTACACTTGCGGGTTAGTTGTGCGGAGACGTGAAAACTGTGAATCACGATTTCCGTGCACCACATCCCCTCTCTTTTCTGCAACCCACGCGCAAGCGTGGGCGACGCCTATGCATCACGTCTCTTTTCCATCCCCCCACGCGTACGCGTAAAGTGCGCGCACGCGTCGCACCCCTGACGCACCTGAAAGGCCGCGCGCCCTGCATCTACCCATTTGAATCATTTCTTCACTTTCTTCTTCCATTACATCCATTACTTCCTCTAATCTTCTCCCACCTTATCTCCGGCCACAACCACCGCCTTCGACGACCACCACCTCCAGCGGTCCCACATTTTCTCTCTCCTATCTTACCTTTCCCTCTCTTCTCCTATTTTGCACATACACTCCAACTTGCTTTCTTCTTCTTTACTCCTACTCCTTCTTCCTTTTTGTCTCTTATTCTAAATTTTTCTCTTATTAGTTGCATTTAGTTTTTCTTTTTCTTTTCCTCTTAATTGCATTTTTCTTAATTGATTCTTGCTTGTTTGCTTTCTTTCATTTCTCATTCTCCATGGGTGTTAAACTTTGAGTTTTCTCTTGCTTTGATGGGCCATTTTGATATCTCTTGATTCCTTTGCGACTATGTGGTGTGGTTGTGATGATTGGTATTTTATTTGGGATTTTACATGTTTGAATTTTTCCTACTTTCTAATTGTTTGAATATTGAACAACAAGTGTTTGTTGAAAGGCACCTATACCATTTTGGTTCAATTTGACTTTATGCTCTTAACTTGGTGCTTCTTTCTCATACACTTGCCTCTCCTTTATGTGCATTGAGCCTACTATGCTTCATGTTGACTATTCTTATGCTCATTACCCTTGACTTGCTTCCTTATATCATATTGCAAAATTTATGAGTTCACCCTTTGTAACTCCAACTTATCCTATTCCATGCTTCATTGTCTTGGAGTTAGACTCGGTGCATGACTCTCTCATGTTCATTACTCTTCTTGCATGTGCTACTTTGTATGATCAATGATGCTTGGGTTTATTCTTCTCATGCCTTATACTGCATGCCTCTCATACTCTTGCATCCCATGCTAGTGATATGCCCCATGATTATATTGTTGTCTTGTCACATGTTACAACTGTCATGTCCTCAAGACGCACTCCTCCTTTTGCGCCTTACTTTTCACTTGCATGATATTATCCACATGTTGTTTCTTTGGGTTTAATGTTTTTTCCATTTCCTTCCTTTTTTAAGATGGCCACCAGAAAAGGCAAGGAGAAGGCGTCGAAAAAGCTGGCCACAAAAAGGGCTCCCCAAAAATCAACCTCCAAGGCGCACCGTACACTAGGAGCTAAGCCCCTCTCAAGGAAGGCGAAGAAAATTGATCATATTGATGAACAAGAGAAGGGCAATCCAGCAAGGGACCCCACACAGTTTCCAAACCGCTTTTGTGAGCTCATGTTCCCCGCCATAGTTGAAAGGAACTATCATTCCGAGCATCTATTCGCCCCTCCGGACCACATTGCTCAGTATGTGATGCCCCACATTGAGCGGCGGCAATGGGGATTTCTCATGCGGCATCCACAGGAGGCCACCCTTTCTTGGGTGGTGGAGTTCTACTCCAATTACCACTCCCTTTCTCTTTAGTTAGTTTTTGTGTGTCGGAAGCAAGTCCCAGTTTTGGAAGAGGCTATTCAGTGAGTGCTTAATATTTTACCAGTACCGGAGGAAATGGATGGTTACCAAAAGGTCCTACGTCAGTAGAATGAATTTGGGTTTGATTGGGACTCGATCCTTCGAGTCATTGGCCAACCAGAGACGTTTTGGACCAAAGGGAGACTCAGGATGCAGCCTAAGTGCCTTGACGCACGCGCGCTTACAGTGGAGGATCGATCATGGGCCTAGATCTTATCTCACTTCGTGTTTCCAAGCACCGATAAGTCATCCATCATGGCGGATCTAGCCCTCATTGTCTGGTGCATACTCACTGAGAGGCCAGTCAACATCCCTCTCCTCATCCGACAAGCGATGGGTCGGGTCCATGCCAACGGTAATCTACCATTTTTTGCTTTGGTATCAGATTTAGTTGATGCTACTAGTGTCCCTTGCGAGGCTAGGGACATGAAAGATATAATTTCGGCACAGGGCGATATTGTCCCGAGCGGGAAATATCTTCAGCCTCCCATGGACACCACAGGCCTTGACATAGCTCCTTCTTCCTCCGTTATTCCTACCACTTCATCCGCACCACCGAAGTCAACCCATCAGCTGCTTTTGGAGCTCCATGAGAAGATAGATCGATATGAGCGGCGTAACAAATGCCAATTTGCTTACATGAAGAAGCTTTGGGGTTGTGTCAACCCGCCTATGGAAGAGCTGGACATTTCCACATCCTCTTCGGACAACAGTGAAGCAAGCACTCAAGGTACGGATGGTGGAAGTGACGACCCGAATCCCCCTTTGCGTATCACCATTGGCACGGAGGATCGTGCAAACTTCTAAGTATGGGGAGGTCGGTTACCGACTTCCATAGGTACCCTTTTCTTCTCAACACCCATGATTTTGATTTTTCTTTCGTTAGTTAGAATAGATTGCATGGTTAGTTTTTGTATTTGAACACTTTTTGCATGTTAGGTGATGACAAGTCATCTTGGCCTAGTTTCACTAGTCTTTTTCCTTTGTTTTCATTTAGTTTTATGCACTTTCTTAAGCCATAAGTAAGCCAATTGGGTTGAATTTCATGTTTCCTTTGATTCAATCAACCATGGATAAATTGATGCATTTTCATGAGTTTTTGTGCCATAATTGCTCATGTGACAAGAAGAAGAACAACTCTCATGATTATGGCACAGCTTTGATACAATTGTTGATTGATGATAGGTGGAATAAAGCTTGGAAGAAGGTTGCAAGAATGGGCTTGAAAAGGGGAGTTCACATTTGAGCTGACGTTTGCCTCACACGTCAACTCAAACGTGAGTAGCAGATGAAGAACACCCTGGAGAAGAGCCAACATTTGAGCCAACGTTTGACCTCAAACGTTGAGCAAACGTTGGTTGAAGAAGAAGCTCCTAGAAGGCAACGTTTGCGCCAACGTTTGCCTCAAACGTGAGGTCAAACGTTGGCGCCTAAAAGGAAGAAAAATGGCACTCCTGGAAGGGCAACGTTTGTGCCAACGTTTGCCTCAAACGTGAGGTCAAACGTTGGCGCCTAAAAGAGGAGAGTTGGAGCTTCTGGGCAGCGACGTTTAAGCCAACGTTTGCCTCAAACGTGAGGTCAAACGTTGGCTACATTTTGGCAAGAAAGAGCATGGAAGAGCACCCCTGATTGATGAGTTAGATGAGCCACGTTTGCGTCAACGTTTGCCTCAAACGTTGGGCCAAACGTTGGCAAAAAAGAGAGCTTGGGGTGATCCACATTTGAGCTCACGTTTGACCTCAAACGTTGAGCCAAACGTGGAGGACAGCAAATGGACTTGGCTGCATAATTTGACACAAGTGACGTTTGAGTCAACGTTTGCCTCAAACGTTGGCTCAAACGTGAATGGTTCATGGCCCGGTTCACTAATGGATTTCTTCCCAACACCAAGAGCAAGCAACGGAGGCCACTATCAACCCAATTCCATCAAGACTAAAGGCCCAATTCAAGGCTTAATGATCATTTGAAGAAAGTGTATAAATAGCTTAGGATTTGAAGTTTTAGGGAGTTTTTTCGTTTTAGAGTTTTCTTTAAGAGTTTTCATAGTATTCACAGTAGAGAACCTTTGGGTTTTGAGCTATTTGGAAATTTAGAGTCTTGGGTGTTGAAGAATTGAGGAAATTCTGTCTCAATCTCACCTTGAGATCTCTTTTTGTTTCTTTCACTGCACCATTGGAGAATTGAGATTTGAATCCAAGTTTTCTTCTGTTTTGATTTTTAATCTTTTGCAATTGAATTCTAAATTTGGATCTAAGAAGGCAGTGAGATCTAGACTTGGTTATCTAGTCTCTTGAGTCCTGAGATCTATTGGTTTTCATTTCAATTTCCTTGTTTCGTTGCTACGCCAAGTTTATTTTCATTTTCCTTTGAGATCCGGTTTAGTTGAATCCATCTGTTACATTTCTGTTTGTTGAATTTTACTTTGCCTTGTTTAATTTCTGCAAATCCACTTCCCAATTCCCTTTATAATTCAAGAAATTTACATTTCTTGCACTTTAAGATTCTTCAATTTACATTTCTTGCGTTCTAAGTTTCTGCCATTTAAATTCTTGTTCTTTAAGATTCAGCACTTTTATTTTCTGTTCTCTTAAATTTCCTGTAATTTACCCCTCTCTCTTTATTTTTCATGCAATTTAATTTCTGTTAATCACAAATCACTCAACCAACACTTGATCCGCTTGACTAAATCAACCACTAAACTAAAATTGCTCAATCCTTCAATCCTTGTGGGATCGACCTCACTCCCGTGAGTTATTATTACTTGATGCGACCCGGTGCACTTGCCGGTGAGTTTTGTGTCGGATCGTTTTCCGCACATTAAGTTTTTGGCGCCGTTGCCGGGGATTGAATAGATTGACAATGATTAAGTGAGGTGGTGATCTAGATTAAGCATTTTCTTTTATTTTTGGACTAGCACACTAACTGTTCGAGACTTTGTCTCTACTAACTCTAACTGCACTCAAGTTACAGAGTGCTCTGTTTTAGTTTCTGGTTCTATTTGTGTTTCTGATTTTGTGCTAGGAGGAAAGAGCGATGAATCCACACCTTTTGATCCTGAAACATTTTGGGGGTTGAGGAAAGAGGCAAGAGATAGAAGGGAGAAATGCTGGGATTCAGAAAATCCCCACTGAGAGTTTCTCACCAGGGGATAAAGTGATATTAAACACCCAACCAATGAAGGTGCCTCTACAATTATCTGAGTACTATACTGTGAACCGGATCCTTCCACATGAACACCTAGAGATCATCAAAGAGGAGACTGGAAGAAAGTTCACAGTAAGAATAGAAAAGCTGAGGCACTATGATTTTCAGCCTCCATGATCAAAGAATGAAGGATGTCAAGCTAGTGACAATAAAGAAGCGCTTGTTGGGAGGCAACCCAACCTGAGGTAGTTCTCTTTTCATAGCTATTTTAATAAAAAGGTTAATTAACTTCATCTATATTGCAAGAAGCTAAGTTTGGTGTTACACACCAAAACAATATAAAGGAGAATGAAGGATTCTAAGTTTGGTGTTCCACCAAAATCCCATCATAAAACACATTCTCACTTTCTGCATAATTCTAGCTTCAAGCATCTAGACGGACTAGTTAACTATTCTTCTGTTTCCTAGTTTTCAGTTTTATTGCTTTTGAAAAAAAAAGAGTTTCACACATGGTTAATCTGATGCATGAGAACCATTGGCAAGGTACTAAGTTTGGTGTTCCCACACCAAAGTAAGTTCAAAGGCCCACAAAATAAATCATGCATGCTAACCATTTTTCAAGTGCTTAGGGAACAAGCAACTTTCAATATCACTGCAGAGTACCATACAAACTTTTGGGAAGATTTAGCATCATCAATCAAAGAGGTGAAAGAGGAATGTGAAGACCAGCAATGATGATGAGGAAGAGGACAGCAAGTAAACTCCAAAAGGTTGTATTGTTCATTATCAGATATTGCTGTGATTGAAAGTGATATTATACCCATATCTGTCCTTCTGTCTAGTATAGTTTTTCTGCAATTCAATAATCAAGATGCTTGATCATTTACAACACCATACTCTCCAAACTTGTTTGCACTCAATATTTCAAAAATGCATCACATAAAAGTTCTTTGAAAAGAAGGATTGAGGAATTAAACAATTTTGAGGCAAGCAAAAGATTAGGAAAAGTGGTGGTTCTAGTTGTATGATTATGTATTGAGGTTGCATGCTTATGAAAACTTGCATGGGAGCTCATAGGCGGGACATAGAGTTCAAAGAAGTGTTGTGGAGATTCTCAAACATTTATTGATCCAAGAAGCAGCAAACAAAACAAAAGAAAATAAAGAAAATACAAAAACAAAAAGAACATGGCCCAAAGCTCTGAGCATCAATTACTAGGCAGAAAAGAAGAAAGAAACAAGAACTCAAAGAGTTGTTATCCTAGTAAATGCTTGTGGTCGAATTGTGTCAAAGAGAGAGGCATGAGTAAGTAAATCCTTAGGGGTGCTTTAACACCTAATACCTTAAAAGCAACTGGTTTAGGAGTATTGATTGAAAGCTTATCTAAAGAGCCGCTTTGAGACATGACACTTAGAGTCAAGGCCAAAGCACAGCAACTATAAGCTGCTTCAAGGTGATTACCTATAGAGAGATCTCCATGATATCATTTGGGTGAAAGTCCTAGGACCTAAGACTTTCAAGATGTAGGGACTAGTAAGCACTGAAGCCCTTGCATGAGCACATAATTTAGAGTTCACCCCACTGTCACTTAATCACTTCACTCACAGGATAGTACATGTAATTCTTCAAATCCATTCTAATTGAAAGGACCTTTGAGCATGATTCTTTTCTTGCTTGGGGACAAGCAAGTTTTAAGTTTGGTGTTGTGATGACAAGTCATCTTGGCCTAGTTTCACTAGTCTTTTTCCTTTGTTTTCATTTAGTTTTATGCACTTTCTTAAGCCATAAGTAAGCCAATTGGGTTGAATTTCATGTTTCCTTTGATTCAATCAACCATGGATAAATTGATGCATTTTCATGAGTTTTTGTGCCATAATTGCTCATGTGACAAGAAGAAGAACAACTCTCATGATTATGGCACATCTTTGATACAATTGTTGATTGATGATAGGTGGAATAACGCTTGGAAGAAGGTTGCAAGAATGGGCTTGAAAAGAGGAGTTCACATTTGAGCTGACGTTTGCCTCAAATGTCAACTCAAACGTGAGTAGCAGATGAAGAACACCCTGGAGAAGAGCCAACGTTTGAGCCAACGTTTGACCTCAAACGTTGAGGCAAACGTTGGCTGAAGAAGAAGCTCCTAGAAGGCAACGTTTGTGCCAACGTTTGCCTCAAACGTGAGGTCAAACGTTGGCGCCTAAAAGGAAGAAAAATGGCACTCCTAGAAGGGCAACGTTTGCGCCAATGTTTGCCTCAAACGTGAGGTCAAACGTTGGTGCCTAAAAGAGGAGAGTTGGAGCTTCTGGGCAGCGACGTTTAAGCCAACGTTTGCCTCAAACGTGAGGTCAAACGTTGGCTACATTTTGGCAAGAAAGAGCATGGAAGAGCACCCCTGATTGATGAGTTAGATAAGCCAACGTTTGCCTCAAACGTTGGGCCAAACGTTGGCCAAAAAGAGAGCTTGGGGTGATCCACGTTTGAGCTCACGTTTGAGCTCACGTTTGACCTCAAACGTTGAGCCAAACGTGGAGGACAGCAAATGGACTTGGCTGCATAATTTGACACAAGTGACGTTTGAGTCAACGTTTCCCTCAAACGTTGGCTCAAACATGAATGGTTCATGGCCCGGTTCACTAATGGATTTCTTCCCAACACCAAGAGCAAGCAACGGAGGCCACTATCAACCCAATTCCATCAAGACTAAAGGCCCAATTCAAGGCTTAATGATCATTTGAAGAAAGTGTATAAATAGCTTAGGATTTGAAGTTTTAGGGAGTTTTTTCGTTTTAAAGTTTTCTTTAAGAGTTTTCATAGTATTCACTGTAGAGAACCTTTGGGTTTTGAGCTATTTGGAGATTTAGAGTCTTGGGTGTTGAAGAATTGAGGAAATTCTGTCTCAATCTCACCTTGAGATCTCTTTTTGTTTCTTTCACTGCACCATTGGAGAATTGAGATTTGAATCCAAGTTTCCTTTTGTTTTGATTTTTAATCTTTTGCAATTGAATTCTAAATTTGGATCTAAGAAGGCAGTGAGATCTAGACTTGGTTATCTAGTCTCTTGAGTCCTGAGATCTATTGGTTTTCATTTCAATTTCCTTGTTTCGTTGCTACGCCAAGTTTATTTTCATTTTCCTTTGAGATCCGGTTTAGTTGAATCCATCTGTTACATTTCTGTTTGTTGAATGTTACTTTGCCTTGTTTAATTTCTGCAAATCCACTTCCCAATTCCCTTTATAATTCAAGCAATTTACATTTCTTGCACTTTAAGATTCTACAATTTACATTTCTTGTGTTCTAAGTTTCTGCCATTGAATTTCTTGTTCTTTAAGATTCAGCACTTTTATTTTCTGTTCTCTTTAATTTCCTGCAATTTACCCCTCTCCCTTTATTTTTCATGCAATTTAATTTCTGTTAATCACAAATCACTCAACCAACACTTGATCCGCTTGACTAAATCAACCACTAAACTAAAATTGCTCAATCCTTCAATCCTTGTGGGATCGACCTCACTCCCGTGAGTTATTATTACTTGATGCGACCCGGTGCACTTGCCGGTGAGTTTTGTGTCGGATCGTTTTCCGCACATCATTAGGACTACTTGGTTAGGGTGATGACTTATCTTCCAAGAAACTATTTTTAGGGCACCCTACCAATTTGAAAATTTTTGTGTTAATCTTTCTTGAATAATTTATTTTGGAACATAGATTTTGAGCTAAGAACACAAGCATGTGAGATTTGAGCCTAGTTGTGTAGTTACATCTTATAACCACTTATTTTCCTTCTTGTGTGTGATTATTCTCTTTCTAAGATTGTGTAGACATGCATTTATATGATTGAGGCCATTGTTTCATTTAGCTCACTTACCCAAAAATCCTACCCTTTATCTTCTATTGTTAGCCAACTTTGAGCCTATGTTAACCCCCTTGTTATTAATTTCAGCACATTACAAGCCTTTAAGTGAAAAATAATAAATGCCCTTATTTGGATCTTTGATTTTCTTAGGCTAGAGAGTGTGTGTCATTCAAGTGTGGAGAAACTTGGGACATTGGTTGAGGTAAAACGGTAGTTTTGTATTTCTATTGAAAATATTGGGAAATGGGTACATGCGCATGTGTTAATTAAATGTAAAATCATATGCATTGATGCTCTTGTGTATAGTTTATTGCAAAAAGAAAGAAAAAATATATATATACAAAATAAAGAAAAAAATATGTAGAAAAAGAAAAAGAAAAAGAAAATCAATAAAAAGGGTACAAAATGCCCCAAAGTGAAGTCCAATAATAATCAATGCATATGAGTTGTGATCAAGAAAAGAATGCATGAGTATGTGAAGAAGAGAAGAATGGGTAGTTAGGCTTGTATTAGATTTCCATAGGTTGTTATATAGGTTACGTGGGAAGCTTATGTTAATCAAAGATTCAAATTTTGAGCTCACTTAGCTATATATAACCTTACCTTGACCCTAGCCCCATTACAACCTATGAAAAGACCTCATGATAGGTGTATGCCTGCATTGAATATTTGTTGATTGTTAGATGACAAACAAATCGGGGAAAGCATGATTAGAGGAGAATTGAGTGGTCAACCCTTAACACTAGAGAGGATAGAGTGCAAACACTTTCTGTGAGGGTTTGACGCTCAATTCCTTGTTCCCGGCTTTCATGAGATTTCTTCATGCAAGTTATATACACTCCACATTGATGCTTTGAATTGGTAGAGTCATGAATTATTTTGTCATTTTGGCCCTATGTGCTCATATATATTCTTAGAAGTTGATTTACCTTTAACTATGTAGATAGATACATTTGCAATAGTTGCATCCATATAGGTAATTTTCATTTAATAAATCCCCATTCTCCTATGATTCTTTGGTCTTTTAATCCCTTTTAGCGTGAGGACATGCTTAGTTTAAGTGTGCGGAGATTTGATGAACTCCAATTTTAGGGTTTATTTTGTATAGAATTTGCGGGGGTTTTATCGATATTCTATCACACTTATCCATATAAAATGCATGGTTTTTGATAAACCACTATTTCATGGTTTATCTTGTGCTTAATTGAGTGGTTTTTATCAACTCTTTACCCACTTATTCATACTATCTGCATGGTTTTACATTTGCCTTCCTAATTATATGCTTTGACTGAAAACATGCTTCTTGGAGCTTTAAATTTGCTAATATTAATCCTTTCTTATTACCATTAGATGCCTTAATATGTGTGTTAAGTGTTTTCAGAGATTACAGGGCAGGAATGGCTTAGAGGATGGAAAGGAAGCATGCAAAAATGGAAGGAATACAAGAAGTTGGAGAAATTGCTAAGCTGTCTAGCCTGACCTCTTCGCACTCAAACAGCTATAACTTGAGCTACAGAGGTCAAACAACGCGGTTCTAGTTGCGTTGGAAAGCTAACGTCCGGTTCTAGTTGCCCTGACGCTAGGCAACGCGACCGCGTGATCCATGCGGCCGCGTTGCAGTGACGAAAAACCAGTGTGGCAGATTTCACAACCAGCGAATTCTAGGCTGTTTCTGACCCAGTTTATGGCCCAGAAAACACAGATTAGAGGCTATAAAGTGGGAGAATGCATCAATTCAAAAGAGAGCTCGCCAATTTTTACTTTCCATGATTTAGAATTAGTTTTGAGAGAGGTTCTCTCCTCTCTCTTTAGGATTAGGATTTCGATTTAGGATTTTTTATTCGCTTTTGAGATTATCTCTTTGATCAGGTTCAATATTCCTTTTATTTTCTTTTTCAAGTCAATTTATGAATTCTCCTATGTTCCAGATTATTTGAATTAATGCTATTTGAGGTATTTCAGTTTATTATTGCTCTCTTTTATTTATGTTACTGTTACATCACATCTGAAGGCATTTTTATTCCAGTAGATTTACTTTTCTCCTTTTGGTCTTGGTTGAGAATTCAGTAACTCAGGAGTTATCAAACTCAACATGATTGATAATTGTTATCTTTGTTAATTGAATTGAACTTCCATAATCCCAATCTTTTCTTAAGAAATAAATTGGATTCGAAGATCAAACCAATTAATCCCTTGACCTTCCTTTATCTCAGTAAAGGTTAACAAAGTGGAATTAAGATTCAATTCTTATCATCATTGATAAGGATAGCTAGGATAGGACCTCTAATTTCTCCTACCTTACCAAAAGTTTGCTTTACAGTTATTTATTTATTTTAATTGCCATTTAATTTACTCGCCATTAAGTTACTTGTTCCTCATTCTTGAAACCCCAATTTACAATCTCCATAACCAATAATAAGAACATACTTCCCTGCAGTTCCTTGAGAAGACGACCCGAGGTTTAAATACTTCGGTTACCAATTTTAAAAGGGGTTTGTTACTTGTGACAACCAAAACGTTTGCACGAAAGAGATTTTTGTTGGTTTAGAAACTATATCTACAACGCGACTGTTTTTATGACATTCTTTACTGGCAAAAATCCTGTTCGTCAAAATGGCGCCGTTGCCGGGGAACTGCTAACGTATGCCTTATTATTGGTTATTGTAAATATTTTTCTTTTGCTTGTTTATTTATTTTTGTTTCTCCTTTTTATTTTTATTTGCTACCATGAATTCTCACCCCTCTCGCTTTGAGTTTGGGTCTAACTTTGTTGAAGGAAATAGAAGTTAAAGCAGGAATATGCATCAAGGTCAGACCAATCAAGGATGGATGGAGCCAAGAGGATCGAATCAATCCTTCAGGCAACAACACCCTCCAAGATATCATGGACAACGACCATTCTACAATGCATACCCAGCTGAAAAATATGGTGGACAACCTTGTTACTACCAACAAGCCCCGCCCCGTGCCTATAGACCATCCTCTCAACATAACCTCGAACCACCACACTCACAAGCTTCTCTTTACCATTTGCCACCGTATGATCCTTTCCTACCCCAGTTCCAATCCAATCACTCCCAAGCACCACCACTTCCCTATGTTTTATGTCCAAATCCATCACCCAGAGAATCAGAAGTTCACCTCAAGGCAACAGTAAATAAACTTCAAACAACCATTCGATAACTGGAGCAAGCAGTAATTCAATTAGCTTCTAGACACGCGAACATTCAAGGACCAACTATAGCCCCACGTGGACAATCTAATGAAAAGCGTAGCATGAAGGAGACACTAGAAACTCCAGTGGACAAGACAGAGCATGAATTCGTACTAGAACAAGTAGAAGAAGCTGTCATTGTACAAGAAGAAGAGTTGGTTGAAGATCTAGGAGACGCTGAACCTCCATGGGAATCCAGAGTTGAGGAGAACTCCGTCAAGGACGTTACAGTTGATGCTAAGGAGGATATTGCACAATCCCCAAGGCAAGTCATTTATGACGAACTAGACGGAATAACCCAGGACACAAATTCCCTTGATGATGATAGTCACAAGTCTAGCTCTCTTAGTAATGAACTTGCATCCGCAAGTGAATTCTCTGAGATCGAAGAATCCTCCCCAAGTGAATACGAAGATGACGCGGAGGTAGATTTCTCTCAACCTCCAATCTATGAATCAAGTGATGATGAAGACATAGAAGACTTTGACCAGGACTCAGATGCATTTGAAGAACCTTACAAGGAAGTGGAGGAATTCACAGAAGAGCACAAGGGAGAAGAACTTACAGAACCACCAGAAACACATATCCCAAGGCCATTACCGCCTAATACAAGCTTCAAGAGGGTACAATCCTTAACCTTTAACTTTACTTATTCACTTGAATATGGTTTACTTGAAACAGATGGCCATCTTAGAGCTCTCTGTGGCTTTAAGAGTAAGAGGGAAATGGCTCGCACTCAGAGCTGGTGCACAAGGTTCAATAAGGTTCCACGCTTCAACTCGAAGTGCACGGATTGGTATCACGTTCAATCGAATGGATCTCAGAAAACGTTTGGTCATCTTGGTGAGAATCTAATTTCCAAACTATCCGGATGGAAAAGTATAGATCAAGACGAAGGCGGATTTAGAACCAAAGTTTGGGATCCTGGAAAATATTCTGATATTCATAACCCCGGGAGCCTGAAAATCTGTTTGAAGCTGCTCAAAAGCCTCACATGCCTAGTTTGGGACCCCGGAGGCTGTTGGCATTCCAAACATTGGTGGAGATTTCTGGATGAATTTAAACACAAGCCACCATAACAGGAAGCTCATCTAATGTCCAACTTAAGGACTTTAACTAAAAGTGCTAGGTGGGAGACAACCCACCATGGTATGATCGTTCCTTTTGCAATTTTAATTTTATTTAGTTTTGTTTGTTTTTGAATTTTATTTTTATTTTATTGAACCTGGAATCATGCATAGCATTCACATTAAGCATTGCATTCTGCATACTGCATTCTGCATTCTACATAAAAAAAATAACAGGTATTGGGAGAGAATAATGAACAGAAAGTTATGCAGGAGCAGCGCTGGAGGCGTGCCAATGGCACAAATCGTCCCACGCGACCGCGTGCCCCACGCGGCCGCGTGACCAGGATTTCGACGTCAAAGTGGTGCACACCCGAAAGTTGTGCGAGAGTGGTGCTGGATTGGTGCTGAACGCATAATCCTTCCCATGCGGTCGCGTGACCCACGTGACCGCGTCATATCCTTCTAAAGCCCACTCACGTGATCACATGCCCCACGCGATCGCGTCACTTAAAATTTGGCAATTAATGTTTTCGAACAGAGAGTTGTGCGAGTGCGAGGCTGCCCTCGCGCCAGTCGCATAAAATGGGTCACGCGACCGCGTGACCGATGCGACCGCGTCAATCAGTTTAAGCGCAATTCGCGCGACCGCGTGCCCCACGTGGCACGCAGCCGCGTCGCTCGCGCCGCACAACTCATTCAAAATATCTTATATCTTTCTTTTCCAAATCCTTATTTTTTCTCTTTTCTTATTTCTTTCTTCTTTCTTTCTTATTTTTTTCTCTTCCATTCTATTTTATTTAATTTATTTACATACTTTCATTCATTGCATATTTTTATTATTTTACCATTGGTGTTCAGATGTTCCTATTCCACTGTTACATCTTTTCTTGTATTTTCTTGGTGCATAGTGACTTGTTTAATTTTGATTGAGTAATATTATTTAAATCAATGCCAATTTTTTATACCTGTATTACTTTTTGCATTGACATGAATTTATATTATCTCTCTTTCCCCACTCTCTCCTCCATTGTTGCAATTTTGCACCATTGGTATCCCATGGCTTCTATTGTTTTCTCACTTACATGTTGAAGCTTCCATGTAAATGAGACCCTTATCATTTGGCATTAACCCACCCATACTTCTTTTATTTTCTTATCTCTATTTCTGGGTTACTCTTCTTCTCTTTTTCTTTCAGGATGGCCACCTGGAAGGGAACCGGAAGACGTTTACATGGGGAGACAAACAAGTCCATCAGCACAATCCTTGAAGAAAAGTATCAGTTGGAACAGCCCGTCCACCTGCACATCTCAGCATGCACCGAGGATGGTGCAATCTTTAAGTGTGGGGAGGTCGATACCGACTTCCATGGGTTAGTCACTTCATATTTTAGCACCAATGTTTAATTTTCTTTGTTAAATTAGTTGTTGCATTTGCATATTTGTTTGATTTTATGCATCTAGTTATTACTTGGTTAAAGTAATAAAATTCTTCTAAAGACCCTATTTTTGAAAAATTTTACTAATTTAAATTGAAAATTTTTTTTGTTAAATTTGTTTGAAGTTGTATTTGGAACATGGTTTTTGAGCCAAAGAACACACAACCTGTGAGATTTTGAGCTTATTTACAAGGTTACATTATTTAACCATAAATATTTTATTCTTGTGTGTTTACTTCTCTATAATTGTGATCTTTACTTTGTTTCAGTCTATATGTCCAATATTTAGTGTATTTACATGCTTGCATATGATTGAGGCCATTATTTGATTTTAGCTCACTTATCCCAAATAAGCCTACCCTTTAAATCACCCTTGTCAGCCACTTTGAGCCTTGAAATCTCCATTTTTCTATATCTTACCACATCACTAGGCTTAAGAGAAAAACAAAATAATTATCCCAATTAAATCTTTGGTTAGCTTAAGATAGTGTATTAATTAAGTGTGGGGAAACTGTGGGAACATGGGTTAATAAAAGAAAAGTATAATGTTTCTAATTTATTTGAATATCAGGAATTTGGGAACCTACTCATGAAAAATCAAAATAGAAAAATAATAGAAAATCCATGTGCATTGATAAGTTATGTTTGTTTCTCTACAAAAAAAAAGAGAAAAAAGAGAAAAATCCAAAAATACTCAATAAATAAGTAAATAAGGGGACAAAATTACCCCAATATTAAGTTTAATAAAAGATCAATGCACACGTGATAAAAAAATTAAAGAAAATTTGGTACATGAGTATGGGAATTATACAAAAGTGGGAATTTTGGGTAGCTAGGCATGATTCTAGAGTTATATAGAGCATATGTATGTTAGGTGAAAGCTTAGGTTAATTAAAGATTCAATTTATAAAGCTCACTTAGCCATATACATGTACTCTTACCCTTACCTTGGCCCCATTACAACCTTGAAAAGACCTCATGATGTTTGCATTTGTATGCTAAATATTTGTTGATTGGTTAGATGAAGAACAAAGTTTTAGAAAGCATGAATAGAGAAGAGTAGAGTGATTAAACCCTAGACACTTGAGAGATTAGAGTGATATACACTACCAATAAGAATTCAATGCTTGATTCTATGTTCCCTGCTTTCATGAGCTGTCTTCTTACAAGTTTACTTGTCTTTTATTGTATAATTTGAATTAGTGAAATCTGATTTATGTATATTCTTGGAGAATTTGATTTACTAACCAAGTAGGTAGAAACATTTTGCATGTAGTTGCATTCATAGGTTGCATTTCATACTTTCTTACATTCCTCTTCATCTTCATAGTTTCTCTTGAGCTTAGCATGAGGACATGCTAATGTTTAAGTGTGGGGAGGTTGATAAACCACTATTTCATGGTTTATATTGTGCTTAATTGAGTGGTTTTTATTAACTCTTTACCCACTTATTCATACTATCTGCATGGTTTTACATTTGCCTTCCTAATTTTGTGCTTTGACTGAAAACATGCTTCTTGGAGCTTTAAATTTGCTAATATTAATCCTCTCTTATTACCATTAGATGCGTTGATATGTGTGTTAAGTGTTTTCAGAGATTACAGGGCAGGAATGGCTTAGAGGATGGAAAGGAAGCATGCAAAAATGGAAGGAATACAAGAAGTTGGAGAAATTGCTAAGCTGTCTAGCCTGACCTCTTCGCACTCAAACGCCTATAACTTGAGCTACAGAGGTCCAAACGACACGGTTCCAGTTGTGTTGGAAAGCTAACATCTGGGGCTTCGATTTGATATATAATATGCCATAGTTTCCCTGACGCTAGGCGACGCGACCGCTTGATCTATGCGGCCGCGTCGCAGTGACGAAAAACCAGCGTGGCAAATTTCGCAACCAGCGAATTCTGGGCTGTTTCTGACCCAGTTTGCGGCCCAGAAAACACATATTAGAGGCTATAAAGTGGGAGAATGCATCCATTCAAAAGAGAGGTTGCCAATTTTTACTTTCCATGATTTAGATTTAGTTTTGAGAGAGGTTCTCTCCTCTCTCTCTTTAGGATTAGGATTTAGATTTAGGATTTTTTATTCGCTTTCAGGATTATCTCTTTGATCAGGTTCAATATTCCTTTTATTTTCTTTTTCAAGTCAATTTATGAATTTTCCTATGTTTCAGATTATTTGAATTAATGCTATTTGAGGTATTTCAGTTTATTATTGCTCTCTTTTATTTATGTTACTGTTACATCACATCTGAAGGTATTTTTATTCCAGTAGATTTACTTTTCTCCTTTTTGTCTTGGTTGAGAATTCAGTAACTCAGGAGTTATCAAACTCAACATGATTGATAATTGTTATCTTTGTTAATTGAATTGAACTTCCATAATCCCAATCTTTTCTTAGGAAATAAATAGGATTCAAAGATCAAACCAATTAATCCCTTGACCTTCTTTTATCTCAGTAAAGGTTAACAAAGTGGAATTAAGATTCAATTCTCATCATCATTGATAAGGATAGCTAGGATAGGACCTCTAATTTCTCTTACCTTGCCAAAAGTTTGCTTTACAGTTATTTATTTATTTTAATTGCCATTTAATTTACTCGCCATTAAGTTACTTGTTCCTCATTCTTGAAACCCCAATTTACAATCTCCATAACCAATAATAAGAACATACTTCCCTGCAGTTCCTTGAGAAGACGACCCGAGGTTTAAATACTTCGGTTACCAATTTTAAAAGGGGTTTGTTACTTGTGACAACCAAAAAGTTTGCACGAAAGGGATTTTTGTTGGTTTAGAAACTATATCTACAACTCGACTATTTTTATGACATTCTTTACTGGCAAAAATCTTGTTCTTCAGTTTTGTGTCTCCTTCCTAATTTTGCTTGATGATTGAAAACATGCTTTCTAGGCCCTAAATAAGCTATATTTTAATCTCTCTTTCTATTACCATTCGATGCTGTGATCTGTTTGTTAAGTGATTTCAGAGTTTATAGGGGCAAGAATGGTCTAGAAGAGGGAAAGGAAGTATGCATAAGTGGAAAGAGCATGAAAATGGAGCTTTGGAGCATTGGTATCGACGCGCACGTGTGGCCGATGTGCACACGTGGGACCTTGGATCTGGGATAGGCGCACAAAAGTGGACGCATACGCGTGGCTGGTAGAATTCTCATCGACGCGTACGCATGCTTGACGCGTACGCGTGGATCGCAAAAACTCAGACGACGCGTACGCATGATGCTCGGCACGTGACTTCTTTAGTGAAATCGTGGCTGGCAATTTCTGAGGAGCTCCAGGCCCAATTTGAGCTGAATTCTGGAGGGAAAAGGCCCAAGGGACCAAGGTTTCAGGGGGATTCACACATTAGACACTTTTCTAGCTAGTTTTTGAACTTGTGGTTCTAGAGAGAGAAATTCCAACTTCTCTCTAAGTTTTGCCTTTCTCAATTTCAATTTCACTTGGATCCTTTTGTTAGATCTGAATTTGATTCAATTTTATTTTGTTCTAATCTGTAGATCTCACTCTTCTACTCTCAATTTAGTGTTCTTGTTACTCTAGCATTGTAAATTATGGATTTGGATCTTGTTATTTTGATTTCTATTAATGCATTGAGGAATTTCCTGTTCATTGTTGTTAATTGCTTTATTGTTGTTGATTGCTTGTAGTAGATAGCTCTAATTTTGAATTCTCTTCTCAATTCCACAATGCCTTTCATTCTTGTTCACCAAGTGTTTGCGAAAATGTCAACTATAGCTATGGAGTAGATTTTCACTCTTGGCTTGGGGGTTGGGTATGTGATGACAAGTCATCTTAGGCTAGTTTTACTAGCAATTTTTACTTGTTTTCATTAGGTTTCATGCATTTCTTGCACAATAAGTAAGTGATTGGAGTAGAATTTCATGTCTATCTTGATTCAGTTAAACATTGTTGATTTTATACATTATCATGAGATTTATGCAAGAATTATGTGATTATTATGAATGATGCAAAATCTCATTATTTTAGCAAGGCTTTGATTGAATGTTTGATTGATGACAGATGAAAAGAAGAAATAGAGAAGGAAGCAATCCAGAGGAACGCTATGCTCAATTGAAGAACGATATGCTCTCTAGCGACGCGCACGCGTACAGAATGCTTATGCGTGGGACAAAAATTTTAGAAGACCCACGCGTACACGTGCATGACGCGTACGCGTGGGTATGATCAGCGCTCGCTACAAAAGAGAGCGCTATGTTCTCTGAACGACCACCTGCGACAAGTTTCAAATTTGGGATTGGAGATTTACAACTAACGCGCACGCGTGGATGCAACAATGGTGATGAATGACGCGCACGCATACATGACGCGCACGCGTGGATATGGTATCTGGGAAGAAGCACGCAAATGCGTGGGTGACACAGAAGCTGGGAGTTGAGATTTTGCCATCCACGCGCATGCGCAAAGGACGTGCATGCGTGGGGAGCGCTCATTGCGCGAACGTAGCACTCGTTTAAAGAACGCTACCAGGGATGCGTACGCATGCATGATACGCGCAAGCATGGCTGAGGCTGAAGATAGTATCGACGCGCACGCATCTGTTACGCGTACGCATCGATGTGCAAAAACACAAGGGACGCACACGCACAAGGGATGCCTACGCGTCGGTGAATGAGCGTTACGCTCTCTTTGAGAATGCTACGTTCTCCTGAAGCTACAACCAAGTACCTTTTCTGACCCACTTCATAAAAGGCCAAAAAGCCCACTCCAAGTACTTGATGACTAAATTGGAAAGTGTATAAATAGAGGATACGGGAAAATAGGTTCCGCGCAATAACTAACCGGCAAGTGCACCGGGTCGTATCAAGTAATAAATCTCACTAAAGAGTGAGGTCGATCCCACGAGGATTAACGGATTAAGCAATCAATACTTAATTGATTAGCTTAGTTAGACGATTCAGTTTGGAGTGATAAGCAGCAAGAAAGTAAATTGCATCAAAGTAAATAAAAGCAGTAAAGTGCAGAAGAGTAAATTGACATAAATGTAAAGTGCAGAAAGTAAATGACAGAAAGTAAAAGAAGAAAAATAAAATGAACATTGGGATCAAGAGATATTACAATTCTTCGGATCAGGTTCATCCTCATCTCTTCCTCAATCAATGCATTCATTGATCTTCTTGGCAATCTTAAGTGATTGGATCCCAATGTCTTGGCTCACCAATCTCTCTAAGCTTGAACAATTTCCCAATGTCTTGGTTTAATTGTTCATGGGAAGAGATGAAGCTTGGTCACTGATTCTACCACACACATTCATAGATCAAAGTATTGGTACGATTAAATGTCACAATATCCATCCAACCCCCAACCTAATCCAATGTGAGAAAGCATTTCTAGCATGATTTCCTCATTCCTCTATCACGGTTCCGAAGAAATCCAATTATGAATAATTTCTCTGTCGAGACAATTGTTCAATTGAATTAGGATCGAAAGCTTTCTAGTAAGACCAAGAGAAAAGACAGAGAAAGGATGATGAAAATTACAATTGATCCATTAAATAACAATAGAGCTCTCTAACCCAACGAAAAGAGTTAGTTTAGTTCATTGCTCTATTCTAACAGAGAAGAAATAAAATGCAGAAATTTGAAGAAGAAGAATTAGAATTCAAATAGAAATGGAAACTTTAAATTCATAATGGAAATTACAAACTAAAATTAAACTACAAGGAAAACAGAAAAGAAAAGAAAAGAAAAGAAAGAAAAGTGCATGAAAGGTGTGTGTCAGAGGATGTGGACGCATGATTCTGGACTCCCCTCTAATCGAGAATGAGTTTTCCAATCCAGCTAATGCCTATATATAGGCTTACAAAGATGAAAATGCAAATTACAAAATGAATTATAATTCCTAATCTAGATGCCTCTTGTGCCTTGGATTGAGTAATATTTTATGGGCTCAGCTTGCTTGCATGATTCAGGGGTGTATTGGGGCCTTTACCGGTGTTGCAGAATTTAGAAATTGCTCCCAGGCCCTGTCTTCAGCGTTTGCATCAACGTTGGCATGCAAACATTCCTTCCAATGTTTTCCAATTTGTGCGTATGCGTCTTCCACGCGTACGCGTGCATGCTGCTTTTTGCCAATCGACACGTACGCGTAACCCACGCGTACGTGTCATATCGAATTTTTCCCAGGGATGTGATCACAGACGTTGGACCCAGCATTTGATCACCAATGTTACCTCTAACGTTGGCCTTTTTATGCGTGCGCGCAGGTGATGCGCACGCGTGGCTTGTCATTTTTCATTACTCATGCGTACGGGTGGGTTACGCGTACGCGTGGTTTGCCAGTTCTTCATCATTCACGCGTACACGTGGCTGCAAATTTTTCCAGGCTCCTTTGTCACGTACGTTGGGGGTAACATTCCCTCCAGCGTTGCTTCTTCAATTTTTCATATCAGCGTTGGTTCATTGCCAACGTTTACTACAAGTTTACCACCAACGTTGGCTCCCCAACTCTGCTTTCCTTTGCTTTTCTGCTTCTATTTTGCCTATCATCAAACAAATAAGTGTATCAAAGTAACATACAAGATAAACTTTAGTATACTAAGTCTGCTAATAATCCTCAAAATCATAACTTCACTTAGTGTGATCTGTTTCATCTTATTTACCCTGTATGTTAAACTAAAATTCACCTATGCTTGAGATTTGATTCATGCAGAGATTTTTCATGCTTTTGCTCCTTTATCCATAAAATTTGTACGAAAACTAAACTAAAATCTAGTGAAAAAGCAAAGAAAAACAGGTAATGATGCCTTGGCATCAATAGAGGAAAATTTGATTTCATGAGGATCTCTTTGGACCTTTTCTTTTAGTTCTTTTTTTTAGGAGTTCTTTAAAATTTTAAATCTGATTTTATTTTCTTTCTGTTATTCATTTTTTGCACTTCTGCAATTCTTCTTTTCTGTTTATTAAGCAGTAATGAACTAAACTCCCAAATTCATTAGGGGAGGAGCTCTATTGTAATTCCAATGAATCAGTGAAATTCTTCTTCTTCTCTATTCATTTGTGTAGCTATTGGGTATCTTCTATTTTGATTTTGAATTACACACTCCGGAAGAGGGTTTAATTCAGTGAATGCTTGTGTGAGCCTCGGAAGGTGAATCACTAGCATTAGAATTGGAGCTCTATCCTTCACTCCTCTCTTGATCAACACCATTCAGGAGGAATTGAGATTTTGAGAGTTAGTGTGGCTTATGGATGAGAGATATGCACTTAACCTCTTCTCAAGAAAATTATATCAAGGAATTGGCAAGATTGAATGTGATTAGAGAGATTGGATTACCAAGGAATTGGGATCCAATCAATTTCAATCCGCCATAGATCTACTCATATGATTGAGAAAGGATTTGAGACCAATTTGATTCATGACGGATTACAGTATCTCCAATCCCTGATGAATCACTTTCTTTGAATTTATTCTGTTTTGATTTCCTAGCACCCAATTCCCTTTATTATTCATGCAATTTAAGTTTCCTTGCAATTTAGATTCAGCAAATTAAATTTCCTGCACTTTAAGATTCAGTCATTTACCTTTCTTGCAATTTAAGTTTCAGCTCTTCTAATTTCTTGCACTTTAAGTTTCAGCAATTTATCTTTCCTGTCATTTAAGTTTTAGCCAATTTACTTTCAGCATCTTAAATTTCCTACACTTTATTATTTGTCAATCCAATTTCACTCAATTCATCAAATATTAGCTTAACTAAATTCATCACCATACTAAAGTTGCTTGATGAATCAATCCGTGTGGGATCGACCTCACTTTCGTAAGTTTTACTACTTAATGCGACCCGGTACACTTGCCGGTGAGTTTGTATGGAATCGATTTTTTCTTATCAAGTTTTTGGCACCGTTGTCGGGGATTGATTTAGATTGACAATGATTAAGTAGGTGATAATCTAGATTAAGCATTTTTTTTCTTTGTTTTTACTAAGCATATTAACTGTTTGTAATTTTGTTCCTGCTAATTTTAACTTTACTCTAGCAATAGAGTGTTCTGTCTTTGTTTTCCTTTCGTTCATTTGTGTTGTATGCCAGGAGGGAGAAGAGGTGCATCCACCTCTTTTGATTCTGAGCCAGAGAGAACATTCTTGAGATTGAGAAGAGAAGCAAGAGGGAAGGGAGTGATTGGAGAAGAAGAATCAGAAGGGGAAGATCAAGAGATGGAAGGTAACTTCCCTAATCCACCAGAAGAGGTGGCTAACATCAATGGCCAACCTCCAAGGAGAGTTCTTGCATCATACACCTTCCCCAATCCAAGAAACTGTGGGAGTAGTATACTCACTCCCAATGTTCATGCAAATAACATTGAGTTGAAGCCTCAACTTATCACTTTGGTGCAAAATAATTCTTCCTATAGAGGAGGCCCCCTTGAAGATCCAAATCAACACTTATCTGTCTTCCTCAGGATATGTGAAACTGTCAAGACAAATAGTGTGCATCTGGATATCTACAAATTGCTACTGTTTCCATTCTCTTTGAGGGATAAGGCATCCTAATGGCTAGAGACATTTTCCAAAGAAAGCATCAACACTTGGGATGATTTGGTGAACAAATTCCTAGCCAAGTTCTACCCACCTCAGAGGATCATAAAATTGAAGATAGAAGTGCAAATATTCACTCAAATGGATGGAGAATCACTGTATGAGGCATAGGAGAGATACAAAGCTCTGATTAGGAAATTTCTACCTGAAATGTTTAGTGAATGGGACAGACTTCAGAATTTCTATGAGGGGTTGACTCTAAAAGCTCAAGAGTCCCTGGATTACTCTGCAAGAGGTTCATTACAACTAATGAAGACAGCTGAAGAAGCCCAAAATCTCATAGACACTGTGACCAACAATCAATACTTTTATGCTCATCAAAGGCAACACCAACCAGCCCCAATGAAAGGCGTATTAGAACATGAAGGAGTGGACACTATCTTGGCACAGAACAAGTTGATGCACCAATAAATCCAGCAACAAATGGAGATGATGGCAAAAAGAAATGATGGTCTTCAAGTGGCTGCAGTAAACACAGCAAGCCAACCCTCAAATGGATGGAGCCAAAGTGAAGAAGCTCTTTAGAAATGCAACTATGAGCAGCAACCAAGACAAGTCCAATACATGCATAACACCTCAAGCTCTTCTCAGAATGACTTCCACGAGGATACTTACAATCCATCATGGAAGAATCATCCCAAATTGAGGTGGGGTGATAATCAGAATTCATGGCAGAAGAACCACAATTCCAACAACTCCCGTAATATAAACAACCAAAATTATTCATCCAATAACACTAACCAATACAAAAAACCACAAAACTCATATCAGCAACCCCACAACAACTCACAAATTCACCAAAATAACTTCTCCACACCACCTTTTAACTCCCTAAACAACCACCTCAACAACCCAAATGACTTCCAGCAACAACTATCATGTTCCAACATACCACCCATTGACCATTAGGAAACCAGGATCTCAACTCTTGAAGCAACATTACAAGCACTTGCTCAGACTACAAAAAGTCTAGCTAAAGGGCAAGAGAGTTTAATTAAAGTACAAGAGCGACAAGAGGCTACCATGAGGAATCTTGAAAGACAAGTAGGGCAATTGGCCAGACAAGCTGAATGGCCAACTAATGTTTTTCCAAGTGATACAATCTCCAATCCAAGGGGGAATGTAAAGCTGTGCCACTAAGGAGTGGAAGGACTGTGGGAAATGACAAAGGTGCTGACAAGAAACAAGCAGAAGAGGACAAGAATGATCAAGAAAGTTCCAAGAAGGAGGAAGAGCCACAAGCTCCAAGGAAGGGAAAACAAGTCATGGAAGAGCATCCACAAGAACAGAGGAAGGAGGTGAAGCCTTACATCCCTCCTCTGCCATACCCTCAAAGGTTGCAAAGAGAGCTCAAGGACCAACAATTTCCCAAGTTTTCTGGAGGTTTTTAAGAATCTGAAAATCAACATTCCCCTTGCTGAAGCATTGGAGCAGATGCCTTTATATGCAAAATTTCTCAAGGAACTCATTAACAAGAAGAGAAGCTGGAATGAGAAGGAGATAGTGGTCCTGACCCAAGAGTGCAGTGCAGTGATTCAAAAAGGTCTTCTACCAAAACTCAAAGATCCTGGGAGTTTGTTTTTGCCTTGCACCATTGGCAACATATCCATTGATAAGGCACTGTGTGATCTAGGATCAAGTATCAATTTGATGCCTTTATCTATGATGAGAAGGTTGTCTATAGAGGAAGTAAAGCCTACACGGATGTCCTTGTAACTTGCTGATAGATCAATGGTAATCCCCATTGGAGTGGTTGAGAACCTCCTAGTCAAAGTGGGTAAGTTCATATTTCCGGCGGATTTTGTGATCCTGGATCTAGATGAAGAGGAAAGCGATTCTATCATATTAGGACGATCCTTCTTAGCCACAGCAAGAGCTATAATTAATGTGAAGAAAGGTGAAATGATCCTCAGAACACATGATGAAAAGATCACTCTACATGACTTTAAGGAGATGCAGCATCCTGTTGAAAAGAAAGTGATGAGCGGATAATTTATACCCTTTTTGGCATTGTTTTTACTTAGTTTTTAGTAAGTTTTAGTTACTTTTTATTATATTTTTATTAGTTTTTATTCAAAAATCACATTTCTGGACTTTACTATGAGTTTGTGTATTTTTCTGTAATTTTTGGTATTTTCCGGCTGAAATTGAAGGACCTGAGCAAAAATCTGATTCAGAGACTGAAAAAGGACTGCAGATGCTGTTGGATTCTGACCCTCTTGCACTCAAAGTGGATTTTCTGGAGCTACAGAATCTCAATTGGCGAGCTTTTAATTTCGTTGGAATGTAGACATCCTGGGCTTTCCAGCAATATATAATAGTCTATACTTTGCCCGAGATTTGATGGCCCTAATCGGCATTCAAAGACAACCTAAAACATCTTGGCATAAAACGCACAAACTGGCACCAAAGCTGGCGTTTAACTCCAAGAACAGCCTATGCACGTGTAAAGCTCAAGGCTGAGCCCAAGCACACACCAAGTGGGCCCCGAAAGTGGATTTCTGCACTATCTGCGCTTAGTTACTCATTTTCGGTAAACCTAGGCTACTAGTTTAGTATAAAAACTACTTTTAGAGATTTTATTTAAGAACAGAGACTATCACGCTATCATAGACGATTGTTCATATTTGGAGGCTGGCCTCACGGCCATGCCTAGGCCTTTTTCACTTATGTATTTTCAACGGTGGAGTTTCTATACCCCATAGATTAAGGTGTGGAGCTCTGCTGTTCTTCATGAATCAATGCAATTACCACTATTTTTCTATTCAGTTCACGCCTACTTCTTCTCCAAGATATACTCTCGTACTTAATTCAGTTAAGTCAGAATGAAGGGGTAACCCGTGACAATCACCCAATCTTCGTTACTCGCTTAGCCACGATCGCGTGCCTGACAACTACAAAGCGGTCTACATGATGTTCAACGTAGTCATTGGACGACAGCTGGAGTATATTCTCTTGGATATCTAATACACGGACCGAGTCTGTGAGACTAGTATCTTCGTGGTATATGCTAGAACCAAATGGGCAGCCATTCCTAGGATCCGGAAAGTCTAAACCTTGTCTGTGGTATTCCGAGTAGGATCTGGTAAGGAATGACTGTGACAAGCTTCAAACCTGCGAATGTTGGGTGCAAGTGACAGTGTGAAAAAGGATCAATGGATTCTATTTCAACACTAGCGGAAACCGACTGATGATTAGCCATGCGGTAGCTGTACCTGGTATTTTTCATCTGAGACAAGAAATTCGACAGTTGATTACCCGTGCAGAAACTGTAGAGGACCATTTTCACTGAGAGGATCTTTCAGCTTGCCATGGAAGGAAGTAACGCATGGTTGGAAGAAGGCAATATGAAAGCAGAGGTTCAAAAGTAACAAAGCATCTCCAGACGCTTATCTGAAATTCCCACCAATGAATTACATAAGTAACTTTATCTTATTTTATGTTTTATTTATATTTTAATTATCAAAACCTCATAACCATTTGAATCTGCTTGACTGAGATTTACAAGATGACCATAGCTTGCTTCAAGCTGACAATCTCCGTGGGATCGATCCTTACTCACGTAAGGTATTACTTGGATGACCCAGTGCACTTGCTAGTTAGTTGTGCGGAGATGTGAAAAGTATGAATCACGATTTCCATGCACCAAGTTTTTGGCGCCGTTGCCAGGGATTGTTCAAGTTTGGACAACTAACGGTTGATCTTGTTGCTTAGATTGGGTAATTTTATTTTATGTTTACGCTTTTTATTTTTATTTTCTAAAAATCCAAAAAACAATTTGTGTTCTTCAGAATTTTTAACAATGAATTCTAGTGTTTCATGAGATATGTTGAAGCTTGGCTGGCTGTGAAGCCATGTCTAATCTTTTGGACTGAGGCTTCCACTTCTCATTGACATGCTTGTATGTTTTATGCTAAACCTTGGCTGGCTATTTGGCTATGTCTAATCTTTTGGACCGAAGCTTTCACTTAAAGCTTGGCTTGCCATTGGCCATGTCTAAATCTTTTGAACTGGAGCTTTAGACTAATATTGCATGATTCTTGGGATTCTTATTAAAAATTTTGTATCCCGTTATTTTCTTTTTCCAAATAATTTTCGAAAAATACAAAAAAAATTAATAAAATCATAAAACCAAAAATATTTTGTGTTTCTTGTTTGAGTCTAGTGTCAAATTTTAAGTTTGGTGTCAATTGCATCTTTTTAATTTTTCTTTAAATTTTTTAAAATTCATGCATGTGTTCTTTCATGATCTTCAAGTTGTTCTTGATGATTTTCTTTGTTTGATCTTTAATTTTTCTTGTTTTGTGTCTTTTCTTGTTTTTCATATACATTTTCGAATTCATAGTGTCTAAACATTAAAAATTTTTAAGTTTGGTGTCTTGCATGTGTTTCTTTTCTTAAAAATTTTCAAAAATATGTTCTTGATGTTCATCATGACCTTCAAAGTGTTCTTGGTGTTCATTTTAACATTCAAAGTGTTCTTGCATGCATTTATTGTTTTGATCTTGAATTTTTATGTTTTGTTTCATTTTTGTATTTTTCTCTCTCCTCATTAAAAATTCAAAAATCAAAAAAATATCTTTCCCTTATTTCACTCATAAATTTTCGAAATTTTGAGTTGATTTAGTAAAAAAAATTTTTAATTTGGTTGTTTCTTGTTAGTCAAGTCAAAATTTTAAATTAAAAATCTTATCTTTTTAAATCTTTTTTTTTTAAATTCAAATCTTTTTCAATTTTCTTTCATGTTTTTCGAAAACTTTAAAATTGATTTTCAAAATCTTTTTTCTTATTTATACTTCATATTTTCGAATTTATCACTAACAATTAATGTTTTGATTCAAAAATTTTAAGTTGTTACTTGCCTATTAAGAAAGGATCAATCTTTAAATTCTAGAATCATATCTTCTAGTTTCTTGTTAGTCAAGTAATCAACTTTAATTTCAAAAATTAAATTTTTTTAATTTCCTTTTCAATTCTTTTTCAAAATAGATTTCAATCATATCTTTTTCAAAACTTAATTTCAAAATCTTTTTCTAACTTCTTATCTTTTCAAAAATTGATTTTCAAATCTTTTTCAATTAACTACTTAACTTTTTGTTTGATTTTAAAAGTTTTCTATTTCAATCATATCTTTTTCAAAACAACCTAACTACTTTTCTCTCTCCAATTTTCAAAAATAACTAACCCCTTTTTCAAAATTGTTTTTTATTAACTAATTTTTTAAATTCTAATTTTATTTTATTTCTTTTAATAAATTCGAATTTTAACTAATAATTAAAATAAAAACAAAAATATTTTTCTTTTCTTTTGAATTAATTTTCGAAAACTCTCTCTCTCATCTCTTTCTATTTATTTATTTACTAACACTTCTCCTCTTCTTAAAAATTTGAACCCTATCCCTCTCTGTGTGTTCGAATTCTTCTCATTCTCCCTTCTTCATTCTATTCTTCTATTCTTCTACTCATATAAAGGAATTTCTATACTGTGACATAGAGGATTCCTACCCTTTTCTGTTCTCTTCTTTTTCATATGAGCAGGAGCAAGGATAAGAACATTCTTGTTGAAGCTAATCCTGAACCTGAAAGGACTCTGAAGAGGAAACTAAGAGAAGCTAAAGCACAAAACTCTGGAGAGGACCTAACAGAAATTTTTGAAAAAGAAGAAGACATGGCAGCCGAAAATAACAACAATGGTGGAGATGCAAGGAAGATGCTTGGTGACTTTACTGCACCCACTTCTAACTTCTATGGAAGAAGCATCTCAATTCCTGCAATTGAAGCAAACAACTTTGAGCTTAAGCCTCAATTAGTTTCTCTAGTGCAGCATAATTGCAAGTTTCATGGACTTCCATTGGAAGATCCTCATTAGTTTTTAGCTGAATTTTTGCAAATCTATGACACTGTTAAGACCAATGGGGTTAATCTTGAGGTCTACAGACTTATGCTTTTCCCCTTTGCTGTAAGAGACAGAGCTAGGACATGGTTGGACTCACAACCTAAAGAAAGCCTGAACTCTTGGAAAAAGTTGGTCAATGCATTCTTGGCCAAATTCTTTCCACCTCAAAAGTTGAGCAAGCTTAGAGTGGAAGTCCAAACCTTCAGACAGAAGGAAGGTGAGTCCCTCTATAAAGCTTGGGAAAGATATAAGCAACTGATCAGAACGTGTCCTTCTGACATGCTTTCAGAATAGAGCATCTTATGTATATTCTATGATGGTCTGTCTGAATTGTCCAAGATGTCATTGGACCACTCTACTGGTGGATCTCTTCATCTGAAGAAGACGCCTGCAGAAGCCCAGGAACTCATTGAAATGGTTGCAAATAACCAGTTCATGTACACTTCTGAAAGAAATCCTGTGAATAATGGGACAACTCAGAAGAAATGAGTTCTTGAGATTGATACTCTGAATGCCATATTGGCTCAGAACAAAATATTGACTCAGCAAGTCAATATAATTTCTCAGAGTCTGACTGGAATGCAAGCTGCATCCGGCAGTACTAAAGAAGCTTCCTCTGAAGAAGAAGCTTATGACCCTGAGAATCCTACAATGGAAGAGGTGAATTACATGGAAGAATCCTATGGAAACACCTATAATCCTTCATGGAGGAATCATCCTAATTTCTCATGGAAGGATCAGTAGAAGCCTAATCAAGGCTTCAATAATAATAATGGTGGGAGAAATAGGTTTGGCAATAGCAAACCTTTTTCATCATCTTCTGAGCAAGAGACAGAGAATTCTAAGCAGAGCCTCTCTGACTTAGCAACCATAGTCTCTGATCTATCTAAGACCACTCTCAGTTTCATGATTGAAACAAGGTCCTCCATCAGAAATTTGGAGGCACAAGTGGGTCAGCTGAGTAAAAGAGTTACTGAAACTCCTCCTAGTACTCTCCCAAGCAATACAGAAGAAAATTCCAAAAGAGAGTGCAAGGCCATCAATATACCCAACATGGCCGAACCTGGAGAGAGTCATAAGGCAGTGATTTCCAATGAGAAAAACCTCAATGGACGTCCACTGACCCCTAAGGAGTTCCCCATTGAGGAACCAAAAGAATCTTAGGCTCATATAGAGACCATAGAGATTCCACTGAACTTACTATTGCCATTCATGAGCTCTGATGAGTATTCTTCCTCTGAAGAGGATGAAGATATTATTGAAGAGCAAGTTGCTCAGTATCTAGGAGCAATCATGAAGTTGAATGCCAAGTAACTTGGTAATGAGACTTGGGAGGATGAACCTCCATTGCTCATCAATGAACTGAATACCTTGGTTCAACAGAAATTACCTCAGAAGAAACCAGATCCCAGAAAGTTCTTAATACCATGCATCATAGGCACCATGACCTTTAAGAAGGCTCTGTGTGACCTTGGTTCAAGTATAAACCTCATGCCACTCTCTGTAATAGAGAAACTAGGGATCTTTGAGGTACAAGCTGCAATAATCTCACTAGAGATGGCAGACAATTCAAGGAAATAGGCTTATGGACTTGAAGAGGATGTCTTAGTGAAGATTGAAGGCTATTACATCCCTGCTAACTTCATAATCCTAGACACTGGGAAGGATGAGGATGAAACCATCATCCTTGGAAGACCCTTCCTAGCCACAGCAAGAGCTGTGATTGATGAGGACAGAGGAGAGTTAGTCCTTCAATTGAATGAGGACTACCTTGTGTTTAAGGCTCAAGGATATTCTTCTGTAACTATGGAGAGGAAGCATGAAAAGCTTCTCTCAATACAGATTCAAACAGAACCCCCACACTCAACTTCTAAGTTTGGTGTTGGGAGGCCACCATTAAAGCTCTGAGTCTCTGTGAAGCTCTCTAAGAGCTCACTGTCAAGCTAATGACATTAAAGAAGCGCTTGTTGGGAGGCAACCCAATGTTATTTAATTATATATATTTATACTCCATTGTTATTTTATGTTTTCTTTAGGTTGATGATCATGTGAAGTCATAAAAACAACTGCAAAATTAAAAGCAAAATGAAAAACAGCATCAAAAACAGCACACCCTGGAGGACAGACTTACTAGCATTTAAACAGCAGTAAGGATAGCAGAATGGGCGTTTAACGCCCAGCCTGGTAGCATTTTGGGCGTTAAATGCTAGAATGGGCAGCACTCTTGGCGTTTAATGCCAGAAAAGGCTGTCTGGCGTCTAGCTGGCGTTAAACGCCAGAAATGGCAGGCAGACTGGCATTTAACGCCAGAAAAGGGTGTCTGGCTGGCGTTAAACTCCAGAAAAGGGCAGCAGACTGGCATTTATTGCCAGGAAAGGTAGCAGAGCTGGCGTTTAATGCCAGAATTGGCACACAAAGGGCATTTGAACGCCAGAATGGTGCAGGGAGCAGAATTCCTTGACACCTCCGGATCTGTGGACCCCACAGGATCCCCACCTACCCCACCTCTTCTTCTCTCCTCTTCACACCCTTCCATAACACTCTTCTCCAAATACCCTTGACAAATCCCATCATTAACTCTTCCCCAAATACCCTTCACCTATCAAATCCTACCCTCTTACCCATATCCTCTTCACCACTCGCATCCATCCATCATAAACCCCACCTACCTCACCATTCAAATTCAAACCATTTCCCTACCAAACCCACCCCTTCATGACCTAATTTCCCCCACTCTCCTATCCTATAAATACCCATCCTCACTACCTTCAATTTTACACATCATACACACTACTACCCCTTTGGCCAAAAACACTACTACTCTCCATCTCCTCCATTTCTTTTTCTTCTACTCCTTTCTTTCTTCTTTTGCTCGAGGACGAGCAAACCTTTTAAGTTTGGTGTGGAAAAAGCTCTGCTTTTCTATTTTTCCATAAACATTAATGGAATCTAAAGCCAGAGAAACCTCTAGAAAGAGGAAAGGGAAGGCAATTGCTTCCACCTCCGAGTCATGGGAGATGGAGAGATTCATCTCAAAGGTCCACCAAGACCACTTCTATGAAGTTGTGGCCAAGAAGAAGGTGATTCCCGAGGTCCCCTTCAAACTCAAAAAGAGTGAATATCCAGAGATCTGACATGAGATTCAAAGAAGAGGTTGGAAAGCTCTCACCAACCCAATCCAACAAGTCGGAATCTCAATAGTTCAAGAGTTCTATGCCAATACATGGATCACTAAGAACCCAAAGAATTGGCTCACAATGGTTCGAGGAAATTACTTGGATTTTAGTCCGAAAAATGTAAGGTTGGCATTTAACTTGCCAATGATGAGAGGAGATCCTCACCTTTTCACTAGAAGGGTCAACTTTGATCAAAGGTTGGACCAAGTCCTTAGGGACATTTGTGTGGAAGGAGCTCAATGGAAGAAAGACTCAAGAGGCAAGCCGGTTCAACTAAGAAGGCTTGACCTCAAACCCGTGGCTAGGGTTTGGTTGGAGTTCATCCAACGCTCTATCATTCCTACTAGCAACCGGTCTGAAGTTACAATAGACCGGGCTATCATGATCCATAGCATCATGATTGGAGAGGAAGTAGAAGTTCATGAGATCATATTTCTAGAACTCTACAAGGTGGCGGATAAGCCATCTACTTTGGCAAGGTTAGCCTTCCCTCATCTCATATGTACCCTATGCAATTCAGCTGGACTTGTCATAGAGGAAGACATCCTCATTGATGAGGACAAGCCCATCACTAAGAAAAGGATGGAGCAAACAAGAGAGCCCACTCATGGACCTCAACAAGAGCATGAGGAAATTCCTCATCAAGAAATCCCTGAGATGCCTCAAGGGATGCACTTTCCTCCACAAAACTATTGGGAGAAAATTAACACTTCCTTAGGAGAACTGAGTTCCAACATGGGACAACTAAGGATGGAGCACCAAGAGCATTCCATCCTCCTCCATGAAATTAGAGAAGACCAAAGAGCCATGAGAGAGGAGCAACAAAGGCAAGAAAGAGACATAGAGGAGCTCAAGCACTCCATAAGATCTTCAAGAGGAAGAACTAGCCGTCATCACTAAGGTGGACCCGTTCTTTAATTTCCTTGTTTTTATTTTTCTGTTTTTTGAAAATTATGCTTTATGTTTTGTCTATGTTTGTGTCTTTATTACATTATCATTTGTGTCTAGTGTCTATATCTTAAGGCTATGAATGTCTTATAAATCCATCACCTTTCTGAAATGAAAAATATTTTAATTGCAAAAGAACAAGAAGTACATGGATTTCGAATTTTATCTTGAAATTAGCTTAATTATTTTGATGTGGTGGCAATACTTTTTGTCTTCTGAATGAATGCTTGAACAGTGCATATTTTTGAATTTGTTGTTTATGAATGTTAAAATAGTTGGCTCTTGAAAGAATAATGGAAAAAGGAAAAATGTTATTGATAATCTGAAAAATCATAAAAGTGATTCTTGAAGCAAGAAAAAGCAGTGAATAGAAAAAGCTTGCGAAAAAAAAGGGCGAAAAATAAAGAACAAGAAAAAAATAAAAAAAAGAAAGAAAAAGAAAAAGCAAACAGAAAAAGCCAATAGCCCTATAAACCAAAAGGCAAGGGTAAAAAGGATCCAAGGCTTTAAGCATTAATGGATAGGAGGGCCCACAGAAATAAAATCCTGGCCTAAGCGGCTAAATCAAGCTGTCCCTAACCATGTGCTTGTGGCGTGAAGCTGTCAAGTGAAAAGCTTGAGACTGAGCGGTGTCATGGTCCAAAGCAAAAAGAGTGTGCTTAAGAGCTCTGGGCACCTCTAACTAGGGACTCTAGCAAAGCTGAGTCACAATCTAAAAAGGTTCACCCAGTTATGTGTCTGTGGCATTTATGTATCCGGTGGTAATACTGGAAAACAAAATGCTTAGGGTCACGGCCAAGACTCATAAAGTAGCTATGTTCAAGAATCAACATATTGAACTAGGAGAATAAATAACACTATCTGAATTCTGAGTTCCTATGGATGCCAATCATTCTAAACTTCAAAGGATAAAGTGAGATGCCAAAACTGTTCAGAAGCAAAAAGGCTATAAGCCTCGCTCATCTAATTGGAACTAAGTTCATTGATAAGTTTGATATTTATTGCATTTTCTCTTCTTTTTATCCTATTTTGTTTTTAGTTGTTTGGGGACAAGCAACAATTTAAGTTTGGTGTTGTGATGAGCGGATAATTTATACCCTTTTTGGCATTATTTTTACTCAGTTTTTAGTATGTTTTAGTTACTTTTTATTATATTTTTATTAGTTTTTATTCAAAAATCAAATTTTTGGACTTTAATATAATTTTGTATGTTTTTCTATAATTTCAGTTATTTTCTGGCTGAAATTGAAGGACCTGAGCAAAAATCTGATTCAGAGGCTAAAAAAGGACTGCAGATGCTGTTGGATTCTGACCTTCCTGCACTCAAAGTGGATTTTCTGGAGCTATAGAAGCCCTATTGGCACGCTCTTAATTGCGTTCGAAAGTAGACATCCTGGGCTTTCCAGAAATATATAATAGTCCACACTTTGCCTGAGATTTTATGGCCCAAACTGGCATTCAAAGACAGCCTAAAACATCTCGGCGTAAAACGAATGAAAAATACCAGGCACAGCTACCGCATGGCTAATCATCTGTCAGTTCCCGCTAGCATTGGAATAGGAACCATTGATACTTTTGCACACTGTCACTATGCCCAACATTCGCAGGTTTGAAGTTCGTCATAGTCATCCCTTCCCGGATCCTACTCGGAATACCACAAACAAGGTTTAGACTTTCCGGATCCCAAGAATGCTGCCAATGATTCTAGCCTATACCACGAAGATACTAATCTTACGGACTCGGTCCGTGTATTAGATATCCAAGAGAATATACTCCGGCTGTCGTCCAATGACTACGTTGAATATCATGTAGACCACTTTGTGGTTGTCAGGCACGTGGATCTTGGCTAAGCGAGTAACGAAGATTGGGTGATTGTCACGGGTCACCCCTTCATTCTGACTTAACTGAATTAAGTACGAGAGTATATCTTAGAGAAGAAGTAGGCGTGAATTAAAATAAAAACAATAGTACTTGCATTAATTCATGAAGAACAGCAGAGCTCCACACCTTAATATATGGGGTGTAGAAACTCCACCGTTGAAAATACATAAGTGAAAAAGGTCTAGGAATGGCCGAATGGCCAGCCTCCCCCAAATGTGAACAATGGTCAAAAGATGATAAAGTCTGTAAAAGATTCTCTAAAATAAATCTCTGAAAGTAGCTTTTTATACTAAACTAGTAACTTAGGTTTACAGAAAATGAGTAACTAAGTGCAGATAGTGCAAAAATCCACTTTTGGGGCCCACTTAGTGTGTGCTTGGGCTGAGCATTGAAGCTTTCACGTGCATAGGCTATTCCTGGAGTTAAACGCCAGCTTGGGTGCCATTTTGGGCATTTAACTCCATTTCTGGTGCCAGTTTGGGCGTTTTACGCCAGAAAGTTTTAGGCTGGCTTTGGACGCCGGTTTGAGCCATCAAATCTTGGGCAAAGTATGAACTATTATATATTGCTGGAAAGACCAGGATGTCTACTTTCCAACTCAATTGAGAGCACGCCAATTGGGCTTCTGTAGCTCTAGAAAATGCACTTTGAGTGTAGGAGGGTCAGAATCCAACAGCATCTGCAGTCCTTTTTCAGCATCTGAATCAGATTTTTGCTCAGGTCCCTCAATTTCAGCAGAAAATACCTGAAATTACAGAAAAACACACAAACTCATAGTAAAGTCCAGAAATATGATTTTTGAATAAAAACTAATAAAAATATAATAAAAAGTAACTAAAATATACTAAAAACTATGTAAAAACAATGCCAAAAAGGGTATAAATTATCCGCTCATCAGTTAACTGCTTGAATTTCTTGCTTACTATTTGCCTTCCTATTTTTCTGCTTTGGTTTGGTATATTATATCCTAGAAACTCTATTTATTTTTCAGATCTCTGATCCAAAAGGGAAAGGCAAAGCTAAGGCCACCACGGATAAGAGGAAAAGAGGCCAATCATCTATGGCTCTATCAGATATTCTGCATGATGATTCCTGACGTGAGAAGAACTTCACTCCATAGGAAAAAACGGATCAACTAGTACCTGTGACTGAACCAATCAAGTTTTCAAATCGCTACTATGAACAGAAATATGAGGTCTTTGCGACTAAGAGGCACCTATATTAGGAAAAGACCCTCAGAATACCAAATGAATTACAACAGTACACTACAGAGCAGATCAAACAGAAAGGTTGGTTCTTTCTAGAGAGGAATTTGACTGAGGTTAATGCATCCTGGGTCCAGGAATTCTACTGCAACTATTACAAGACAACCCTGCATGCAGTGCAACTAAAAGGGAAACAAATTTTAGTTGCTGAGGAGGCCATTGAGTATATCCTCCATTTCCAGCCTAAATCAGATGAGCCAGATGGTTATTAGAAGACTGAGGAATCCATGAGGTTTATGAGCTTTTACTGGCATGCTGTGAGGCGGACCATAGCCATTGATCCTGCTGTTCCCTGGGTTATGGGTAAGTCGACGGTAAATCCAAAGGGCATCAAAATCATATATCTTAATGATGAGGCTCGGCTATGGCAACAAATCCTGAGCAACTATGTCTTGCCAAGCACTCACGAGACTGAGGTGCCAGCTGCTATGATAATTCTCATTTGGTGTGTTATGGAAGGCAAGGACCTGTACCTTCCACGGTTCATCCGACAGTACATGGCTAGGGTTCACGTTCGAGGCACTCTGCTATTCCCCTATCTGATTACCCAGATAGGCCGTCGGGCTGAGGTACCCTGGGAGCCTGAGGATGAAAAGCCCCCAGCTGCCGACTGCAGGAAGATCACCCCACACGGCAAGAGGTTCAAAGCTCTGGGCCACAGACCTCCTTCTCTTACTGCTTCCGCTGATGCAGCCACATCCTCTGCAGCCCCTTCAGTACCTATTGCACCCCCCACATCCACAACACTATCACCCGCTTCGCAGCCCATCTACCACCTAGTGCATCGCCTCTTTGAGCGCCTGGATCAGATGGAGCACCGCAACAAGCGGCATTATGAGCGGTCTGAGCGTCACAGTAAGCGACGCTATGAGCATCTGAAGCTGATGATCAGGTCGGGCCATACTGACATCCCCTCTGAGCCTGACACACCATCGGAGCCCTCTGAGGAGGAGGCGGATGAGCAGGAGGAGGATGCACAGGCAGAGGATCAATACCAGGAGTCCCAGCACGAGGAGCCTCGGCTTGAGCAGTCTGCAGAGCCCCAGGCCCCTATACAGGCAGAGCCACAGGCTCCTACACTACCAAAGCCCACAGAGCCAGCAGCCACACACCCCTCAAGTGACTAAAAACAAAATAGAATAAAAAGAAGATAAAATACAATAAATCTAAAAAATATCAATGAAGATTAGCTTCAATTAGATGATTGGGACTTGTAGCCTTTTTGCTTCTGAACAGTTTTGGCATCTCACTTTATCCTTTAAACTTCAGAATGGTTGGCATCTATAGGAACTCAGAATTCAGATAGTGTTATTGATTCTCCTAGTTCAGTATGTTGATTCTTGAATACAGCTACTTTATGAGTCTTGGCCGTGACCCTAAGCATTTTGTTTTCCAGTATTACCACCGGATAGATAAATGCCACAGACACATAACTGGGTGAACCTTTTCAGATTGTGACTCAACTTTGCTAAAGTCCCCAGTTTGAGGTGTCCAGAGCTCTTAAGCACACTCTTTTTGCTTTGGACCACGACTTTAACCGCTCAGTCTCAAGCTTTTTCACTTGACACCTTCACGCCACAAGCACATAGTTAGGGACAGCTTGATTTAGCCGCTTAGGCCGGGATTTTATTCCTTTGGGCCCTCCTATCCATTAATGCTCAAAGCCTTGGATCCTTTTTACCCTTGCCTTTTGGTTTAAAGGGTTATTGATTCTTTCTTTTTTTCTTTTTTTTTTTTGCCACTTTTTTTTTCTTTTTTTTCCACAAGCTTTTCACTGCTTTTTCTTGCTTTAATAATCAATTTTATGATTTTTCAGATTACCAATAACATTTCTCCTTTTTCTTTATTCTTTCAAGAGCCAACAATTTTAACATTCATAAACAACAATATCAAAAATATGCACTGTTCAAGCATTCATTCAGAAAACAAAAAGTATTGCCACTTCATCAAAATAATTAAACTAATTTCAAGATAGAATTTAAAATCCATGTACCTCTTGTCCTTTTGCAAATAAAAGCATTTTTCATTTAAGAAAGGTGAAGGATTCATATGACATTCATAACTTTAAGACATAGACACTTAAACACTAATGATCATGTAATAAAGAACGGGTCCACTTTAGTGATGGTGGCTAGTTCTTCCTCTTGAAGATCTTATGGAGTGCTTGAGCTCATCTATGTCTCTTCCTTGCCTTTGTTGCTCCTCCCTCATGGCTCTTTGGTCCTCTCTGATTTCATTGAGGATAATAGAGTGCTCTTGGTGCTCCATCCTTAGTTGCCCCATGTTAGAACTCAGTTTTCCTAAGGAGGTGTTAACTTGCTCCCAGTAATTGTGTGGAGGAAGGTGCATCCCTTGAGGTATCTCAGGAATTTCTTGATGAGGAATTTTCTCATGCTCTTGTTGAGGTCCATGTGTGGGCTCTCTTATTTGCTCCATCCTCTTCTTAGTGATGGGCTTGTCCTCATCAATGAGGATATCTTCCTCTATGACAATTCCAGCTGAATTGCATAGGTTATAGATGAGATGAGGGAACGCTAATCTTGCCAAAGTAGAGGGCTTGTCTGCCACCTTGTAGAGTTCTAGAGGTATGATCTCATGAACTTCTACTTCCTCTCCATTCATGATGCTATGGATCATGATAGCCCAGTCTATTGTAACTTCAGATCGGTTGCTAGTAGGAACGATAGAGCGTTGGATGAACTCCAACCATCCCCTAGCCACGGGCTTGAGGTCAAGCTTTCTTAGTTGAACCGGCTTGCCTCTTGAGTCTCTCTTCCATCGAGCTCCTTCCACACAAATGTCCCTAAGGACTTGGTCCAACCTTTGATCAAAGTTGACCCTTCTAGTGAAAGGATGAGGATCTCCTCTCATCATTAGCAAGTTAAATGCCAACCTCACATTTTCCGGACTGAAATCCAAGTAATTCCCCCGAACCATTGTGAGCCAATTCTTTGGGTTTGGATTCATACTTTGATCATGGTTCTTAGTGATCCACGCATTGGCATAGAACTCTTGAACCATTAAGATTCTGACTTGTTGGAAGGGGTTGGTGAGAGCTTCCCAACCTCTTCTTCGAATCTCATGTCGGATCTCTGGATATTCACCCTTTTTTAGTATAAAGGGGACTTCGGGAATCACTTTTTTCTTGGCCACAACTTCATAGAAGTGGACTTGATGGACCTTTGAGATGAATCTCTCCATCTCCCATGACTCGGAGGTGGAAGCAATTGCCTTCCCTTTCCTCTTTCTAGAGGTTTCTCCGGCCTTAGGTGCCATTGATGGTTATGGAAAAATAGAAAAATAGAGCTTTTTCCACACCAAACTTAAAAGGTTTGCTCGTCCTCGAGCAAAAGAAGAAAGAAAAAAGTAGAAGAAGAAATTGAGGAGATTGAGGGTAGTAGTGGTAAAGTGAATATGGGGAAGAGGGTAGGATTTGATAGGTGAAGGGTATTTGGGGAAGAGTGTTATGGAAAGGTGTGAAGAGGAGAGAAGAAGAGGTGGGGTAGGTTGGGATCCTGTGGGGTCCACAGATCCTGAGCTGTCAAGAAATTCTGCTCCCTGCACCATTCTGGCGTTCAAACGCCCTCTGTGTGCCAATTCTGGCGTTAAACGCCAGCTCTGCTACCTTTCCTGGCATTAAACGCTATTCTGCTGCCCCTTTCTGGCATTTAACACCAGCCTGACACCCTTTTCTGGTGTTAAATGCCAGTCTATCTGCCATTTCTGGCGTTTAACGCTAGCCAGACGCCAAACACCCTTTTCTGGCGTTAAACGCTCAGAGTGCTACCCATTCTGGCGTTTAACGCCCAGAATGCTACCAGGCTGGGCGTTAAACGTCCATTCCACTATCTTTACTGGCGTTTAAATGCCAGTAAGCCTGTCCTCCAGGGTGTGCTATTTTTTATGCTGTTTTTGGTTTTTGCTTTAATTCTGCAGTTGTTTTTATGACTTCACATGATCATCATCCTAATGAAAACATAAAATAACAATAGAATATAAATAAATATAATTAAATAACATTGGGTTGCCTCCCAATAAATGCTTCTTTAATGTCAATAGCTTGACAGTGAGCTCTTAAAGAGCTTCACAGAGATTCAGAGCTTGATGGTGGCCTCCCAACACCAAACATAGAAGTTGAGTGTGGGGGCTCGGCTTGACTCTGTATTGAGAGAAGCCTTTCATGCTTCCTCTCCATGGTTACAGAAGAAGATCTTTGAACCTAAAACACAAGGTAGTCCTCATTCAATTTAAGGACTAACTCTCCTCTGTCCACATCAATCACAGCTCTTGCTGTGGCTAGGAAGGTTCTTCCAAGGATGATGGATTCATCCTCTTCCTTCCTAGTATCTAGGATTATGAAATCAGCAGGGATGTAAAATCTTTCAACCTTTACTAAGACATCCTTTACAAGTCCATAAGCATGTTTCCTTGAATTGTCTGCCATCTCTAGTGAGATTCCTGCAGCTTGTACCTCAAAGATCCCTAGTTTCTCCATTACAGATAGTGGCATGAGGTTTATACTTGAACCAAGGTCACACAGAGCCTTCTTAAAGGTCATAGTGCCTATGATGCAAGGTATTAAGAACTTTCTGGGATCTGGTTTCTTCTGAGGTAATTTCTGTTGAATGAAGGTATTTAGTTCATTGATGAGCAATGGAGGTTCATCCTCCCAAGTCTCATTACCAAATAACTTGGCATTCAGCTTCATGATTGCTCCTAGATACTGAGCAACTTGCTCTTCAATACTATCTTCATTCTCTTCAGAGGAAGAATACTCATCAGAGCTCATGAATGGCAACAGTAAGTTCAGTGGAATCTCTATGGTCTCTATATAAGCCTCAGATTCCTTTGGTTCCTCAATGTGGAACTCTTTAGGGGTCAGTGGACGTCAATTAAGGTCTTCCTCATTAGAAATCATTGCCTTCTGACTCTCTCCAGGTTCGGCCATGTTGGGTATATTGATGGCCTTGCACTCTCTTTTTGGATTCTCTTCTGTATTGCTTGGGAGAGTACTAGGAGGAGTTTCAGTAACTCTTTTACTCAGTTGACCCACTTGTGCCTCCAAATTTCTAATGGATGACCTTGTTTCAGTCATGAAACTGAGAGTGGCCTTAGATAGATCAGAGACTATGGTTGCTAAGTCAGAGAGGCTCCTCTTAGAATTCTCTATCTGTTGCTCAGAAGATGATAGAAAAGGTTTGCTGTTGCCAAACCCATTTCTCCAACCATTATTATTATTGAAGCCTTGATTAGGCTTCTGCTGATCCTTCCATGAAAAATTAGGATGATTCCTCCATGAAGGATTGTAGGTGTTTCCATAGGATTCTCCCATGTAATTCACCTCTTCCATTGTAGGATTCTCAGGATCATAAGCTTCTTCTTCAGATGAAGCTTCTTTAGTACTGCCGGATGCAGCTTACATTCCAGTCAAATTCTGAGAAATCATATTGACTTGCTGAATCCATATTTCATTCTGAGCCAATATGGCATTCAGAGTATCAATCTCAAGAACTCCTTTCTTCTGAGTCATCCCATTATTCACAGTATTTCTTTCAGAAGTATACATGAACTAGTTATTTGCAACCATTTTAATGAGTTCCTGGGCTTTTGCAGGCGTCTTCTTCAGATGAAGAGATCCACCAGTAGAGTGGTCTAATGGCATCTTAGACAATTCAGACAGACCATCATAGAATATACATATGATGCTCCATTCTGAAAGCATGTCAGAAGGACACCTTCTGATCAATTGCTTGTATCTTTTCCAAGCTTTATAGAGGAATTCACCTTCCTTCTGTCTGAAGGTTTGGACTTCCGCTCTAAGCTTGCTCAACTTTTGAGGTGGAAAGAATTTGGCCAAGAAGGCATTGACCAACTTTTCCCAAGAGTTTAGGCTTTCTTTAGGTTGTGAGTCCAACCATATCCTAGCTCTGTCTCTTACAACAAAAAGGAAAAGCATAAGTCTGTAGACCTCAGGATTAACCCCATTGGTCTTAACAGTGTCACAAATTTGCAAGAATTCAGCTAAGAACTGATGAGGATCTTCCAATGGAAGTCCATGAAACTTGCAATTCTGCTGCATTAGAGAAACTAATTGAGGCTTAAGCTCAAAGTTGTTTGCTCCAATTGCAGGAATTGAGATGCTTCTTCCACAGAAGTCAGAAGTGGGTGCAGTAAAGTCACCAAGTGTCTTCCTTGCATCTCCACTATTGTTGTTATTTTCGGCTTCCATAACTTCTTCTTCTTCGAAAATTTCTGTTAGGTCCTCTCCAGAGTTTTGTGCTTTAGCTTCTCTTAGTTTCCTCTTCCGAGTCCTTTCAGGTTTAGGATCAGCTTCAACAAGAATGTTCTTATCCTTGTTCTTGCTCATATGAAAAAGAAGAGAACAGAAAAGAAAAGGAATCCTCTATGTCACAGTATAGAGATTTCTTTATATGAGTAGAAGAAAAGAAGAATAGAATGAAGAAGGGAGAAGAAGAAGAATTCGAACACAGAGATAGGGGGAGGGTTCGAATTTTAAGAAGAGTGTTAATAAATAAATAAAATAAATAGAAAGAGATGAGAGAGAGAGAGAGAGTACTCGAATTTTAATTTAAAAGAAAAGAAAATATTTTTGTTTTTATTTTAACTATTAGTTAGTATTCAAATTTATTAAAAGAAATAAAATTAAATTAAAATTTAAAACAATTAGTTAATTAAAAAGAATTTTGAAAAAGTTGTTAGTGGTTTTCGAAAATTAGAGAGAGAAAAGTAGTTAGGTGATTTTGAAAAAGATAAAAAATAGTAAACTTTTAAAATTAAAACAAAAAGTCAAGTAGTTAATTGAAAAAGATTTGAAAATCAATTTTGTAACGATAAGAAGTTAGAAAAAAAAAGATTTGAAAAGGAAATTAAAAAGATTTGATTTTTGAAATTAAAGTTGATTACTTGACTAACAAGAAACTAAAAGATATGATTCTAGAATTTAAAGATTGATCATTTCTTAATAGGCAAGTAACAACTTAAAATTTTTGAATCAAAACATTAAATGTTAGCAATAATTTCGAAAATTATGAAATAAAATTAAGAAAAAGATTTTGAAAATCAATTTTAAAGTTTTCGAAAATATTAAGAAAAATAAAAAAGATTTGATTTTTCAAAAAGATTTGAAAAGATAAAATTTTTAAATTGAAATTTTGACTTGACTAACAAGAAACAACTAAATTTAAAAATTTGTTTACTAAGTCAACCCAAAATTTCGAAATTTATGAGCAAAATAGGAGAAAGACATTATTTTTTATTTTTGAATTTTTAATGAGGAGAGAGAAAAATAACAAAATGACACAAGATATCAGAAATTGAAATCAAAACAACTAATGCATGCATGAACACTTTGAATGTCAAGATGAACACCAAGAACACTTTGAAGATCATGATGAACATCAAGAACATATTTTTGAAAATTTTTAAGAAAAGAAAAACATGCAAGACACCAAACTTAAAAATTTTTAAATTTTAGACACTAATAATTCGAAAATGCATATGAAAAACAAGAAAAGACACAAAGCAAGAAAATGTAAAGATCAAACAAAGAAAATCATCAAGAACAACTTGAAGATCAAGAAAGAACACATGATGAATTTTCGAAAATTTAAGGAAAATTAAAAATATGCAATTGAGACCAAACTTAAAATTTGACAAAAGACTCAAACAAGAAACACAAAATTTTTTGGTTTTTATGATTTATTAATTTTTTTGTATTTTTCGAAAATTATTTTGGAAAAAAGAAAATAAAGAGATACAAAATTTTTAAGAAGAATTACAGGTTTTGTGCAATGTTAGTCTAAAGCTTTAGTCCAAAAGAATTAGACATGGCCAAATGGCCAGCCAAGCTTCAGCATAACAATTACAAACATGTCCTTTCTCTAATGGAAAGTGGAAACCTCGGTCCAAAAGATTAGACATGGCTTCACAGCCAGCCAGGCTTCAACATATCTCATGAAACTCTAGAATTCATTCTTAAAAATTCTGAAGAATACAATTTTTTTTATTTATTTTTTTTTTTTTGAAAATAAAAATAAAAAGCTTAAACATAAAATAAAATTACAAAATCTAAGCAACAAGATGAACCGTCAGTTGTCCAAACTCGAACAATCCCCGAAATACCACAGACAAGGTTTAGACTTTCCGGATCCTAAGAATGCTGCCAATGATTCTAGCCTATACCACGAAGATACTAATCTCACGGACTCGGTCCGTGTATTAGATATCCAAGAGAATATACTGCGGCTGTCGTCCAATGACTACGTTGAACATCATGTAGACCGCTTTGTGGTTGTCATGCACGCGGATCTTGGCTAAGCGAGTAATGAAGATTGGGTGATTGTCACGGGTCACCCCTTTATTCTGACTTAACTGAATTAAGTACGAGAGTATATCTTGGAGAAGAAGTAGGCGTGAATTGAAAGAAAAACAATAGTACTTGCATTAATTGATGAAGAACAGCAGAGCTCCACACCTTAATCTATGGGGTGTAGAAACTCCACCGTTGAAAATACATAAGTAAAAAAGGTCTAGGCATGGCCAAATGTCCAGCCTCCCCCAAATGTGAACAATGGTCAAAAGATGATGAAGTCTGTAAAAGATAATCTAAACTAAATCTCTGAAAGTAGTTTTTATACTAAACTAGTAACTTAGGTTTACAAAAAATGAGTAACTAAGTGCAGATAGTGCAGAAATCTACTTTCGGGGCCCACTTGGTATGTGCTTGGGCTGAGCATTGAAGCTTTCACGTGCATAGGCTGTTCCTGGAGTTAAACGACAGCTTGGGTGCCAGTTTGGGCGTTTAACTCCAATTTTGGTGCCAGTTTGGGCGTTTTACGCCAGAAAGTTTTAGGCTAGATTTGGACGCCGGTTTAGGCCATCAAATCTACTTTGCAACGCAATTGAGAGCGCACCAATTGGACTTCTGTAAATCAAGAAAATTTACTTCGAGTGCAGGAGGGTCAGAATCCAACAGCATCTGCAGTCCTTTTTCAGCCTCTGAATCAGATTTTTGCTCAGGTCTCTCAATTTCAGCCAGAAAATACGTGAAATTACAGAAAAACACACAAACTCATAGTAAAGTCCAGAAATATGATTTTTGAAGAGAAACTAATAAAAATATAATAAAAAGTAACTAAAACATACTAAAAACTATGTAAAAACAATGCCGAAAAGCGTATAAATTATCCGCTCATCAGTTAACTGCTTGAATTGCTTGCTTACTATTTGCCTTCCTATTTTTCTGCTTTGGTTTGATATATTATATCCTGGAAACCCTGTTTTTTTAGGATGTCTGATCCAAAAGGGAAAGGCAAAGCTAAGGCCACCACGGATAAGAGGAAAAGAGGCCAATCATCTATGGCTCTATCAGATATTCTGCATGATGATTCCTGGCGTGAGAAGAACTTCACTCCGCAGGAAAAAGTGGATCAACTAGTACCTACGACTGATCTAATCAAGTTTGCAAATCGCTACTGTGAACTGAAATATGAGGTCTTTGCGACTAAGAGGCACCTATATTTGGAAAAGACCCTCAGAATACCAAATTAATTACAACAGTACACTATAGAGCAGATCAAACAGAGAGGCTGGTTCTTTGTAGAGAGGAATTTGACTGAGGTTAATGCATCCTGGGTCCAGGAATTCTACTGCAACTATTACAAGACAACCCTGGATGCAGTGCAACTAAGAGGAAAACAGATTTTAGTTACTGAGGAGGCCATTGAGGATATCCTCCATTCCAGCCTAAATCAGACGAGCCAGATGGTTATCAGAAGGCTGAGGAATCCATGAGGTTTATGAGCTTTGACTGGGATGCTGTGAGGCACACCATAGCCATTGATCCTACTGTTCCCTGGGTTATGGGTAAGTTGATGGTAAATCCAAAAGGGCATCAAAATCATATATCTTAATGATGAGACTCGGCTATGGCAACAAATCCTGAGCAACTATGTCATGCCGAGCACTCACGAGACTAAGGTGCCAGCTGCTATGATAATTCTCATTTGGTGTGTTATGGAAGGTAAGGACGTGTACCTTCCACGGTTCATATGACAGTACATGGCTAGGGTTCACGTTCGAGGCACTCTGCCATTCCCCTATCTGATTACCCAGAAGGGCCGCCGGGCTGAGGTACCCTGGGAGCCTGAGGATGAGAAGTCCCCAGCTGCCGACTGTAGGAAGATCACCCCACACGGCAAGAGGTTCGAAGCTCTGGGCCACAGACCTCCTTCTCTTACTGCTTTCACTGACGCAGCCACATCCTCTGCAGCCCCTTTAGCACCTACTGCACCCCCCACATCCACAGCACCATCACCCGCTTCACAGCCCATATACCACCTACTGCATCACCTATTTGAGTGCCTGGATCAGATGGAGTGCTACAACCAGTGACATTATGAGCGGTCTGAGCGTCGCAATAAGCGACTCTATGAGCATCTAAAGCTGATGATCAGGTCGGGCCATACTGACATCCCCTCTGAGCCTGACACACAATCGGAGCCTCTGAGGAGGAGGCGAATGAGCAGGAGGAGGATGCACAGGCAAAGGATCAGCACCAGGAGTCCCAGCACCAGGAGCCTTAGCTTGAGCAGTCTGTAGATCCCCAGGCCCCTATACAGGCAGAGCCATAGGCTCCTACACTATTAGAGCCCACAGAGCCAGCACCCACACACCCCTCATGTGGTGACGACTGGTGCACGAAATTGTGATCTCAACGGCGCCGAAAACTTGGTACGCACGTTCATAATATCACTTCTTCTTCACAACTTCGCACAACTAACCAGCAAGTGCACTGGGTCATCCAAGTAATAATCCTTACGTGAGTAAGGGTCGATCCCACGGAGATTGTCGGCTTGAAGCAAGCTACGGTCATCCTTGTAAATCTCAGTCAGGTAGATTTAAATGGTTATGAGGTTTTGATTATTAAAATATAAATAAAATATAAAATAAGATAGAAATACTTATGTAATTCATTAGTGAGAATTTCAGATAAGCGTATGGAGATGCTTGTTGCTTCTGAATCTCTACTTTCCTACTGTCTTCATTCAATCATTCATACTCCTTTCCATGGCAAGCTTTATGTTGGGGGATCACCGTTGTCAATGGCTACCGTCCGTCCTCTCAGTGAAAATGGTCCAAATACGTTGTCACCACACGACTAATCATCTGTCGATTTTCGATCATGTTGGAATAGGATCCATTGATCCTTTTGCGTCTGTCACTATGCCCAACACTCGCGAGTTTGAAGCTCGTCACAGTCATCCCTTCCCAGATCCTACTCAGAATACCACAGACAAGGTTTAGACTTTCCGGATCTCAGGAATGGCCGCCAATATTCTAGCCTATACCACGAAGACTCTGATCATGAACCAGGAGGCTAAGAGATACACACTCAAGCTATTGCAGATAGAACGGAAGTGGTTGTCAGGCACGTGTTCGTAGGTGAGAATGATGATGAGTGTCACCGATCATCACATTCAACAGGTTAAAGTGTGAGTGAATATCTTGGAATAAGAATAAGCTTGAATTGAATAGAAAAACAATAGTACTTTGCATTAATTCATGTAGAACAGCAGAGCTCCACACCTTAATCTATGGGGTGTAGAAACTCTACCGTTGAAATTACATTAGTGATGAAGGTCCAGGCATGGCCGAATGGCCAGCCCCCTAAACGTGATCAAGAGATCAAAAGTGATACAAAAATAGTTTCAAAAATGATCAAAAGATGTGAAATAAATCACTAAAAGTAGTTTTTATACTAAACTAGTAACCTAGGGTTTACATAAATAAGTAAATGATGCAGAAATCCACTTCCAGGCCCACTTGGTTTGTGCTTGGGCTGAGCATTGAGCTTTCATGTGTAGAGACTCTTTCTGGAGTTAAACGCCAGGTTGTAGCCTGTTTCTGGCGTTTAACTCTGATTTCCAACCTATTTCTGGCGTTTAACTCCAGAATAGGGCAGGAAGTTGGCATTTGAATGCCAGTTTGCATCGTCAAAACTCGGACAAAGTATGGACTATTATATATTGATGGAAAGCCCTGGATGTCTACTTTCCAACGCAATTGAGAGTGCGCCAATTGGTTTCTGTAGCTTCAGAAAATCCATCTCGAGTGCAGGGAGGTCAGAATCCAACAGCATCTGCAGTCCTTCTTCAGCCTCTGAATCAGATTTTTGCTCAAGTCCCTCAATTTCAGCCAGAAATTACCTGAAATCACAAAAAAACACTCAAACTCATAGTGAAGTCCAGAAATGTGATTTTTATTTAAAAACTAATAAAAATATACTAAAAACTAACTAAATCATACTAAAAACTATGTAAAAACAATGCCAAAAAGCGTATAAATTATCCGCTCATCACAACACCAAACTTAAATTGTTGCTTGTCCCCAAGCAACTGAAAATCAAATCGGATAAAAAGAAGAGAATATACTATAAATTCCAAAATATCAATGAAACTTAGCTCCAATTAGATGAACGGGACTAGTAGCTTTTTGTCTCTGAACAGTTTTTGCATCTTACTTTATCCTTTGAAGTTCAGAATGATTGGCATCTATAGGAACTCAGAATTCAGATACTGTTATTGATTCTCCTAACTCAGTATGTCAATTCCTGATCACAGTTACTTTGAGTCTTGGCCGTGGCCCTAAGCACTATGTTTTCCAGTATTACCACCGGATACATAAATGCCACAGACACATAATTGGGTGAACCTTTTCAGATTGTGACTCAGCTTTGCTAGAGTTCCCAATTAGAGGTGTCCAGGGTTCTTAAGCACACTCTTTTTTTTGCTTTGGATCACGACTTTAACCGCTCAGTCTCAAGCTTTTCACTTGACACCTTCACGCCACAAGCACATGGTTAGGGACAGCTTGATTTAGCCGCTTAGGCCAGGATTTTATTCCTGTGGGCCCTCCTATCCATTAATGCTCAAAGCCTTGGATCCTTTTTACCCTTGCATTTTGGTTTAAAGGGTTACTGGCTTTTTGCTCTTGCCTTTTGGTTTAAAGAGCTCTTGGCTTTTTCTGCTTGCTTTTTCTTTTTCTTCTTTTTTTTCCTTTTATTTTTGCCATTTTTTTCTGCAAGCTTTTTATTCACTGCTTTTTCTTGCTTCAAGAATCAATTTTTTTTATTTTCCAGATTATCAAATAACATTTCTCCTTTTTCATCATTCTTTCAAGAGCCAACAATTTTAACATTCATAAACAACAAATTCAAAAATATGCACTGTTCAAGCATTCATTCAGAAAACAAAAAGTATTGTCACCACATCAAAATAATTAAACTAATTTCAAGGATGAATTCTAAATCATGTACTTCTTGTTCTTTTGTGGTTTAAAACATTTTTCATTTAAGAAAGGTGATAGATTCATAGGACATTCATAGCTTTAAGACATAGACACTTAGACACTAGTGATCATGTAGTAAAGACACAAACATAAATAAACATAAAGCATAGTAAATGAAAACAGAAAAAATAAATAGACAAGGAGATTAAGGAACGGGTCCACCTTTGTGAGAGTGGTGTTTTCCTCCTCTTGAAGAACCAATGGTGCTCTTGAGCTCCTCTATGTCTCTTCCTTGCCTTTGTTGCTCCTCCCTCATAGCTCTTTGATCTTTTCTAATCTCATGGAGAATGATGGAGTGCTCTTGGTGCTCCATCCTTAGTTATCCCATGTTAGCACTTAATTCTCCTAGGGAGGTGTTAATTTGCTCCCAATAGTTTTGTGGAGGAAAGTGCATCCCTTGAGACATCTCAGGGATTTCATGATGAGGAATTTCCTCATGCTCTTGTTGAGGTCCATGAGTGGGCTCTCTTGTTTGCTCCATCCTTTTCTTAGTGATGGGCTTGTCCTCTTCAATGAGGATGTCTCTTGGCCACAACTTCATAGAAGTGGTCTTGATGGACCTTTGAGATGAATCTCTCCATCTCCCATGACTCAGAGGTAGAAGCTTTTGCCTTCCCTTTCCTCTTTCTAGAGGTTTCTCTGGACTTAGGTGCCACAAATGGTTATGAAAAAACAAAAAGCAACGGTTTTACCACACCAAACTTAGAAGGTTTGCTCGTCGTCGAGCAAAAGAAGAAAGAGTAGAGTAGAAGAAGAAGAAAATGGAGGGGATGGAGAGGGTGAGTGGTTCGGCCAAGGAGGAATTAGGTGGTTATGATGTGTGAAAAGGAAAGAATGATGGTTTGAATTTGAGTGGGTAGGTGTAGGTGGGTTGTATGATGGTTTTGAAGGAGTAATGGAGGTGATTGGTGGAGGTTATTTTGGGGAAGAATGTTATGAAAATGTGTGAAGAGGAGAGAAGAAGATGTGGGGTAGGTGGGATCCTATAGGGTCCACAGACCCTGAGGGGTCAAGGACTTATCATCCCTGCTCTATTTAGGCGTGCAAAACGCCCTTAGAGTGCAATTCTGGCGTCAAACGCCAGATTGCTGCTTGTTTCTGGCATTAAACGCCAAGCTGTACCCTGTTTCTGGAGTTTAACGAGTCAAACGCCAGATTGCTGCTTGTTTCTGGCATTAAACGCCAAGCTGTACCCTGTTTTTGGCGTTTAACGCCAGCTTGATGCTTCTTTCTACCGTTAAACGCCAGTCTGATTCTTCTTACTGGCGTTTAAACGCCAGTAAGCTCTTCCTCCAAGGTGAGCTGTTTTTAATGCTGTTTTTCATTTTGTTTTTAACTTTTCAGTTGTTTTTGTGACTTCACATGATCATCAACCTAAAGAAAACATAAAATAACAATTGAAAATAAGTAGATATCATTAAATAAAATTGGGTTGCCTCCCAACAAGCACTTCTTTAATATCAATAGCTTGATAGTGAGCTCTCATGGAGCCTCACAGATAATCAGAGCAAGGTTAGGGCCTCTTAACACCAAACTTAGAGTTTGGTTGTGGCCTCCCAACACCAAACTTAGAGTTTGGTTATGGCCTCCCAACACTAAACTTACTTTAAATGTGGGGGTTTTGTTTGACTCTGTACGGAGAAAAGCTTTTCATGCTTCCTCTCCATGGTTACAGAAGGAGAACCCTGAGTCTTGAATACAAGGTAGTCCCCATTCAACTGAAGGACCAACTCTCCTCTGTCAACATCAATCACAGCTTTTGCTGTGGCTAGGAAGGGTCTGCAAAGGATGATGGATTCATCCTCATCCTTCCCAGTGTCTAGGATTATGAAATCAACAGGGATGTAAAGGCCTTCAACCTTCACTAGCACGTCCTCTACTAGTCCATAAGCCTGTTTCATTGATTTGTCTACCATCTCTAGTGAGATTCTTGCATCTTGTACCTCAAAGATTCCCAGTTTCTCCATTACAGAGAGTGGCATGAGGTTTATCCCTGACCCCAGGTCACACAGAGCCTTCTCAAAGGTCATGGTGTCTATGGTACAAGGTATGAAGAATTTTTCGGGATCCGGTTTCTTCTGAGGTAATGTCTGCCTCATTAATGCATTCAGTTCATTGGTGAACAAGGGGGTTTATCCTCCCAAGTCTCATGACCAAATAACTTGGCATTCAGCTTCATGATTTCTCCTAGATACTTAGCAACTTGCTCTTTAGTGATGTCTTCATCCTCTTCAGAGAAAAAATATTCATCAGAGCTCATAATGGCAGAAGGAAGTTTAATGGAATCTCTATGGTCTCTGTATGAGCCTCAAATTCCTTTGGTTCCTCAAAGGGAAACTCCATTCTGTCCAGAGGACATCCCATGAGGCTTTTCTCACTGGAACTCATGTCCTGCTCACTCTCTCCAGGTTCGGCCATGTTGATCACGGTTATGGCCTTGCACTCTCTCTTGGGATTTTCTTCTGTATTGCTTGGGAGAGTACTGGGAGGAGTTTCAGTAATCTTCTTACTCAGCTGACCCACCTGTGCCTCCAAATTTCTAATGGAGGACCTTGTTTCATTCATGAAACTTAGTGTGGTCTTTGATAAACCACTATTTTATGGTTTATATTGTGTTTAATTGTGTGGTTTTATCATGATCTTTACCCACTTATTCATTAATTTAGCATGCATTTATATTTCCTTCCTGAAATTATTACATGATTGAAAACTGCTTCCTAGAGACTTTTAATTATGCATTTTAATTCTCCTTTATTCCATTCGATGCCGTGATCTGTGTGTTAAGCATTTCAGGCTTTATATGGCATGAATGAGTTCGAGATTAGAAAGGAAGCTAGCAAAATGGAAGGAGCATAAGAAATTGAGGAGATAACCAGCGAGAAGTGACACGTATTGGGTAAAGTAAATCTCGTATGGGTCCGACGATGCAGAGACATGGAACTGTGTGACACGCAGAAGTCCATCGAGTGGTACGTCCAGGCTCACATTTTCTACGTGCTCGGAACAGCTGTATTTCCAGATAAGTCGACGAATTCTTTGAAATCGAAGTTTTTGCCTCTACTTTGAGATTTTTACCACATTTCACTATATAGTTGGGGGCAGCTAGTCTGGCACATCTGTAAAGGTCGTTATGTAGTGCATCACGATACAGTTGTAAAGAAATGGATGGGCCCTTCGTTCTGCTTTTTGTTTGGGTGTGGGAGTCCAACTTGGCATGATCTTGTGAAAATCTTTCCCATGGTGCACATGTGTTTGCCATTCTATCTCCTGATCTCCCAATAACCTTTCTTTCCAATCAAGCTAGCTCGGATAAATCAATCGCACTATGCACCATAACCCTTGCATTTTGCATAGAATATCTGTGGCTCAGACTTATACACATTGTAATCAACTCCTCTAGAGACAGTGTAGCTTTTGATTGCAGATGTCACCGACTCTCTAAAACTAAAGTCTATTCTAACATCTCACCATCTTCCGCCGCTTCGCCTGCAACATGCGAACCTCCGTTAGTCGGTCAAGGCAAATAAAAGAAATGGTAGTCATAACTTTAATTAATAACCATGACATACTGGTGCACGAAATTGTGATCACACTTTTCACAACTCCGGTACAACTAACCAGCAAGTGCACTGCGTCGTCCAAATAATAAAACCTTACATAAGTAAGGGTCGATCCCATGGAGATTATCGGCTTGAAGCAAGCTATGGTCATCCTGTAAATCTTAGTCAGGCGGATTCAAATGGTTATGAGGTTTTGATAATTAAAAGATAAATAAAACATAAAATAAAATAAAGATACTTATGTAATTCATTGGTAGGAATTTTAGATAAGCGTTTGGAGATGCTTTGTTGCTTCTGAACCTCTGCTTTCCTATTGTCTTCATCCAATCATGTGTGCTCCCTTCCATGGCAAGCTGTATGATCCTCTCAGTGAAAATGGTCCAAGTAAAGTTTCTGTACAGCTAATCTACTATCGGATTTCTCATCTCGGATGAAAAATACCAGGTATAGCTACCGCACGGCTAATCATCTGTCGGTTCTCACTTGTGTCGGAAGAGGATCTCTCTATCCTTTTTCACATAGTCACTGCGCCCAACATTCGCGAGTTTGAAGCTCGTCACAGTCATCCCTTCCCAGATCCTACTCGAAATACCACAGATAAGGTTTAGACTTTCCGGATCTCAGGAATGTTGGCAATTGGTTCTAGCCTATACCACAAAGGTTCTAACCTCACGGAATCGGTCCGTGGATCAGAGACCTAAGAGAATATACTCCGGCTGTCATCTAATGACTACGTTGAACATCATGTAGACCATTTGTGGTTGTTAGGCACGCGGATCTTGGCTAAGCGAGTAACGATGATAGTGGGTGATTGTCATGGGTCACCCCTTCATTCTAACTTAACTGAATTAAGTACGAGAGTATATCTTAGAGAAAAGTAGGCGTGAATTGAAAGAGAAACAATAGTACTTGCATTAATTCATGAAGAACGGCAGAGCTCCGCACCTTAATCTATGAGGTGTAGAAACACCACTGTAGAAAATACATAAGAGAAAAAGGTCTGGGCATGGCCGAATGGCTAGCCTCCCAAATGTAACATAAAAGTCTCCAGCTAGATAAAAAGATAAGAATACAATAGTAAAATGTGCTATTTATACTAAACTAGTTACTAAGGATTACAGAAAATAAGTAACTAAGTGCAGATAGTGCAGAAATCCACTTTCGGGGCCCACTTGGTGTGTGCTTGGACTGAGCATTGAGCTTTACACGTGCATAGGTCTTTTCTGGAGTTAAACATCAGCTTGGATGCCAGTTTGGGCATTTAACTCCAGTTCTGGTGCCAGTTCTGGCGTTTTACGCCGGAAAAGGGTCTCTGGCTGGCTTGAACGCCAGTTTGGGCCATCAAATCTCGGGTAAAGTATGAACTATTAAATATTTCTGGAAAGCCCAAGATGTCTACTTTCCAACACAATTGAGAGCGTGCCAATTCAGCTTCTGTAGCTCAAGAAAATCCACTTCGAGTGCAGAAGGCTCAGAATCCAACAGCATCTGCAATCCTTTCTCAGCCTCTGAATCAGACTTTTGCCCAGATCCCTCAATTTTAGCCAGAAAATACCTGAAATTACAAAAAAACACACAAACTCATAGTAAAGTCCAGAAATGTGATTTTTGGATAAAAACTAATAAAAAGTAACTAAAACATACTAAAAACTATGTAAAAACAATGCCAAAAAGCGTATAAATTATCCGCTCATCACAACACCAAACTTAAATTATTGCTTCTCCCCAAGCAACTTAAAACAAAATAGGATAAAAAAAGAGAAAATACAATAAATTTCAAAAATATCAATGAAGATTAGTTTTAATTAGATGAGCGGAACTAGTAACTTTTTGCTTCTTAACAGTTTTGGCATCTCACTTTATCCTTTGAAGTTCAGAATGATTGGCATCCATAGGAACTCAGAATTCAGATAGTGTTATTGATTCTCCTAGTTTAGTATGTTGATTCTTGAACACAGCTACGTTATGAGTCTTGGCCGTGACCCTAAGCATTTTGTTTTCCCGTATTACCACCGGATACATAAATGCCACAGACACATAACTGGGTGAACCTTTTCAGATTGTGACTCAGCTTTGCTAGAGTCCCCAGTTAGAGGTGCCCAGAGTTCTTAAGCACGCTCTTTTTGCTTTGGATCATGACTTTAACCGCTTAGTCTCAAGCTTTTCACTTGACACCTTCACGCCACAAGCACATGGTTAGGGACAGCTTGATTTAGCTGCTTAGGCCAGGATTTTATTCCTTTGGGCCCTCCTATCCATTAATGCTCAAAGCCTTAGATCTTTTTTACCCTTGCCTTTTAGTTTAAAGGGTTATTGGCTTTTTCTGCTTGCTTTTTCTTTTTTCTTTCTTTTTCTTTAGTTTTTGCCATTTTTTTTCACAAGCTTTGTATTTTTCACTGCTTTTTCTTGCTTCAAGAATCAATTTTATGATTTTTCAGATTATCAATAACATTTCTCTTTTTTTCATTATTCTTTCAAGAGCCAACAATTTTAACATTCATAAACTTCACTATAAAAAATATGCACTGTTCAAGCATTTATTTAGAACACAAAAAGTATTGCCACCACATCAAAATAATTAAACTATTTTCAAGATATAATTCGAAACTCATGTACTTCTTTTTCTTTTTCAGAAAACATTTTTTATTTAAGAAAGGTGAAGGATTCATAGAACTTTCATAGCTTTTAAGACATAGACACTAGTGATCATGTAATGAAGACACAAACATAGACAAAACTAAAAGCATAGAAACGAAAAACAGAAAAAATAAGAACAAAAAAATTGAAGAACGGGTCCACCTTAGTGACGGCGGCTAGTTCTTCCTCTTGAAGATCCTATGGAGTGCTTGAGGTCCTCTACGTCTCTTCCTTGCCTTTGTTGCTCCTCTCTCATGGCCTTTTAGTCCTCTCTGATTTCATTGATGATAATGGAGTGCTCTTGGTGCTCCATCCTTAGTTGCTCTGTGTTAGAACTCAAATCTCCTAAAGAGGTGTTGAGTTGCTCCCAATAGTTGTGTGGAGGGAGATGCATCCCTTGAGGCATCTCAGGGATTTCTTGATGAGGGACTTCCTCATGCTCTTGTTGAGGTCCATGAGCGGTCTCTCTTGTTTGGTCCACTCTCTTTTTAGTGATGGGCTTGTCCTCTTCAATGAGGATGTCTTCCTCTATGACAATTCTAGCTGAATTGCATAGGTTACAGATGAGATGAGGGAAGGCTAACCTTGCCAAAGTGGAGGGCTTGTCCGCCACCTTGTATAGTTCTAGAGGTATGATCTCATGAACTTCTACTTCCTCTCCATTCATGATACTATGGATCATGATAGCCCAGTTGGTGCACAAAATTGTGATCTCAATAGCGCCACAAACTTGGTACACACAATCGTAATCTCAATTCTTCTTCACAACTTCGCACAACTAACTAGCAAGTGCACTGGGTCGTCCAAGTAATAAACCTTACATGAGTAAGGGTCGATCCCACGGAGATTGTTGGCTTGAAGCAAGATATGGTCATCTTGTAAATCTCAGTCAGGCAGATTCAAATGGTAATGAGGTTTTGATAATTAAAATATAAATAAAATAGAAGATAAGATAGAAATACTATTGTAAATTCATTGGTGAGAAATTTAGATAAGCGTATGGAGATGCTTTGCTCCTTCTGAATCTCTGCTTTCCTACTGTCTGCATTTAATCATTCGTACTCCTTTCCATGGCAAGCTGTATGTTGGGGATCACCGTTGTCAATGGCTACCATCCGTCCTCTCAGTGAAAATGGTCCAAATGCGCTGTCACAGCACGGCTAATCATCTGTCGATTCTCGATCATGTTGGAATAGGATCCATTGATCCTTTTGCGTCTATCACTATGCCCAACACTCGCGAGTTTGAAGCTCGTCACAGTCATCCCATCCCAGATCCTACTCGGAATACCACAGACAAGATTTAGACTTTCTGGATCTCAAGAATGCTGCCAATTGATTCTATCTTATACCACGAAGACTCCAATCTTTTGGAATGGAGGCTAAAAGATACACGTTCAAGCTATTGCAGATAGAACGGAAGTGGTTGTCAGGCACGCGTTCATAGGTGAGAATGATGATGAGTGTCACAGATCATCACATTCATCAGGTTGAAGTGCGGGTGAATATCTTGGAATAAGAATAAGCTTTAATTGAATAGAAAAGTAATAGTACTTCGCATTAATTCATGAGGAACAGCAGAGCTCCACACCTTAATCTATAGGGTGTAGAAACTCTACCATTGAAAATACATAAGTGAAAAAGGTCTAGGCATGGCTGAATGGTCAGCCCCTAAACATGTACAATGATAAAAGTCTCAAAAATGATCTAGAGATCTAAAATAAATCACTAAAAGTAGTTTTTATACTAAACTAGTAACTAGGGTTACAGAAAATAAGTAAATCATGCAGAAATATACTTCCGGGCCTACTTGGTGTGTGCTTGGGCTGAGCATTGATGCTTTCACGTGTAGAGACTTCTCTTGGAGTTAAACGCGCAGGTTGCAGCCTGTTTGTGGCGTTTAACTCTAGTTTGTGACCTGTTTCTGGCGTTTAACTTCAGAATAGGGCAGGAACTTGGCGTTTGAACGCCAGTTTGCATCGTCAACACTTGGGCAAAGTATGGACTATTATATATAGCTGGAAAGCCCTGGATGTCTACTTTCCAATGCAATTAAGAGCGCGTCAATTGGGTTTCTATAGCTCCAGAAAATCCATTTCGAGTGCAGGGAGGTTAGAATCCAATAGCATCTGCAGTCCTTAGTGATCCATGGTTCTTAGTGATCCATGCATTAGCATAGAACTCTTGAACCATTAAGATTCCGACTTATTGGATGGGGTTATTAAGAGCTTCCCAACCTCTTCTCTGAACCTCACATCAGATCTCTAGATATTCACTCTTTTTTAGCATGAAAGGGACTTCGGGAATCACCCTTTTCTTGGCCACAACTTCATAGAAGTGGTCTTGATGGACCTTTGAGATGAATCTCTCCATCTCCCATGACTCGGAGGTGGAAGCAATTGCCTTCCCTTTACTCTTTCTAGAGGTTTCTCTGGCCTTAAGGTGCCATTAATGGTTATGGAAAAATAAAAAACAGAGTTTTTTCCCATACCAAACTTAAAAGGTTTGCTTGTCCTCGACCAAAAGAAGAAAGAAAGGAGTAGAAGAAGAAGAAATGGAGGAGATAAAGGGGGTCTTGGTTTCGGCCAAGGGGGGTTTAAGTGTTTATGATGTGTGAAATTGAAGGTGGTAAGGAGAGGTATTTATAAGGTAAGAGAGAGATGAAATTCGTGTAAGAGGGGGTTGGGTTTGGAAGGAAAATGTTTAGAATTTGAATGGTGAGGTAGGTGGGGTTTTATGATGGATTTTTGGGAAATAGTGGATGGATGTGAGTGGTGAAGTGATTATGGGGATGAGGGTAGGACTTGATAGGTGAATGGTATCAGGGAAGAGTGTTATGGAGAGGTGTGAAGAGGAGAGAGAGTGAGTTGGGGTAGGTGGGGATCCTGCAGGGTCCACAGATCCTAAGGTGTCAGGGAATTCTGGTCCCTACACTTTTCTGGCGTTTAAATGCCCTCTGTGTGCCGTTTCTGGCGTTTAACGCCATCTCTGCTACCTTTTCTGGCGTTAAACGCTAGGCTGATGCCCTTTCTGGCGTTTAACGCCAACCAGACACCCTTTTCTGGCGTTAAACGCCAGTCTGTCTGCTAATTCTGGCGTTTAACGCCAGCCAGACAGCCAGACACCCTTTTCTGGCGTTTAACGCCAGTCTGTCTGCCATTTCTGGCGTTTAACGCCCAGAATGCTGCCAGACTGGGCGTTAAATGCCCATTCTGCTATCCTTACTGGCGTTTAAATGCCAGTAAGCCTGTCCTCCACGGTGTGCTGTTTTCGATGTTGTTTTTGATTCCGTTTTAATTCTGCAGTTGTTTTTGTGATTTTACATGATCATCTACCTAAAGAAAACATAACATGACAATGGAAAAAAAATGTCTATAAAAATAAATATAATTAAATAACATTGGGTTGCCTCCCAATATGCGCTTCTTTAATGTCAATAGCTTGACAGTGAGCTCTTAGAGAGCTTCATAGAGAATCAGAGCTTAATAGTGGCCTCCCAACACCAAACTTAGAATTTGAGTGTGGAGGCTCTGTTTGACTCTGTATTGAGAGAAGCTTTTCATGCTTTCTCTCCATGGTTACAGAAGAAGATCCTTGAGCCTTAAACACAAGGTAGTCCTCATTCAATTGAAGGACTAACTCTCCTCTGTCCACATCAATCATAGCCCTTGTTGTGGCCAGGAAGGGTCTTCCAAGGATGATGGATTCATCCTCATCCTTCCCAGTGTCTAGGATTATAAAGTCAGCAGGGATGTACAGGCCTTCAACCTTCACTAAGACATCCTCTACAAGTCCATAAACCTATTTCATTGATTTGTATGCCATCTCTAGTGAGATTCTTGCGGCTTGTACCCCAAAGATCCCTAGTTTCTCCATTACAGATAGTGGCATGAGCTTTATTCCTGACCCCAGGTCACACAGAGCCTTCTCAAAGGTCATGGTGCCTATCGTACAAGGTATTAAGAACTTTTCGGGAACCGGTTTCTTCTAAGGTAACTTCTGCTGAACCAAGGTATTCAGTTCATTGATGAGCAATGGAGGTTCATCCTCCCAAGTCTCATTACCAAATAACTTGGCGTTCAGCTTTATGATTGCTCCTAGGTACTGAGCAACTTGCTCTTCAACAATATCTTCATCTTCTTCAAAGGAAGAATACTCATCAGAGCTCATGAATGGCAACAGTAAGTTTAGTGGAATCTCTATGGTCTCTGTATGAGCCTCAGATTCCTTTTGTTCCTCAATAGGGAACTCCTTAATGGTTAGTGGACGTCCAGCAAGGTCTTCCTCACTGGAAATCACTGCCTCTTCCTCCTCTATAGGTTCAGCCACTTTGGTTATATTGATGGCCTTGCACTTTCTCTTTGGATTCTCTTCTATATTGCTTGGGAGAGTACTAAGAGGAGTTTCAGTAACTCTTTTACTCAGCTTACCTACTTGTGCCTCCAAATTTCTGATGGAGGACCTTGTTTCAGTCATGAAACTAAGAGTGGTCTTAGATAGATCAGAGATTATGGTTGCTAAATCAGAGAGGCTCTGCTTAGAATTCTCTGTCTGTTGCTCAGAAGATGATGGAAAAGGCTTGCTATTGCCAAACCTATTTCTCCCACCATTATTATTATTGAAGCCTTGTTGAGGCTTCTGTTGATCCTTCCATTAGAAATTAGGATGATTCCTCCATGAAGGATTGTAAGTGTTTCCATAGGATTCTCCCATGTAATTTATCTCTTCCATTGCAGGATTCTCAGGGTCATAAGTTTCTCCTTTAGAGGAGGCTTCTTAGTACTGTCGGATGCAGCTTGCATTCCAGTCAGATTCTGAGAAATCATATTGACTTGTTGAGTCAATATTTTATTCTGAGCCAATATTACATTCAGAGTATCAATCTCAAGAACTCCTTTCTTCTGAGTCATCCCATTATTCACAAAATTTCATTCAGAAGTATACATGAACTGGTTATTTGCAACCATCTCAATGAGTTCCTGGCCTTCTGCAGAGGTTTTCTTCAGATGAAGAGATCCACCAGCAAAGTGGTCCAATGACATCTTGGACAATTCAGACAGACCATCATAGAATATACATAAGATGCTCCATTCTGAAAGCATGTCAGAAGGACACCTTCTGATCAATTACTTGTATCTTTCCCAAGCTTCATAGAGGGATTCACCTTCCTTCTGTTTGAAGGTTTGGACTTCCACTCTAAGCTTTCTCAACTTTTGAGGTGGAAAGAATTTGGCCAAGAAAGCATTGACCAATTTTTCCCAAGAGTTCAGGCTTACTTTAGGTTGTGAGTCTAACCATATCCTAGCTCTATCTCTTACAGAAAAAGGGGAAAAGTAGAAGTCTGTAGACCTCAGGATTAACCCCATTGGTCTTAACAGTGTCACAGATTTGCAAGAATTCAGCTAAGAACTGATGAGGATCTTCCAATGGAAGTCCATGAAACTTGCAATTATGCTGCATTAGAGAAACTAATTGAGGCTTAAGCTCAAAGTTGTTTGCTCCAATTGCAGGAATTGAGATGCTTCTTCCATAGAAGTCGGAAGTTGGTGTAGTAAAGTCACCAAGCACCTTCCTTGGATCTCCACCATTGTTGTTGGGTTCGGCTGCCATGTCTACTTCTTTTTCAAAAATTTCTGTAAGGTCCTCTCTGGAGTGTTGTGCCTTAGCTTCTCTTAGCTTCCTCTTCAGAGTCCTTTCAGGTTCAGGATCAGCTTCAACAAGAATGTCTTTATCCATGTTTCTGCTCATATGAAAAAGAAGAGAATAGAAAAGCAGAGGAATCCTCTATGTCACAGTATAGATATTCCTTTATGTGAGTATAAGAATAGAAGAATAAAAGAATGAGATAGAAGAAGAAATTCGAACACAGAGAGAGGGAGAGGGTTTGAATTATGAGTAGAAGAGAAGTGTTAGTAAATAAATAAAATAAATAGAAAGAGATGAGAGAGAGAGAGAGAGAATATTCGAATATTACTTAAAAGAAAAGAAAAATGTTTTTGTTTTTATTTTAATTATAAGTTAGAATTCGAATTTTAAGAAAAGAAATAGAAGCAAATTGAAAACTAAATAAATTAATTAATTAAAAAGATTTTTGAAAAATTTATTAGTTAGTTCTCGAAATTAATGAGAGAGAAAAGTAGTTAGATAATTTTGAAAAAGATAAGAAATAGTAAATTTTTTTTTAAATTAAAACAAACAAGTCAAGTGGTTAATGGAAAAAGATTTGAAAATAAATTTTGAAAAGATAAGAAGTTATAGAAAGATTTTGAAATAAAAATTTTAAAAAGATATGATTGAAATTTATTTTGAAAAAGATTTGAAAAAGAAATTTAAAAAGATTTGATTTTGAAAATTAAAGTTGATGACTTCACTAACAAGAAACTAAAAGATATGATTCTAGAATTTAAAGATTGAACCTTTCTAAACAGGAAAGTAACAAACTTGAAATTTTAGATTCAAAACATTAAATGTTAGCAATAATTTCAAAAATTATGAAATAAAATTAAGAGAAAGATTTTGAAAATTAATTAAAAAAAATTTCGGAAAACATGAAAGAAAGATGAAAAAGATTTTATTTTTGAAAAAGATTTGAAAAGATAAAGTTTTTAAATTGAAATTTTGACTTGACTAATAAGAAACAACTAAATTTTGAAAATTTTTTACTAAGTCAATCCAAAATTTCGAAATTTATGAGTAAAATAAGGGAAAGATATTTTTTTATTTTTTTGAATTAATGAAGAAAGAGAAAAACAACAAAATGACACAAGACATAAGAATTTATAATTAAAACAAATAATGCATGCAAGAACACTTTGAATGTCAAGATGAACACCAAGAACACTTTGAAAATCATGATGGACATCAAGAACATATTTTTGAAAATTTTTAAGAAAAGAAAGACACGCAAGACACCAAACTTAAAAATTTTTAAACTTTAGACACTAATAATTCGAAATTGCATATGAAAAATAAGAAAAGACACAAAACAAGAAAATTTAAAGATCAAACAAGGAAAATCATGAAGAACAACTTGAAGATCAAAGAAGAACACAATGCATGACTTTTCAAAAATTTTAAGAAAATTAAAAAAGATGCAATTGACACCAAACTTAAAATTTGACACAAGACTCAGACAAGAAACACAAAAATTTTTTTTTTGGTTTTTATGATTTTATTATTATTTTTTTTTGTATATTTTTCAAAAAAAATTTTGGAAATAGAAAATAAAGAAATTCAAAATTTTTAATAAGAATTCCAGGATTCGTGCAATGGTAGTCTAAAGCTTCGGTCCAAAAGAATTAGACATGGCCAAATGGCCAGCCAAGCTTTAGCATAACAAATACAAACATGTCCATTCTACAATGGAAAGTGAAAACCTCAGTCCAAAAGATTAGACATGGCTTAATAGCCAGTCAGGTTTCAACATATCTCATGAAACTCTAGAATTCAATCTTAAAAATTTTTGAATGATTTGTTTTCAAAAATAAAATTAAAAAGCTTAAACATAAAATAAAATTACCTAATCTAAGCAACAAGATGAACCGTCAGTTGTCCAAACTCGAACAATCCCCGGCAACGGCGCCAAAAAACTTGGTGCACGAAATTGTGATCACACGTTTCACAACTCCGGTACAACTAACCAGCAAGTGCACTGGGTCGTCCAAGTAATAAAACCTTACGCGAGTAAGGGTCGATCCCACGGAGATTGTCGGCTTGAAGAGTCATCCTGTAAATCTTAGTCAGGCGGATTCAAATGGTTATGAGGTTTTGATAATTAAAAGATAAATAATACATAAAATAAAATAAATATACTTATGTAATTCATTGGGGGGAATTTCAGATAAGCGTTTGGAGATTCTTTGTTGCTTCTGAACCTCTGCTTTCCTATTGTCTTCATCCAATCATGCGTGCTCCCTTCCATGGCAAGCTGTATGATCCTCTCAGTGAAAATGGTCCAAGTACGGTTTCTGCACGGCTAATCAACTGTCAGATTTCTCGTCTCGGATGAAAAATACCAGGTACAGCTACCGCACGGCTAATCATCTGTCGATTCTCACTTGTGTCGGAATAGGATCTCTCTATTCTTTTGTACACTGTCACTGTGATGAGCGGATAATTTATACGCTTTTTGGCATTATTTTTACATAGTTTTTAGTATGATTTAGTTAGTTTTTAGTATATTTTTATTAGTTTTTAAACAAAAATCACATTTCTGGACTTTACTATGAGTTTGTGTGTTTTTCTATGATTTCAGGTAATTTCTGGCTGAAATTGAGGGACTTGAGCAAAAATCAGATTCAGAGGTTGAAGAAGGACTGCAGATGCTGTTGGATTTTGACCTCCCTGCACTCAAAGTGGATTTTCTGGAGCTACAAGGGTCCAAATGGCACGCTCTCAATTGCGTTGGAAAGTAGACATCTAGGGCTTTCCAGAAATATATAATAGTCCATACTTTTCCTGAGTTTAGATGACGCAAACGGGCGTTCAAATCTAGCTCTCTGCCCTATTCTGGAGTTAAACGCCAGAAATAGGTTGCAAAGCAGAGTTAAACGCCAGAAACAAGTTACAAACTGGTGTTTAACTCCAAGGAGGACCACTACACGTGAAAGCTTCAATGCTCAGCCCAAACACACACCAAGTGGGCCCGGAAGTGGATTTCTACATCATTTACTCATTTTTGTAAACCCTAGTAACTAGTTTAGTATAAATAAGACTTTTTACTATTGAGATCTCGAGACGTTTAGTTCTTAGATTATGGAGGCTGGCCATTCGGCCATGCCTGGACCATTATCACTTATGTATTTTCAACGGTAGAGTTTCTACACACCATAGATTAAGGTGTGGAGCCCTGCTGTTCCTCATGAATTAATGCAAAGTACTATTATTTTTCTATTCAATTAAAGCTTATTCCTATTCTAAGATATTCATTCGCACCCAAGAACATGATGAATGTGATGATTATGTGACGCTCATCACCATTCTCACTTATGAACGCGTGCCTGACAACCACTTCCGTTCTACATGAAGATGAGATAGAATGAGTATCTCTTAGGTATCTAATACAGGGGACCGAGTCTGAGATATTAGAGTCTTCGTGGTATAAGTTAGAATCCATAGACGGCCATTCCCGAGATCCGGAAAGTCTAAACCTTGTCTGTGGTATTCCGAGTAGGATCTGGGAAGGGATGGCTGTGACGAGCTTCAAACTCGTGAGTGCTGGGTGTAGTGACAGACGCAAAAGGATTACTGAATCCTATTCCAGTATGATGATTAGCCATGCAGTGATAGCGCATTGGACCATTTTCACTGAGAGGACGGGATGTAGCCATTGACAACGGTGATGCCCAACATACAGCTTGCCATAGAAAGGAGTGGGAATGATTGGATGAAGACAGCAGGAAAGCAGAGGTTCAGGAGGAACGAAAGCATCTCTATACACTTATTTGAAATTCTCACCAATGACTTACATAAGTATCTCTATCCTATTTTATGTTTTATTTATCTCTTAATTATTAAAACTCTATAACCATTTGAATCCACCTGACTGAGATTTACAAGGTGACCATAGATTGCTTCAAGCCGAAATCTCCGTGGGATCGACCTTTACTCACGTAAGGTTTATTACTTGGACGACCCAGTGCACTTGCTGGTTAGTTGTGCGAAGTTGTGACAAAGTGTGTGAATTACGTTCCGAGCACCAAGTTTTTGGCGCCGTTGTTAAGGATCACAATTTCGTGCACCAAGTTTTTGGCGCCGTTGCCGAAGCTTGTTCGAGTTTGGACAACTGACAGTTCATCTTGTTGCTCAGATTAGGTAATTTTATTTTAATTTTAAGTTTTTGCTTTTATTCTTATTATTTTCGAAAAAAATCAAAAAAAAATTTCAAAAAAAAATAAATTATTCTATGGCTTCAGAATTTTTAAGAATGAATTCTAGAATTTCAAGAGATATGTTGAATCCTGGCTGGCTGTTAAGCCATGTCTAATCTTTTGGACCGAGGTTTCACTTATCCTTAAGAGAAGAGCTTCTTTGTCTTCTTCAGCAATTCAGCTGTTGTATGCCTGATTTGTATCTGCTAAAGCTTGGCTGGCCATTGGCCATGTCTAGTGTTTTGGACCGGAGCTTTCACTGAAAGCTTGGCTGGGTAGTAAGCCATGTCTAATTCATGGACCGGAGCTTTAGACTAGCATTGAATGATTCCTGGAATTCTCATTAAAAATTTTGAAATCCTTAATTTTCTTTTTCCAATTAATTTTCAAAAAATACCAAAAATTTTAATAAAATCATAAAATAAAAAATAATTTGATGTTTCTTGTTTAAGTCTTGCGTCAATTTTTAAGTTTGGTGTCAATTGCATGTTTATCTCTTTCTTGCATTTTTCGAAAATCCATGCATTGCATTCTTCATGATCTTCAAGTTGTTCTTGGTAAGTCTTCTTGTTTGATCTTTAAAATTTCTTGTTTGGTGTCTTTTCTTGTTTCTCATATGCATTTTTGAATTATTAATGTCTCAACATTGAAAATTTCTAAGTTTGGTGTCTTGCATGTTTTTCTTTTCTTAAAAATTTTCAAAAATAAGTTCTTGGTGTTCATCTTGACATTCAAAGTGTTCTTGGTGTTCATCTTGACACTCATAGTGTTCTTGCATGCATCTTTTATTTTAATCCAAAATTTTTATGTTTTGCATCAATTTTATGTTTTTCTCTTTCTTCATTAAAATTCAAAAATAAAAAAATATCTTTTCCTTTTTCACTCATAAATTTTTGAAAATTTGAGTTGACTTTTTCAAAAATTTTTAAAATCTAGTTGTTTATTATGAGTCAAATCAAATTTTCAATTTAAAAATTCTATCTTTTTCAAATCTTTTTCAAAAATCAAGTCTTTTTCATTTTTTCTTTCATATTTTCGAAAATTTTAAATTTTGATTTCAAAATCTTTTTCTTATTTCCATTTCCTATTTTCGAAATTATTGCTAACAATTAATGTGATTGATTCAAAATTTTTTAAGTTTGTTACTTGCCTAGTAAGAAAGGTTCAATCTTTAAATTTTAAAATCATATCTTTTTGTTTCTTGTTAGTCAAGTAATCAACTTTAATTTTCAAAATCAAATCTTTTTAAATTTCTTTTTCAATTCTTTTTTTTCAAAATAAATGTCAATCACATCTTTTTCAAAATCAATTTCAAAATTTTTTCTAACCTCTTATCTTTTTAAAATTGATTTTCAAATCTTTTTCAAACTAATCCTATCTTTTTGTTTGATTCTTATCTTTTTCAAAACTACCTAACTAATTTTCTCTCTCTAATTTTCGAAAATCACCTTCCTCTTTTTCAAAATTCCTTTTTAATTAACTATTTATTTTAAATTTTAATTTGATTTAATTTTATTTGTCTTTTTAATTTTCAAATTTTAACTTTAATTTTAAATTAAAAATAAAAATATTTTTCATTTCTTTTCAATTATTTTCGAAAATTCTTCTCTCTCACCTCCTTCTAATTATTTATTTATCTACTAACACTTCTCTTCCACCCAAGAATTCGAACCCACTCTTCCCTTCTGTATTTGGATTCTTATCTTTTCCTTCCTCTATTCTTCTCTTCTTATACTTATATAAGGAATCTCTATACTGTGACATAGAGGATTTCATATTTTCTTTTCTATTTTCTTCTTTTTTATATGAGCAGGAACAAGCATAAGAACATTCTTGTTGAAGTTGATCCTGAACCTGAAAGGACTCTGAAGAGGAAGCTAAGGGAAGCTAAAGCACAACTCTCTGGGGAAAATATGACAGAAATTTTCGAAAAAGAAGGAGACATGGCCGAAAATAATAACAATGCAAGGAAGATGCTTGGTGACTTAACTGCACCAAATTCCAATTTACATGGAAGAAGCATCTTAATCCCTGCCATTGGAGTAAACAATTTTGAGCTAAAGCCTCAATTAGTTTCTCTGATGCAACAGAACTACAAGTTTCATGGACTTCCATCAGAAGATCCTTTTCAGTTCTTAACTGAGTTCTTGAAGATCTGTGATACTGTTAAGACCAATGGGGTTGACTCCGAGGTCTACAGGCTTATGCTTTTCCCGTTTGCTGTAAGAAACAGAGCTAGAATATGGTTGGACTCTCAACCTAAAGATAGCCTGAACTCTTGGGATAAGCTAGTCACGGCTTTCTTAGCCAAGTTCTTTCCTCCTCAAAAGCTTAGCAAGCTTAGAGTGGATGTTTAAACCTTCAAATAGAAAGAAGGTGAATCCCTCTATGAAGCTTGAGAGAGATACAAGCAACTGACCAAAAAGTGTTCTTCTGACATGCTTTTAGAATGGACCATCCTGGATATATTCTATGATGGTCTGTCTGAATTATCTAAGATGTCATTGGACCATTCTGCAGGTGGATCCATTCACCTAAAGAAAACACCTGTAGAAGCTCAGGAACTCATTGACATGGTTGCAAATAACCAGTTCATGTACACTTCTGAAAGGAATCCTGTGAGTAATGGGATGCCTCAGAGGAAGGGAGTTCTTGAAATTGATACTCTGAATGCCATATTGGCTCAGAATAAAATATTGACTCAGTAAGTTAATATGATTTCTCAGAGTCTGAATGGATTGCAAGATGCATCCAACAGTACTCAAGAGGCATCTTCTGAAGAAGAAGCTTATGATCCTGAGAACCCTGCAATAGCAGAGGTGAATTACATGGGGGAACCCTATGGGAATACCTATAATCCCTCATGGAGAAATCATCCAAATTTCTCATGGAAGGATCAACAAAAGCCTCAACAAGGCTTTAATAATGGTGGAAGAAACAGGTTTAGCAATAGCAAGCCTTTTCCACCATCCACTCAGCAACAGACAGAGAATTCTGAGCAGAAACCATCTAGCTTAGCAAATATAGTCTCTGATCTATCTAAGGCCACTTTAAGTTTCATGAATGAAACAAGGTCCTCCATTAGAAATTTGGAGGCACAAGTGGGCCAGCTGAGTAAAAGAGTCACTGAAACCCCTCCTAGTACTCTCCCAAGCAATACAGAAGAGAATCCAAAAAGAGAGTGTAAGGCCATTACCTTACTTGGTGTGGCCGAACCCAAAGAGGAGGAGGAAGACGTGAATCCTAGTGAGGAAGACCTCCTGGGACGCTCAGTGACCAATAAGGAGTTTCCCTTTGAGGAACCAAAGGAATCTAAGACTCATCTAGAGACTATAGAGATTCCATTGAACCTCCTTTTGCCCTTCATGAGTTCTGATGAGTATTCATCCTCTGAAGAGGATGAAGACATTACTGAAGAGCAAGTTGCTAAATACCTTGGTGCAATCATGAAGTTGAATGCCAAATTATTTGGTAATGAGACTTGGGAAGATGAACCTCCCTTGCTCACCAATGAACTAAATGCATTGGATAGGCATAAATTACCTCAAAAGAAACAGGATCCTGGTAAATTCCTAATTCCCTGTAACATAGGCACCATGACCTTCGAGAAAGCTCTGTGTGACCTGGGGTCAGGAATAAACTTAATGCCACTCTTTGTAATGGAGAAACTTGGGATCTATGAGGTACAAGCTGCCAGAATCTCTTTAGAGATGGCAGACAACTCAAGAAAATAGGCCTATGGATTAGTAGAGGACGTGTTAGTAAAGGTTGAAGGCCTTTACATCCCTGCTGATTTCATAATCCTAGACACTGGGAGGGATGAGGATGAATCCATCATCCTTGGAAGACCCTTCCTAGACACACCAAAAGCTGTGATTGATGTGGACAGAGGAGAGTTAGTCCTTAAACTGAATGAGGACAACCTTGTGTTTAAAACTCAAGGATCTCCTTCTGTAACCATAGAGAGGAAGCATGAAAAGCTTCTCTCACTGTAGAGTCAACCAAAGCCCCCACAGTCAAACTCTAAGTTTGGTGTTGGGAGGCCATAACCAAACTCTAATTTTGGTGTCCACATTCAAACTCTAAGTTTGGTGTTGGGAGGTTCCAACCTTGCTCTGATTATCTGTGAGGCTCCATGAGAGCTCACTGTCAAGCTATTGACATTAAAGAAGCGCTTGTTGGGAGGCAACCCAATGTTATTTAATTATATCTATTTATTTTCTATTGTTATTTTATGTTTTTTTTAGGTTGATGATCATGTTGAGTCACAAAAACTACTGAAAAATAAAAAACAGAATAAAAAACAGCATTAAAAATAGCACACCCTGGAGGAAGAGCACTCTGGCATTTAAACGCCAGAAACAAGCATTTGTCTGGCATTTAACGCCAGAAACAAGCACCAAGCTGGTGTTTAACCCCAGAAACAAGCATCAACCTGGCGTTAAACGCCAGAAACAGGCTACATTTGGGCGTTTAACGCCAAAAACAGGCAACAGTTTGGCGTTAAATGCTAGTATTGCATACAAAGGGCATTTTGCACGCCCAATTGGAGCAGGGATGCTAAGTCCTTGACCCCTCTGGATCTGTGGACCCCACAGGATTCCCTCAGGATCTGTGGATCCCACAGGATCCCCACCTTTTCTTCTCTCCTCTTCACACCTTTCCATAACACTCTTCCCCAAAATAACCTCCATCAATCACCTCCATTACTCCTCCAAAACCATCATACAACCCACCTACACCCACCCACTCAAATTCAAACCATCACTACTTCCTTTTCACACATCATAACCACCTAAAACCCCCTTGGCCGAACCATTCACATACCTCCATCTCCTCCATTTTCTTCTTCTTCTACTACTTTTTTTCTTCTTTTGCTCGAGCACGAGCAAACCTTTTAAGTTTGGTGTGGTAAAAGTATTGCTTTTTGTTTTTCCATAACCATTAATGGCACCTAAGGCCAGAGAAACCTCAAGAAAGAGAAAAGGATGGAGTAAACAAGAGATCATAGACCTCAACAAGAGCATGAGGAAATTCCTAACCATGAAATCCCTGAGATGCCTCAAGGGATGCACTTCCCTCCACAAAACTATTGGGAGCAAATCAACACTTCCCTAGGAGAATTAAGTTCCAACATGGGACAACTAAGGATGGAGCACCAAGAGCATTCCATCATCCTCCATGAGATTAGAGAAGATCAAAGAGCTATGAGGGAGGAGCAACAAAGACAAGGAAGAGACATAGAGGAGCTCAAGAGCACCATTGGTTCTTCAAGAAGAGAAAGACGTCACCCTCACTAAGGTGGACCCATTCCTTAATCTCCTTGTTTTTATTTTCTATTTTTCGTTTACTATGCTTTATGTTTATGTTTGTGTCTTATTATATGATCATTAGTATTTAAGTATCTATGCCTTAAAACTATGAATGTCCTATGAATCCATCACCTCTCTTAAATGAAAACTGTTTTAATTACAAAAGAACAAGAAGTACATGGTTTCGAATTCATCCTTGAAACTAGTTTATTTATTTTGATGTGGTGACAATACTCTTTGTTTTCTGAATAAATGCTTGAACAGTGCATATGTCTTTTGATATTGTTGTTTATGAATGTTAAATATGTTGGCTCTTGAAAGAATGATGAAAAGGAGACATGTTATTTGATAATCTGAAAAGTTATAAAAATGATTCTTGAAGCAAGAAAAAGCAGTGAATACAAAAGCTTGCGAAAAAAAAGAGAGAAGAAAAATGGCGAAAAAAAAAGAAAAAGAAAAAGCAAACAGAAAAAGCCAAAAGCTCTTTAAACCAAAAGGCAAGAACAAAAAGCCAATAGCCCTTAAAACCAAAAGGCAAGGGTAATAAAAAGGATCCAAGGCTTTGAGCATCAGTGGATAGGAGGGCCTAAAGGAATAAAATCCTGGCCTAAGCGGCTAAACCAAGCTGTCCCTAACCATGTGCTTGTGGCGTGAAGGTGTCAAGTGAAAACTTGAGACTGAGCGGTTAAAGTCGAGGTCCAAAGCAAAAAGAAGAGTGTGCTTAAGAACCCTGGACACCTTTAATTGGGGACTTTAGCAAAGCTAAGTCACAATCTGAAAAGGTTCACCCAATTATGTGTCTGTGGCATTTATGTATCCGGTGGTAATACTGGAAAACAAAGTGCTTAGGGCCACGGCCAAGACTCATAAAGTAGCTGTGTTCAAGAATCAACATACTGAACTAGGAGAATCAATAACACTATCTGAATTCTGAGTTCCTATAGATGCCAACCATTCTGAACTTCAAAGGATAAAGTGAGATGCCAAAACTGTTCAGAGGCAAAAAGCTACTAGTCCCACTCATCTGATTGGAGCTAAGTTTCATTGATATTTTGGAATTTATAGTATATTCTCTTCTTTTTATCCTATTTGATTTTCAGTTGCTTGGGGACAAGCAACAATTTAAGTTTGGTGTTGTGATGAGCGGATAATTTATACGCTTTTTGGCATTATTTTTACATAGTTTTTAGTATGATTTAGTTAGTTTTTAGTATATTTTTATTAGTTTTTAAATAAAAATCACATTTCTGGACTTTACTATGAGTTTGTGTTTTTTTCTGTGATTTCAGGTAATTTCTGGCTGAAATTGAGGGACTTGAGCAAAAATCAGATTCAGAGGATGAAGAAGGATTGCAGATGCTGTTGGATTCTGACCTCCCTGCACTCAAAGTGGATTTTCTGGAGCTACAGGAGTCCAAATGGCGCGCTCTCAATTGCATTGGAAAGTAGACATCCAGTTCTTTCCAGCAATATATAATAGTCCATACTTTGCTCGAGTTTAGACGATGCAAACTAGCGTTCAACACCAGCTCTCTGCCCTATTCTAGAGTTAAACGCTAGAAACAGGTTGCAAAGCATAGTTAAACGCCAGAAACAAGTTACAAACTGGCGTTTAACTCCAAGGAAGACCTCTACACGTGAAAGCTTCAATGCTCAGCCCAAGCACACACCAAGTGGGCCCGGAAGTGGATTTCTACATCATTTACTCATTTCTGTAAACCCTAGTAACTAGTTTAGTATAAATAGGACTTTTTACTATTGAGATCTCGGGACGTTTATTTCTTAGATTAAATGGCCAGCCTGGACCATTATCACTTATGTATTTTCAACGGTAGAGTTTTTACACACCATAGATTAAGGTGTGGAACGCTGCTGTTCCTCATGAATTAATGCAAAGTACTATTGTTTTTCTATTTAATTCAAGCTTATTCCTATTCTAAGATATTCATTCGCACCCAAGAACATGATGAATGTGATGATTATATAACGCTCATCACCATTCTCACTTATGAATGCGTGCCTGACAACCATTTCCGTTCTACATGAAGATGAGATAGAATGAGTATCTCTTAGGTATCTAATACAGGGGACCGAGTCTGAGATATTAGAGTCTTCGTGGTATAAGTTAGAATCCATGGACGGCCATTCCCGAGATCCGGAAAGTCTAAACCTTGTCTGTGGTATTCCGAGTAGGATCTGGGAAGGGATGGCTGTGAGGAGCTTCAAACTCGCGAGTGCTAGGCGTAGTGACAAACACAAAAGGATTACTGAATCCTATTCCAGTATGATCGAGAACCGACAGATGATTAGCCATGCATTGACAGTGCATTGGACCATTTTCACTGAGAGGACGGGATGTAGCCATTGACAACGGTGATGCCCAACATACAGCTTGCCATAGAAAGGAGTGGGAATGATTGGATGAAGACAGTAGGAAAGTAGAGGTTCAGGAGGAACGAAAGCATCTCTATACGCTTATCTGAAATTCTCACCAATGACTTACATAAGTATCTCTATCCTATTTTATGTTTTATTTATCTCTTAATTATTAAAACTCTATAACCATTTGAATCCTCCTGACTGAGATTTACAAGGTGACCATAGCGTGCTTCAAGCAAAAAATCTCCGTGGGATCGACCCTTACTCACGTAAGGTTTATTACTTGGATGACCCAGTGCACTTGCTGGTTAGTTGTGCGAAGTTGTGACAAAGTGTGTGAATTACGTTCTGAGCACCAAGTTTTTGGCGCCGTTGTTAAGGATCACAATTTCGTGCACCACACTGCGACCAACATTCACGAGTTTGAAGCTCGTCACAGTCATCCCTTCCCAGATCCTACTCGGAATACCACAGACAAGGTTTAGACTTTCCAGATCTCAGGAATGCTGCCAATTGGTTCTAGCCTATACCACGAAGGTTCTAAACTCACGGACTCGGTCCGTGGATCAGAGACCCAAGAGGATATACTCCGGCTGTCGTCCAATGACTACGTTGAACATCATGTAGACCGCTTGTGGTTGTCAGGCACGCGGATCTTGGCTAAGCGAGTAACGAAGATTGTGGGTGATTGTCACGGTTCACCCCTTCATTCTGACTTAACTAAATTAAGTACGAGAGTATATCTTGGAGAAGAAGTAGGCGTGAATTGAAAGAGAAACAATAGTACTTGCATTAATTCATGAAGAACAGCAGAGCTCTGCACCTTAATCTATGAGGTGTAGAAACTCCACCGTAGAAAATACATAAGAGAAAAAGGTCTAGGCATGGCCGAATGGCCAGCCTCCCAAATGTAACATAAAAGTCTCAAGCTAGATAAAAAGATATGAATACAATAGTAAAACGTGCTATTTATACTAAACTAGTTACTAAGGATTACAGAAAATAAGTAACTAAAGGAAGATAGTGCAGAAATCCACCTCTGGGGCCCACTTGGTGTGTGCTTGGGCTGAGAATTGAGCTTTACACGTGCATAGGCCTTTTCTAGAGTTAAACGCCAGCTTGGATGCCAGTTTGGGCGTTTAACTCCAATTCTGGTGCCAGTTCTGGCGTTGGCTTGTTTGGGCCATCAAATCTAGTGTAAAGTATGGACTATTATATATTGCTGGAAAGCCCAAGATATCTAATTTCCAACGCAATTGAGAGCGCGCCAATTGGGCTTCTGTAGCTCCAGAAAATCTACTTCGAGTGTAGGAGGGTCAGAATCCAACAGCATCTGCAGTCCTTTCTCAGCCTCTGAATCAGACTTTTGCTCATATCCCTCAATTTCAGCCAGAAAATATCTGAAATTACAGAAAAACATACAAACTCATAGTAAAGTCCAGAAATATGATTTTTGCATAAAAACTAATAAAAAGCAACTAAAACATACTAAAAACTATGTAAAAACAATGCCAAAAAGCGTATAAATTATCCGCTCATCACATACCCATATTCGTATGCTCAGGAAATTCTGGGACATGCATGGCTGCGAGATCCTGAGTTCACATAAAAAGACAGATCACCAAAGGGATGCTGGTTTACAAGTGCATCTGCTTCATTTTGCACTGCCGGATTGCCTGTCAGGTCTCCATCGTTGTTTTCGTCATCGACTTCGTAGTTGGCTTCAAACTCCTTTTCACTATCGTTGTTATCTTCTTCCCAATCCATATCCCCGAGCTCATCAACATTGACCTCCTCGCCAACCGCGCCCAACCCTATATGCTATTCAAACTCAACGTGCAGCTCTATCAACGGCACGTGAAATCGGGTTCATTGATAAATATAGAACATCTGCTGCATACATGCGTCATCAGTGATGGACATTGTTTGAAACTGTATTAGCCCACCAATACTTGTACAGGATTCCTATATAAAATGTTGCTCACCCTCTTCGAAATGTGACTTTGTATGTTCTCACAAAGACCATTTTATAACTCTACAAAACACATGGTGCATGGAATAGCAAATGAAAACAGACATTCACAAACAAAAGTTACTCTTTCGTGTATGTTTGATGTAATCTCACCGTTATAATACACTCGCAAATTTGCAATACCTTCCATAACCTCAACTTCACCTAATCCGACTTTTTTGACACAACTAATTGTCAAAAAAACTCACAAGTATGAAATATATGAAAGAAAGGAATGGGAGTAGAAGTGAGGTACGAGTCTGGATGAATTGAGTTTCGTATTTATAGATAAGACTGTCGATTAAAATATTTTTTCTGTAAAAAATGCAAGTTGTGTTTTGTAGCTTTAAATAGAAAAATTCTACACATTTAAAACGCAACCTGTATTTTGGTATCTCAAAAACATAAAAATAAAAAAAACCCATTTAACAAACACAAGATACATTTTGCTCATTTAAAAAAAAGAAAAAGAAAAAACTGACATACATAAAACGCAACATGCGTTTGATTTATTTCATAAATATAAACAAAAAGGAAACAGAATAAAAAAGTAAAACGTAGGTTACAATTTTCACTGATATCATAGCAGTATAAATATTTTATACACATCTATTTCATTGAGTTACACCATAATTATTTCATATGAAAAAAAATTAGCTACTTATTTCTTTACTAATAATAATTTTTTTTTATCTACCAGCTGTAATTAGATACAATTGTTTATTTATGTAATTTACTCATTAAAAAAAGTACACGTAATTTTGAAGAAAAAATAATAACAATAAGAAATTGTAAATGGAACCTGCACGAAGTGACCGTTGAATAATGAATTAATGATGCCAGCATGTAAGACTAATATAAAAATCTTCATAGATAAAAATTGGCCATTGATTACGCCCACAAATTAGAAACGACAATGGAAGTTAGCGACATAGAAAGGAACCTGCATGTGGCTTGTGATGTGGAATCTTATTTCATTACTTTTTTTCTTGGTTAATGCAATGTATGTTTGTAAAGGTAACTTATCAAACTGAGACTGCATTGAACAAGAAAGCGACACATCATTCGTATATGTATGTACGGTTGTACCTCTTGCCAAATTTTCTTTGCTCCATAAATATTAAATAATCAACTCTTTGAATTCCAAGTCAATGCTTAGACCATCATGTTAATTCTTCGTTGTATCTTATTATGGCTCAAAAGTTGAATATACTTGCATTCAATGGTTTAATTAGAAAATTATTCAGAGAACGAAAAATCTAAACACGATCTGTCATTGATCACTAGTGTGTGTATATAAATACAATAATATTTGAAAGATTTGAAAATTTAGCTCAAATATTTTAAAATAATTTTATTTAATATTTATTAATTATTATTAAAATAATTAAATAATTTTAGATATAATAGATATTAAAAAAATAGACCACTAAAATTTATTATTTTTTATTATTAATTAATCATTAATACTAAAAAAATATAAATTAAAAATATATTATTAAATTATTAAACTAAAAAAATAAATTATTGATGACTAAGAGTCTAAATATAATAATAAAAAATAATAAATTTTAATAGCCCTCTAACATTCATCAATATATAATTACTAAGGTTAAGGATATAAAATTATAAGTGTTATATAAAATAACTTTATATATATATATATATATATATATATATATATATATATATATATATATGTTTTCCTATATGAAAATATCAGAGATATATTTTTATCAAAATTAACTGTAGTAAAATATAATAAAAAAAATATTCAAACTATATGATTGCAATATAGAGTCAAAAGATATAAATAAAAAACAATAAATAGTAATAATAATAAAAGAAATAAAAATGATATGCTCTAAATTTGAGAAAAAATTATATACAATATTTGTTCAGCTTCAAATAGTATTTGTAGGTATGAAATACCTGTAAAATAAAACTTTTTTTTCCGACAACTTTTTCTTGAGTTCTCATCAATATAATAGTAAAAGACCTTTTCTTTTTTAAGTCTCTATTAGTCATATTATATTAGTAGTAATATTGAACTTTTTCTTAATCTAATTTTTTTGTACTCATTTCTAATAACATTAATTCTTTTCTTTCTAATAATAGCAGTACAAAAATTGCAATAAATTGAACCAATAAATTTCAATATCAAATATTAAAAAAAACATAATAATTTATAATACAAAGTAATTCATCAAATACATAAGGTGTAAAAAAATAATACTAATGAAAAATATAATAAATTTATAATACAAAACAATAAGTTAAAACAATGAGTTGAACCAATAAGTGCAAGGAAATAATACCAATAAGAAATACAATAAATATATAATAATACAAAGAAATAAGTTAAACCAAACTCCAATGTCAAAAATTAGAAAAAAAAAACATGTATAAGAAATCTCTCGTACGGGTTGTGACAGATCGAAAACTAGTGGGTCGAAGCGGTTGACGGATCGTCTGACTAAAGTAATGGGGGTAGTATCTGCAAAGACTTTCCGATGCCCAAGTCAGAATGGATCAGAGAGGTATAAAGTGTGTGGGACGAATGACGTACCTGAAGAGGTCTTTGACTTCCCTTTATATAGCTAGTGAAAGTTATCTCATCTTATTTTATTTAGCTAAGATAAGGAAGGTATTTAAATTTGAATATTGGCATTATAAAAAAATGTGTTTTAACAACAAATTTTTAGTGGCAATAATATAATGGCCACTAATTCTTTAATTTAAGTTATGTTATTTGCGATAATTATATATTTGCTATTATTACTATATATTATAATGGCAATTGTCATTATTGCCACTAATAAATACAAAAAAAAAATCATTTTAATAAAAAATTTTAGTGGCCATAGAATTATAGCTAGTATTATTCTTATTAAAATTACTATTAATAAATATAAAAAATTTAGTAAAAAATTTATAGTGGCCATAGAGCGATGGCCAGTTTAAACTTACTGCCGTGACCAAATCGATCTACTTGAAAAAATTTTTAAAATCGATGGCCAGTTTTTCCATCAGGTCTCGAACCAAGAACCTCTAAACAAAAGTAACTTCTACTTGCCACTCAGCCATTGCTCTTCTTACTATAATATGTGACAAATATTAATTATATACTATATATAAATATCTAATTTAATTTAATTTTTGTTTTTTCTATTTTTTAAATTAATTATATTTTAATTATATACCATTATTAATATAAATATAAATTTCACTAAAAATTTATTAATTTACTTTATCTATTTCAATGCTAGTATTGTGATTAAGGTTATTTGTTTGATATTAGTGTTAAAATCTACTAATATTATAGTTAGATGATAGGCTTTGTGAATTAATTATTTTTTTATTGTGTCAAATTAAGATACTATTGTAGTATTACTGATAAATTTTATGATTTTTTTTATATTAGTTATTTTTAGAAGTTGAGACTTGATTCTTCATAAAATGTTAGTGAAAATATGTATATTTCATATTTTAATTTTAAGATTTTAACTATTTTATATTTTATATTTACATGAGACCGGTTTTATCGGTTCAACCAATAATTTATCAGTTGAACCAATAAACCAATAAACCAGTAGTTTGACCGGTTCGATCACCGGTTCGGTTCTAACAACTATGACCAGCGCAGCTTGATTAATTACATTTTCGGTTACTTGCAAGTCCAATTTTTGTTTGATTATGTCAATTTTGTTTTATTATATGGTTTGAAACTCTTTATTATGTCAATTCATTCTTGACCTTGGTTCAAAATTTTTTTGAAGATCTTCTGGATATTTGAAAAACATACTCTACTGTTATGAAGTGTTATGAAGATCTATTTATTTTGTTTTTAGTTCTACTTTGAGTTTTGACTAATTTCTGTTTCAATGTATTGCAATGTTGGTATACAAATTTGTGTTGTTGGTTCTGCACTAGTTCCTATTTGATTTGGATAGGTAACAAGCATTTAGAATGATGCCTTAATGTGCTTAAAATTCTGCTAGTCTAATAAACTGTGACCATGGCTTGATCTCTCCGACTGTAAATAGAAAATTCAATAGCATCATTCATCTTTGGAATATTCTGTCTTAATGTTGATGACATCAAAGGACCTAAAATTCAAAGTAACTTTGTTGCTCCTTTTTCAAAGTTATCGTTTCCATGCATCACATCTATTATGAGTTTATATTTTCTTAATGCAAATTTGCTTTTACTGTCCAATGATATTCATAATTTGGTAGAATAATAAAACAAATTTCTTAAGTTCTTAACAGCTTAGAACAAAGTGTGCTAAATTAATAAGCAAGAGTATGTTAACTGAAAAGAAGTAATAATGTTTTGCAACAGAATTGGACTCCTTATCAACTGGTGTAGGAAGGAAATCAAAGTCTTGTACCAAGTTTTTTAGGTTCTACTGTATTCCTTTCTAGGTAAGTCTTGTGAGACAATTTAAACACAAATTAAAAAACCTTTAAAGCTTTCTTACTTTGCAAAAGGTAAGCATTATTACTCAAGATTCCTTTTATATTATATATTATTGCTTGATTATAGTATATTGCCATGGGATATACTATTTTATTTTATTTGGCCCATTTTTAACTTGTTATTCAGCAAATCTGAATCATCTTTCATGTGATTAGATTAGTGCTACATTTAAAGAAGATTCTGTGCTACTGATTCATTATGTTCCCTTCTTCACCAGATTTTCAGGATTGTAGAGAAACAAACAAGGTTTCTCTAATTTGATGCAACAATGACTATGAGAGCCTAGAGCTATACCACATGAGCAGCAGTACAAGGGAGACAGCTTCTTACATTTTAGGTGTAATCAATGTCATTGTTTGGGTTATTGCTAAGATTCCTCAAATAATCATAAACTACACTGGAAAATCTGCTAAAGGTCTCTCTCTTACTTTCTTGTTCACATGGATAATCGGGTAAATCAACTGCTAACTATATTCTTTATAACTATTAAGTTATTGCCTACTCATGAATAAATATGAGTTGCATATGGTAGAGTGTATTATTCTGAATCTTTTTTTTCATATTGATAGTTAGATATTCAACCTCTTTGGATGCATGCTTGAGCCTGCAACTATGAGTATTTATTTTCTCTTGTAAGGATTTAATAAGTACCTACATGTTAGGCAATTATCTTTTAGAGTTTGTTTTGCTCTACTACTTTCTCCATAATTTTCATAATAGATTCACATCAATGTTACTAGAATTTGTTTTGTCTCACAAGATATTTTATTACTATTGCAAAAAATGTATCTGTTTGATGATGATAATCTATTCCTTATCAACTAATGTAGGAAGCATTTTTTTCCTTTTCTTGGTTGGACCATTTTTTCTCCCAAATCAGTTCTCATTTTGATGTTGGTGTCAAAAAGATTGAAAGCTGGACTGCTAGGCTGCTCCCTTCAATACAAGTCTGACTTTTGAGCTTTTTTAAATCTATTTTTGTTTACCTAAGATCTTGCATTCTTGCTTTCCTTTGGTATCGTTAACAAAATATGTGAGATAATATTAGAGCCTTTGACACTTAAATTTCTCTTTTAAGTGATGTGTAGTTGTTGAAGTTCTGGCACAGCAGCGAATGTGTTGAGGCATGCATATGACAAAACTAAAATAGTGTTCAAATGTTCCATCACTGCTATTGTTGCAAAGCCTGAATCCTTCAAGGATGCTAGAATTCCTGAGTTTTTTCTAGTGCCAAGTGACAGTCACTTTTATTTGCGTGTACAGATTTGTTGCCTAAAGCTTAATCGGCATTATTCCTTGTAGGAGCATTGCATGATTTGTTATTAGACTTTGACTAATTTTTTCTCACATTATAGGCAAAGGTTTCAGGATTAGGAATTAACCGACAAGATATTCCAAGGTTATTCACCAAATTTTCACAAAGCCAAGTGATAAACCACTATTTTATGGTTTATTTTATCTTGAATTGAGTGGATTTTATCAACTTTACACATACTTATCCATATAAATTGCATGTTTTTAAGTTTCCTTCTTAATTTTGTGCTATGATTGAAAACATGCTTCTTTGGCCTTAAAATTGCTAATTTGTAATCTTCTCTTATTACCATTCGATGCCGTGATATGTGTGTTAAGTGTTTTCAAGTTTTATAGGGCAGAAATGGCCTAGAGGATAGAAAGGAAGCATGCCAAAGTGGAAGGAACACAAGAAATCGAGAATTTGAGAAGCTGGAGCCGACGCACACGCGTGGACGACACGTACGCGTGACTAGTGCAGCAGACAAATGACGCGCACGTGTGGATGATGCATATGCGTGGCGAGTTCAATATCCAGCGATGCGTACGCGTGGCTGACGTGTACGCATGACAAGCATCACGTGCCTCAATAAAGCAAATTCGCTGGGGGCGATTTCTAGGCTGCTTTTGACCCAGTTTCAGGCCCGAAAACTTAGACAAGAGGCTGCAGAGTGGAGCTGGAAGAGGGAAATCATTCACTTTTTATTCATACACACAGTAGGTTGTAGATGTTGAATTCTAGAGAGAGAGGCTCTCTCCTCTCTCTAGGTTTAGGGTTTCTTCTTCGGATTTCTCCTTAGGTTTAGGTTTCAGTTTTATTTTAATTTAGTTTTCTCTTACTTTTATTTGTTCTAGCACTTTAGTTATCTACTTCTCCTATTGATTCCTTTATTTTGCTAATTTAGTTTATGAGTTCATGTGTTACTCTCAATTTTCATTAATGCAATTTATGTTTCATGTTTCTTATTGTTCATTGCTTTGTTATTGTTATTTCTTTGCTTTGGTTAGTCTTAGAATTTCCTATATCTTGTCAATTTTCTATGTTTTTATTCTATGCCTTCCAAGTGTTTGATAAAATACTTGGGTGGATTTTAATTTAGATTTTTTATGTTCTTGACTTGGATTGATTAATTAAAGACTCTTGAGTTATCAAAATTCTTTTGTTGATTGGTGATTGAAAGTTGTTAGTTGGCTTGAGCCTCACTAAATCTAGTCTTTGATTAGGACTTGTGACCTTAAGTCAATTTTGCTCGCTTGACTTTCCTTCATTTGTTAGAGGATAACTAAATGAAAGCAATTTATATTTACCATCACAATTGACGATGATAATGAGAGTATGACTTCTAATTCTCTTTTCTTGCTAAGTTCTTTCTTAGTTATTAGTTTATTTTTTTGCCATTTTACTTTCTTGTTTCTTATTACAAAACCCAAAAATATACTTTTCTATAGCCAATAATAAACTACACTTCCCTGCAATTCCGTGAGAGACGACCCGAGGTTTAAATACTTCGGTTAATTTTATTGGGTTTGCTTAAGTGACAACAATCTAAACGTTGATTAAGGTTGAATTGTCGGTTTAGAACTATACTTGCAACGCGATATTTTTGAGAAAATCTTTATCGATATTTTTCCTCCGTCAAGTTTTTGGCACCATTGCCAAGGAGATTGATAAACCATTATTTTATGGTTTATTTTGTCTCAAATTGAGTGGATTTTATCAACTTTACTCACACTTATCCATATAAATTACATGTTTTTAAGTTTCCTTCCTAATTTTGTGATATGATTGAAAACATGCTTCTTTGGCATTAAAATTGCTAATTTGTAATCTTCTCTTATTACCATTTGATGCCGTGATATGTGTGTTAAGTGTTTTCAGGTTTTATGATACCATACTCATATGACCTCTCCCCCAATTTAAGTTTGTTTGCTTTCTATAGTAACTCGAGCTCCAGTGACCACCAGCTGAAGGTGGAGCTTCATAGTTCTTCACCCCCGAATTGAGTGCATGCACGGAGGACCGTGCAATATTTAAGTGTGGGGGAGGATCCACAATTTTCGGGGCGTAAATTTCTCCTTCTCAACACTTTGCATCATTTTCTTGTTCGATAGCTATGTTTTTATGAATATTTGTTTATTATTTCATTACATTGCACTTTGCTTAGTTGCTTGAATATATCCTAGCTTCCGTGTAGTTTTATGGTAGTAAATATTTGCATTTGCATGTACCTAGTATAGAAAATAATTTTGGTAAAAACAACAAAGAATTTTCAAGAAATCCCTTTTAGGGTGTTCCATTGATTAGATTTGAAAACTTATTTTTCAACTTGCTTGAAGTTTTTTTATTGAACATAGAAAAGAGTTTGAACAAAACACCAAGTGAGATTTGAGCTTTAATTGTGTGGTTATACATTTTCAACCACAAATTTTGTTCTTGTGTGTTATACTCCTTTTATAATTGTGATCTTAGATTTGCTTGAGTCTTTATGTCCTATATTTGAGCATGATTTTTGTGAAATTAAACTCACTAATGCATATGGCCAACTCTTACATCTACCTTTGTAAACCACTTTTGAGCCTTTAATTCCCCTTTTGTTCTAATCTTAAGCACATCTTTTGCTGTAAGCGAAAAATCACTAATGTCCATAAATTGTATCTTTGATTAGTTTAGGTTGAAGAGTGTGTATTAATTAAGTGTAGGGGAATATTTGTGGAGACACATTAGTAGTTAGTGCTTTGGGTATTCATTGTGAAAATTTGGAAAAATGGATAAACACTCATGCATCAATTACTTAAGTCATGTCCATTTATTTTGTTGAAAAGAAATTTTGGTGTATATACTTTGTTTAAAAAAAGAAGAAGAATAAGAAAAAGAAAAAAAGAAAAAGAAAATAAAATAAAAATGTAAATAAAGGATGCATATGTGTGTGAATTGGAAATAAGATGCATGAGTGAATATGAAAAGAGGAGATGAATGGGAAGTTAGGTTGTTTTCTTTTGTGTACATAGGTTAATATAGGATTAAGTGGGATACATGAGCTAATCAAAGATCCAAATTACTAAGTCCACTTAACCATATTAATCCTAACCTTACCCTAACCCCATTACAACCCTCTAAAGACCTCATGATATTTGCATTCATTCATCAAGTATTTGTCGATTGTTAGATGACTAGCAAATCCTAGAAAACACGATTAAAGGAGAATTAAGTGATTAAGCCCTACACACTGAGTGATTAGAGTGTAAACACATCCGGTCAGGGGTTCAATTGCTCAATTCTATGTTTCCATCTCTTATCCTATATCTTCTTGCAAGTAGCTTGTTAGTTTTTGAAAATTTCAAATCAAATCTTTGGACATTGATCATATGACTATATTTTCTTTGCCTTGGCCCTAAGGCTTGTTTTGGATTGATTAAAATTATCTTGTTTGTTTTTGCCGAACACAATAGAAAACTATAGTATAGGTAGAAGTAGATAGCATTTAGTATAGTTGCATGCATGTAGGTAGTTGCATTGAATAAGTTGCTTACCCTTTTACCATTCTCCTTTGGTTGTGATTAGCATGAGGACATGCTATTGTTTAAGTGTGGGGGAATTGATGAGTCCATATTTGATGATAAATTTTGGATTGATTTGAGTGGATTTCATCATATAAATGTCACTTGGGTTCGAAGGCATGGCATGCCAGGGAGCTTGATGCATGGAGCATGCCACTTGAAGAGCTGGGCGTGGCGCGCCAAGCCAAATTCAGTGGCTAGGCGTGGCATGCCACTCAAGCACCAGGCACACGCCAAGCCTGGAGAAGTCACGTTTTTTGAGTTTTTCCTTTCTCTCCAGCTGTAATTTTCTTTTCTCTTTTGTATTTTTCTTAATTCTAGTGATAGGAGTAGTATAAATAACCCCCGAAAGTACTGAGAAGGGGTTGTTGAGTAGTAGTTTTGTTGAAGTATAGTTAGATTTACTTTTCACATCATCTCTTCCATCTCTTATACTTTTCTCTTAAGCTATGAGTAGCTAAATTCCCTCTCATTGGGAGAGGGAGCTCTATTGTACTTGATGGATTAATGATAGTGAATTTCTTCTTCTCTTCATCTTCTCTTTGATTTGCTAGAAGAAATTTTGTTTTAATGCTAGTGTTCAATCATCTTGGGAAAGATGTTGAATGTAAAATGGGTTTGATGGGAACCTTAGAAAAGAAAATATGAAACCATGCTTGAAATCCCTTCTCACACTTGAGTAGATCTGGGTTTTGGTGATTGGATATGGTGACATATAATCCACCCACTATTTGGATCTATGACGATGTGTGGTATAATCAGGGACCAAGCATATCTCTCTTCATGAGCAATTAGACCAAGGAATTAGCTGATTATCAAGATTTGAGAGATTCAATCACCAAGGGATTGGGGTTCAACCAATCATGATTGCTAAGAGGTCAATGAATTGCATGATTGAAGATGAGATGACCTGGATTTAATCCAAAGAGAACAACATCTCCTTATCTCAATGAATTTCTCCTATTCTTATCTTCCACATTCTTTATAGCTTTTTTTACATTCTGTTATTCCCCATTCCCATTTACAATTGAGTCATTTATGTTTCTGTATTTTACATTCTTGCCATTTACCTTTCTGCACTTTACTTCTTCTCTTTACTTTTGAGTCATTTACATGTCTTCTCATTTAAATTTCTGCAGTCACAATCTATATTGCTCAGCTTGACTAATTCACCCATTGATTAAAATTGCTCAAATCTACCAATCTCTGTGGATACGATCCCACTCCTAGTGGGTTATTACTTGACGATATTTTTTGGTGCACTTACCAAAAGAACGGATTCATTATTTTATATGGGGAGTGAATTCCAGTCATCAACTATTCTAGATGATTCTTGTGGCCTTGATTGGTTGACGTTATGGGCTTGCATGCTTTTAAGTGGACTTGGAGTGAATTTGAATCAAAATGATGCTCCCAGGCTGGCGTACATTCTTCAGGAAAACGTAGCTCTCTTGTACTCACGCCTACGCGTCACCCACGCGCATGCGTCATCGAAGTTTTTGGCACTTGTCACGCGTACGCGTCACACACGCGTGCGCGTGATCATCAGCGCTCTTGAGAAAAGCGTAGCGTTCGCACCAAAGGCGCTCTTCTACACATACGCGTCGTCCATGCGTGCGCGTGGTCTTCAAAAAATGTCACCTTCACCCGTACGCGTCACCAGCTAAAAAGATCATTCTCACGCGTACGCGTCACTTACGCGTACGCATCGCCAGCTAAGTTTCGAGTTTCCATGTCGTAGGCACTCTTGGAATAACATAGCGCCAAAGGCGCTCTTCTAATGCTGAGGAGCGCTTTTGAGAAAAGCGTTGTGCCAAAGGCGCTCTCCTGATATGAGGAACGCTTTTGGGAAAAAGCGTAGCACCAAAGGCACTTTCTGCTGTTTCTTATCTTATCTACTTCACCCTTTAAGGTCTTTTCTTCTTTTGAGCTTGTTTTGTACTTTTTGCTTCTTTTTCCACCATTTTCTACAAAATTCATCAAATCAAAAGATCAAATCAATATACAACTTAAGCACAACAAATACTCAATAATTGGGCATTATAAACTAATTTTTTATATGAAAAAGCATAGAAAAATATAACATGATGCGCAATCATCACTTGCTTCTTTATTGAAAATACCCTTTGCTTTCCATAACCAAAATTGTGCGATCTTAGGCATTAGTTCCTAGGGAAGACCACCCGAGGATTAACTACTCTCGGTTAATTTGAATTAGAAATTTTAAACTTTGATGATGGGATTTAAATTGCCGGTTTGGACTATGCTACTGACAAAGTAATTCTTGTTTTGAGAAAATCCAAACCGGTGCAAATCTTAAACCATCACTTTCTTTAAATTTCAAATCATTATCTTATCTTATCTTAATTTTAAATTTCAAAATTAAATCTTTTCAAAAATCAAATCTTTATCTTATCTTGTTTTAAATTCAAATTTTAAAATTCAAATTTCAAATTCTTATCTTATCTTAATTCAATTTCAATTTTTAAATTTCAAGATTTTAAAATTCAAAATTCCAAAATTCAAGTTTTCAAAATTCAATTCTCAAATTTTAAAATCAAATCTTTTAAATTTTAAATTTTTTAATCTTATCTTATCTTGTTTGATTCTCTCCTTTTAAATTCAAATTTCAAATCTTTTGTTTAACTTTCTCTTTTTAAAGTCAAAACTTTTCAAAATCAAATCTCCTATCTTAATTTCAATTCTTCTTTCAAATTTGGATTTCAAAACCTTTAAATTTTTAAATCTTACCTTATTTTGTTTCTCTCTCTTGATTCTTTCCTTCTAATTTTAAAATTTCAAAATCTTTATATAACTTTTTCTTTTCACTTTTCGAAAATTTGCTCTTTAATTTTAAATCTTGTTAGTTAATTGGTTGTTCATATCTTTTCTTAATCTTTCCTTTTCTTATTTTTTCAAAATTTTTAACTTTTTATTTTCGAATTAGTTTTCCATTTTATTTATTTATTTATTTAATTTTAAAAAAATCTTTAATTCTTGTTTCTTCTTGGGTATCTCACTAGGAGCTCTCTATACTCTGACATAGAGACTCTCACTTTTCTTTGACTCTTGTTTATGTATACAGGAACAGGAAGAGGCACAACCAAGAAGAACCTTGGGGTCTTATACAGCCCCCACTCATGACTTTTATGGAAGCAGCATTAGTATACCTCCTATTGGAGTAGCTCATTTTAAGCTCAACCCACAGTTAATCACTCTAGTGCAGCAAAACTGCCAGTTTCAAGGACTTTCTCAAGAGGAGCCCACAGAATTCCTTGCTGAATTCTTGCAATATGCTGACACAGTGTACACTGATGGAGTAGACCAGGATGTCTACAGGCTATTGCTCTTTCCATTTGCTATAAAGGGCCAAGCAAAGAGGTGGTTGGATAATCAACCCAAATCAAACTTGAAAACATGGAGTTAACTGGTGGATAAGTTCTTGAATCAATACTTTCCACCAAAGAAGCTAACCCAGTTAAGACTAGACATTTAAGGCTTCAAACAAGAAGAGAGTGGGTCTCTTTATGATGCTTGGGTGAGATACAAGATGATGCTATGGAAATGCCCTACTGAAATATTTTCAGAATGGGTAAAGCTAGACATCTTCTATTACGGACTCACAGATATGGCTAAGATATCCTTAGACCATTCTGCTGGTGGTTCAATCCACATGAAAAAGATAATTGAGGAATCTCACGAGCTCATTAAGACAGTTGCCAACAATCAGCATCTGTACTCATCTAATGAGACTCCAATGAAAGGAGAGATTAAGACAGTGTCTACTAAGTCAGACCCTCCTGAGCAAAGTGAGTCATTAACCCAGCAACTATAATCCCTTGCACAATAAATGTTGAAATTTCAAAAGATGTTGCAAGAATCTCGATCCTCTAACAGAACTATAGAGGAACAGTTGAGTCAAATTAGATAGCACTTGTTTGAATAGATAAAAAAAGAGTGTCTAGCCCTCATTATTACCGAGGAGGTCGAGCCTAAGGTTGTACACAATGTTGAGGAACTAAATGAAGAAGAAACTCAAGAAAAGGCTGGAAGCACACTGTTACACGCCCCTCTTATGGGAAGAAAACCTAAAGTACCACTCCTCCACAAGACCCAAAAGGAGACCAAGGATGAGCACTGCTCACAGTCCTTAGACGGCTCTAAGAAGCTGCACATTAATATTCCTTTTATTGAGGTTTGGGAGCAATGGTCACTATCTACTGGAAGAAACCTCTCTGATGCTGAGAGAGGTGAATTAGTGATGAGGCTACAGAAGGATTACATGATTATCAAGGTCCTTCAACCTCCACTACCCCCTGATAAAAGAGGTACTGCCATGCAAAGTACAATACTGAAGCCTCCTCCCTTGGTGAAAACTCATACAGTTTCCCCAGACATCAAACTTAAGTTTGGTGTTGGGTAGTCACCACCCATTAAGGAGGAAGGTCCCAAGAAGAAGATGCATAGGGGATGGAGAAACAATACAACCCTTAACCTAACAAGCAAAGAGAATCAAGCTGATCACACTAAAAGAAAGCTTGTTCGGAGGAATTCAAATCTGAGGGAACTAATCTCCTCCTCTTCTCCCATGGATTCATTTCTGTTAACCAACTAGAAGATGAGGAAGAAAGTCAGCAATCGAGTGTCAAGCTAATGACATTAAAGAAGCGCTTGTTGGGAGGCAACCCAACCATGAGTAGAGTATTTCTGTTCTTATTTCTTTTGTTTATTTTCAATTGAGTTTATTTTAGTTTATTTTTAGAGTTTTCCCTTGCTTTTTAATGTTTGTGATCATGTGCAGTAGTTAGAACAGAAACAGAAACAGTCAGAGCTAGAAACAGAACACCTTAGAGCAGAGACCTTATTGGCATTGAACGCCAGACAAGGGGCCAGAGTGGGCGTTTAATGCCCAGGAGGGAGCACATAGCTGGCGTTGAACGCCAGCCAGGGAACATGAAGCTGGCGTTGAATGCCAGCCTGGGGCAGAGACCTGGCGTTGAACGGCAGGAAGGAGCACCCCAATGGGCGTTCAACGCCCTATAAGGAGCATCAAGCTAGCGTTGAACGCCAGCTAGGAGCAGGAGCCAGGCGTTCAACGCCCATAAGCGGCAGGGAATTCGAATTTCCTAACCTCCCAGGACGAGTGGGTCCCACAAAAACTCCACCTACCCCACCTACCTCACCTTCTATCTCTCCTTCTTTTTCTCATTCTACTCTCTCATTCCCAATTATTCATATTTGCTCGAGGACGAGCAAAACTCTTAAGTTTCTTATTGCAAAAGCTTTGCTTTTTGACTTCTACCAATCCTAAGTATGTCACCCATTGACGCGTAGATTTTTGCTAGTAAAGAATTCACAAATAGGTTCTCATTGTAAGTATAGTTTCTAAACTAACAAAGAATTCTTTCATACAAAAACTTGTTTGTCACTAAAGCAAACCCAATAAAAATAATAACCGAAGTATTTAAACCTCGGTTCATCTCTCATGGAATTGTAGGGAGGTGTATTTATTATTGGTTATGAGATTGTATCTTTTTGGGTTTTTGAAATAAGGAACAAGAAAATAAAATAGCAAGAAAGTAAATTAATAACTAGAAAAGCTCTTGGCAAGGTATGAAAACTGGATGTCCTATCCTAGTTATCCTTATCAATTGTGATGAGAATTGTTCATTACTCCCACTTAGTTAACCCTTACTAAATAAAGGAAAGTTAAGTGAACTAATCAACTTGATTCCTCAAGTCCTAGTCAGCTCCTAAGGAAAGACTAGCTTTAGAGGGATCCAAACCAACCAGCAAATTCTAATTATCAATCAACAAAGGAGTTTGATAACTCAAGTGTCTCCAATTAATTAATTCAAGCTAAGAATGTAAAAAGCCAAATTAAAATCATAAAATCTGAAATACCTCAAATTGCATTAAATATAAAATCAAATCTAACATTGGAAGGTTCATAAACCAAATTGGATAAGAAGAGAATCAACAAGAAAAATAGAATAAACTAGTAAGCTATAACAAATAAAGGTGGAAGAGAAACTGAATTAAAGGAAAATTAAACCTGAAATTGGGAAGAAATAAACCTAGAAGTCCTAAATCCTAAAACCTAGAGAGAGGAGAGAGCCTCTCTCTCTAGAACCTACATCTAAAATCTAAATTATGAATAATTGATGAATGAAAGTTTTCTCCTTATTTCTCCACTCTGTAGCCTCTAATCTATATTTTCTGGGTCGAGAACTGGGTCAAAAACAACCCAGAAATCGCTGGGGGCGAATTTTGAGACGCTGATTTTTGCAGATGCGACACGTGCACTTGATGCACGCGTGTGCGTCATCTATCCTCAGAGCAACTATGACAATTATATATCATTTCGAAGCCCCAGATGTTATCTTTCCAACACAACTAGAACCGCCTCATTTGGACCTCTGTAGCTCAAGTTATGGCCAGTTAAGTACGAAGAGGTCAGGCTGGACAGCTTAGCAATCCCTTCAATTTCTTGTATTCCTTCCACTTTTGCATGCTTCCTTTCCATCTTCTAAGCCATTCCTACCCTATAAATCCTTAAATCACTTAACACACATATCAAGGCATCGAATGGTAATAGAAGAGGATTAAAATTAGTAATTTAAGGCCAAAGAAGCATGTTTTCAATCATAGCACAAAATTAGGAAGGATTTGTGAAACCATGCAAATTGTATGAGTAAGTGTATAAAGAATTGATAAAAATCACTCAAATTAGCACAAGATAAACCATAAAATAGTGGTTTATCACCTATGTAATTCAGTTGGAATTGTCACAGAAGGAGACATCCCCATTAAGGAGGACAAGCCCATCTAAAAGAAGCATGGAGCATGTTAAGAGAACCTGCACATGGACCACAGCAAGAGCATGTGGAGCCGCCTCAACAAAAAACCCCTGAGATGCCTCAAGGATGTATTTTTCTCCCAAGGTTATTGGGACCAATTGCACACTTCTCTAGCAGAATTGAGCTCCAGCATGGATCAACTAAGGATAGGACATCAAGAGCACTCCACTATCCTCCATGACACATAAGAGAAGATCAAAGAGCCATGAGGGAAGAACAAAGAGTTATGAGGGAAGAACAACAGAGGCAGGGGCGTGACATAGAGGAGATCAAGCACTCCATTTGATCCTCCAGAAGGAGTAGTAGCCACCATCACTAAGGTGGATTCGTTCTCTTTACTCCCATGTTGCCTATATTATTTTTTTGTTTTCTATGTATTTTGTATTATTATCTGTTTCTAGTGCATGATCATCTGTCTTTGTGTCTTAAAGCTATGAAATATTTCATGCATCTCACACCTTACTTAAAAGAAAAATTATTTTATTGAAAAAGAAAAGTAAGATGCATGAGTTTCGAGTTTTATATTAAGAATAGTTCAATTATTTGATGTGGTGGCATTGCTTTTGTTTTCTGAATTTATGAATAAACAGTGCATATTTGATGTTGGAGTTAAGAATATTGGCTCTTGAAAGAATGAGGATAAAAGTGAAGTATTATTAGTCATCTGAAAAATTCTAAAATTGATTCTTAAAGTAAGAAAAAGCAGCAAGAAGCAAATATATATATATATATGCGAAAAAATGCAAAAAAAAATATAGCAAGCAGAAAAAGCCAATAGCTTTTTAAACCAAAAGACAAGAGCAAGGTGATGAGATATTTTGGTGAGAAACGAATCTCTCACTAAACATCACAATCCAACCGGCAAGTGTACCGGGTCGTATCAAGTAATAAAAACTCACGGGAGTGAGGTCGATCCCACAGGGATTGAAGGATTGAGCAATTTTAGTTTAGTGGTTGATTTAGTCAAGCGAATCAAGATTTGGTTGATTATTGTGTGACTTGCAGAATGTAAATTGCATTGAAGTAAAGAGAACAAGAAATAAATTGCTGAAACTTAAAGAACAAGAAATTAAATGGCAGAAACTTAAAGTGCAAGAAATGTAAATTGCGGAATCTTAAAGTGCAAGGAATATAAATTGCTTGAAATGTAAAGGGAATTGGGGAATGGATTTGCAGAATTTAAACAAGGAAAAATTAAATTGCATCAAACAGAAGAGGGAAAGGGAATTGGGATTGAACCGGATCTTGAAGCAGTAAAGTAAATGAACAGAAAAAGCAATAAACAGGGAATTGAAATGAGAAATTTAGATCTCAGGACCCAGAGACTAGAAAACCAAGTCTAGATCTCAATGCCTTCCTAGATCCAACAAGAACAATAGCAAGGAAATTGTAAATTGCAAAGAAAAGAGATGATGAACAATGAACCGGAAATGGAATTCAATTAAGCAGTAAATAAACAGAGAGATCCAAGATTGAGATTGAAACAGAATTTCTTCAATTCTCCAATCCAAGATCCAAGACAAAAGTAAATGGAAAATGAAAGCAATGAAAGCAAAGAAATTAAAGTTCACTCAAGTTCAAAAGCTCTCCGAAAACTATTATGAAAATTCCAAAAGGAAAGCTCTCCTAATAACTTGAATTCTATCCTATTTATACACTTTCCAAAATGATCTTCAAGCCTTGAGCTGGGCCTTTGTTCTTGGTGGAATTGGGTTGAAAGAGGCCTTGGTTGATTGCTCTTTGAAGATTGAAGAAGAACCGAAGTGAACCAATTGAACCGGAAATGAAGTTAGCCAAAGTTGGTCTCAACGTTAGGGTCAAAGTTAGGGGTCTAACTTTGACCCTAACTTTTCATATCAGCAAGCTAAATTCCCTGGTTTGGACGTTGGTGCCAACGTTAGGGGTCTAACTTTGACCCTAACGTTGGCCTTCCTTATATGCTAGTGGTGCCAACGTTAGCCTCCAAGTTAGGGGGCTAACATTGGCGCAAACGTTGGTGCCCCTCCCTTTGTGGTTCATGTGCCAACGTTAGCCTCCAAGTTAGGGGGCTAACGTTGGCGCAAACGTTGGTGCCCAGGGGAGAAACTCTCAAGTTCCAACGTTAGCCTCCAAGTTAGGGGGCTAACGTTGGAGCTAACGTTGGCCACCTCTTTTGCAATGTCATGTGCCAACGTTAGCCTCCAAGTTAGGGGGCTAACGTTGGCTCAAACGTGGGAGCCCAGGGAGTACTTCATGCCCAACGTTAGCCTCCAAGTTAGGGGGCTAACGTTGGGGCTAACTTCATGCCTCCAAGTTCACTTTCACTTATCCCTTTCTTCACTTCTAGCCACTCCTCTTTGCTTCAACCTTTCTCCAAGCCTTCTTCACCTATCATTGATCAACCAAACTAATCAAAGCTTTGCTCAAAATCATGAGGTATTCAATCTTCCACAATATGCAACAAATATAGCACAAAACCTCATGAAATGGCATGAATTCATATATGGTTGGTTCAATCAAGGGAAACATGAAAATCTACTCAATTAGCTTGCTTGTAGCTCAAGAAAGTGCATAATTCTAATGAAAACTTAAAGAAAAAGACTAGCTAAAATGGGCTAAAATGACTTGTCATCACAAGGATCCAAAACTTTGAGCATCAATGGTTAGGAGACCCTAAAAGAAATATCTTAGCCTAGGCAATTCAAATGAGCTACTTCCCTAAGTATATGCTTGTAGTGTGAATGTGTCAAGTGAAAAACGTGAGACTAGACAGTTAAAGTCATGGTCCAAAGCAAATAGTGTGCTTAAGAACTCTGGATACCACTGACTGGGGATTCTAGCAAAGCTAAATCACAATCTGAAAGGGTTCACCCAGTTAAGTGTCTATGGCATTTATATATCCAGTAGTAATACTGAAAAACAAAGTATTTAGAGTTACGGCTAAGACTCTAAAAAAGTTGTGTTCAAGAATAAAAAATAAAATCTCAATATTTACTTAACCGAACTAGTGAGCGTTGCTCTACATTCTCCATAAATTGGTTCACATAATCTTTGAAGAAATATCCCACCTTCAATCACTGTCTTAATTTGTCCCTTATTGAAACGGTAGTGAAATCCCATCTTTCTTTATTTTCCCTTATGAATTAATGCCAATTATTCCATGGTGGAATTTGACAGATGAAAACCTACTCATCCGTGCCATTAAAGAAAACAATTAAGAACCCCATAATACATATGGTCCTACATAGGGACCATCCTCTTAATTAGGGTTCCTTGATTGTGGTTGTCGTAGCAATAGCAATGGACATGCATGAGACACAGGGAACGAATGGTTGTGAATACTAAAATAAGTAGGCGACCAAAACCAAATTTTTTGGTTTTAAATTGATGGGCTTATTTAATAGGCCAAGCCCAGTCCAAAGCATGTAGGTCATGTTTGCCATCAAAATATGTTGCTCAGATGAGTTGGAACTTGATCTTAATTGCAACTTTGTCGTCATGATAGTGTGTTCATAATTATTTCTTGAAAATCAGTTTAGCAAAAATGAGAATGCCAGTTTTAATCACGATGCATTTAACAAAAGATAAAGAATAAATCAATAATTTTTTTAATTTAATTTTTTTTGTCATATTCAGCTTTATTTATTCAATATCTAGAGTAAATACTTAACCCACCTCTTTCCATTTTCATGAAAAATCCCATGGTCTCTGGCTAAAAAAAGGGTGTGTCTCAATTCTCAAAAAATGAATAAATAAAAATTGTCTTGAGTATTTATTTTAATAATATAAAAAATGACTAAAATAAAATGAAAGCCGAACATTTTTTCTTTAATTTAATGGTGGATATTATCTAGTTTTTATTACCAGAAATAATACTATCAAAGCTTTTATTATTACTAAAATGATTAGAAAATTTTCTTCAAAATACTAAATGAATGAAAAATTATACAGTTTCACCTTTCAATATATATCACAAATAATAAAAACCTTTAAAAAGATAAAAATATTTAAAAAAAGGAAAAAGGAAGGAAGAAAATAAATATCTTTCATATCTGATGAGAATTGAGAACTACACTACAAGAAAAACACCCATTCAGGTACACTTGAAAAGTGTAGCCAAAAGTGAAAAAAAATGATGCCTTAGGCTACGGCTACGCTTTTTGGGCTACGGCTACGCTTTTTGGAGTGATTCCTATTCGGCCGTTGCCTATTCTCAAAGGCTACGCTTTTCTGCATCAAGGGCTACGCTTTTGGCGTTTGGGAATAGGCTACGCTTTTCAAGTGATGCTGTCCAGAACCAAAGGCTACGCTTTTCAGTTTTCATTTTTCCAGAATAGGCTACGCTTTTCAACGCTACTGCATCACTTGTAAAGCGTAGCCACATTATATACCATAGCTACTTTTTATAAGCGTAGCCTTAGATCCCTCTTTTTTTTATACTATAGCTACTGAATATTAGTGTAGCCTTAGGTCCCTCTGTTTTTTTTTTATTTTCTATATATATATATTCTAATATTTTTTTTCTAAAACCTAATATTTAGTAATATGATTATATATATAATCCTATTTTTTTAATTAAATTAGTTAAAAATTATAAAATAAAAATAAATACATAATAATACCATACAATATTCTTTAAATAATAAAAATTATCCTTTAACAAAATATATTTATAATGAACTAAAAATATTGGGATGATCATAAATGAGTATTCATACATCTCACACTAAATTAAACATACCCATTTCAAAATATACATTAGACCACTTAGAATTTATTACTAATAAACTATAAAAAACTAAAATATTGTATCCTACATAAGTATCTTCTAATAAAAATTATTAACCTTCTGATAGAAGAGAAAAAAATCTTGTTCTTTAAATATCTTGTTCAACGGAAGATCGTATTTGGGAGATTTCTAGTTCTTCATCTGCCTCAAATCTTGTTCTGTTGTTCTGTAGGTTCTGGCAACTACAAAAGAAAAAAATCAAAATTATATAACACTTACTAAACCCCTTAAGGCTTAAATTTGAAAGCATACATAGCACAAAAATGGAAAAAAATGAAATTCACAAACAAAATCAGAAACAAGGTAAAGAAGTGTATATCATACCAATTCAATGTGACCCTGAGGGAAATAGAAATCTGTCTTGAACACAAGGAACATCCATTAATGGCCCTGCACACAGCCTCCATAGCTCTTTAAACAAATCATCACCAGCCCCATCTGCCACAAAACAAAACACAAACATGTTGGAAATTTTGCATGGTTTTTTTCAGACCAAAGTTGAAAACTTTTTTCTCTCATTTTTGCATTAAGCTCTTCCTTAGTAACCTCCATGTTCACAAGGCAAAAGGGTCATTCACTTCATATTGAAAAATTAAAGGAAAACATTAAAAATGAAGGGTCCCAACAACATTAGTCAATTGCTAAAAGAACACAGACATTACTCTTTTTCAGCTCAACACTCACATTAACCAAACATGGTAACAACAAAACCACATGAAAATAAATAAATAAGTGGGAGATATTGAGCAGAGGAAGAGATATTATTAGATCCATTAAGACTTAAAAGAGTCAACTATCTAAGGTAAAGAGTCAACCATAGTCTCTTGAAACTCAGCTCCAAGATAGCCACTAGAAACATGGAACCAGTTATCCAATAACAAGTAGTTTGCCACAGTACCCAGAAATATATAGATAGTAATAAGAGACAATCAAGAAGACACGAAAGGAGAGAATGAAGGGCATAGACCTCATTTTGGATCCTGTTGCATAAAGATTCAACCAATTGATTTCTGTCAAATCCCATATTAACCACTTCCTGAAGAAGCTCTTCATCAATCTGCAAAACCATGATATTGGTGGATTTTGTATATATGAATTGATGATAATATATCCAGAAATTCAAATGAAAATGCAACAACAAAAGCCAAAGTTTAGGTTCAAAATCAGCAACAATATCAACCCAGCCAGAGCATTCTAAATTTCAAATATTCACAAACAAACCAACAAATCATGAAACAGAAACAATAGATATTCAATTAGAGCACCTAAATCTGGAGGAAACAATCCTCAACAATTTGATCAAGACACATAGTCCAATCACAATTAAGACACAAAAGCACAAAGATAATCCTGTTTTCTTGTAGTGAATATGAAAACATTAATTCATTGCACTTTTTGAACTTCTTCATTTCACATGAACTTATTATAATTGAGCAGCCAAAAAAGATATAGTGCTAAGTACCTCAAGAACCAAGGCCTTCTTCGTATGAACCTTTTTCGAGGGAAGTAAGAGAGAACCTTCTTCGTATCCACATGACTTTCGTGTGGATTAATTTAAAATATCCGTTACACAAAATCAACACTCAGATTTATAATGAACCTTTTTCGTATGCATCATCAATGAATTCTTTGTAGTAATGTAATAAACCATAAGTCCTGAAAGAACACACAAGAGAATGAATGAGGGCAAGAATCAAAATTAAATCTCAAGACCACTGTAATTAAACTACGTGCAAATAATAATTTAGAATATTTTAACAGAATTTGAATTTATGTCAAGGCCTAACTAGCTAAATTTAGAGTGTAAAATCTTAAGCCCTAAACTAGCTGAGGGGAAACTATGGCAAATATGAATTCAATCAGCAAAATATAGCAAAATCAACAAACCCTAATGAAGCAATATGCAAAATCATAAAGCAAAATGTAAAATCAAAAAGCAAATTCTAACAAAGGAAGAAAGAATCAATACTATTCAGATTTAACATAAAATTTTCAGTACATGTCCTCTAATTATTCCTTTTCTCTTAATCAATACTATTCAGATTTAGAATCAATATGTCATCATTCTTGTTATTCAGATTCACAACACCAACAGGAGCAATTAAAAGTTCACGGCAATAACACCAACAATTAAATCACAATAACAAAATAAAAACAAGAAAAAAATAATAACAAGCGGAATTCAAACTCAGATGCGGGCCAGAACTCAAACCGAGATGATGGAGAGGGAGCAGTGGGGCACAGGCGACAGAAATAGAATAGACAACGGCCATGGAACAGAGGCGAAGCAACCCAACGATAGACAAGCTGCGACGGTGCTGGAGGCGACACAGCTTGAAGAAGAGCAGTAGGATGGAGTTTTTTAAAATAAAAATTATAAATATTTAATCAACAAATTTTATTATCAGATTTTAAGTAAAAGCATTTGCAAGATAAAATAGGATATACAGAAGAATGGTAAACAAATCAAAAGGAGCCCATTTTTCTGCCTCATGATTCATTCCAACCAAGTGATGAAATTCAAGCAATGAAGTTTTTATATACACTTTTCACATACTATATATTTTTATTTTTGCCATTGTTCAAAAAAGCTCTTGGTTTTTATTTAGCTGAGTGGATAGTAATTATAGAGCATAGTTAATTTTTCAGAAATTTAGAAATTAGAACCAAAGTGAAAATGAGAATCCCTTTCTTTATCAAAAATTCAAATGCGCAAATTCCATCTTCATATAGTTTGAATTTCCATCTTTTGTTGGAACAAAAAAAAGTAACTTTATAGGTAGCATCCAAGATTTTTTCATTCTAATTATCTCCCTGAAGTAAAAATAAGAGATTAGAAATACACACCTCAAAGTTAAGTAGTTTGGATGCAATGGCATCAATCTTCTCTAAATACTCATTTATTGTAGCCTTAGAAATCCTGCATGACCAGAGTCAGACACTAATCCACAAATATTCAGTTAAAGAAACACATAAATATATCAGGAATATAGTATCTTTTATAAATAATAAGTTACTGGTTCTACTTTTAAACACAAACAATGTTCAATGTAAGTCATTTAGATTACTATTGTATAAGGTGTCTTATTATGTTAGGCACAATATTGGGCCACACTCATCTTTTGGAATAAGTTATTTTTAACAGAACCAGAAGGCAATTGCAATTTAAGGGAAGAGAAGGGAACACCGCAAGTGTCACTAACAGATTCCAAAACTAGCTGCCTCAGATGCCGTGAACAAAACACCAAACAAATTACTCGAATCTAATTAACTAAATACATATCAATCAAAATGTCACCTGAAAAATAAATAAACATTTTAAAATCCATGGAAGAAAAAACACACCTCTGAGGTTTTCGGAGGTTGCAATAAACTTGAGACAGACTGCTTTCAGCTGAAAACAATGATGCTGCTCTGCTAATGCTAAAGTTGTAGCCAGTGTTTATACAATCAACATTCTGATCTTTCACAGGACCACAAATTTGGGCTCTGAAAACGGGTGACCGTGCAGCTAGTACCAATTTATGGGCCGCAAAAATTTCTCCATTCACTTCAAAACTAACATCAGTTCCTCTTCCGCTTTTCAGTAGTTGACCAAATTGCTCACCAATGTTAGATGGAGGGATTCCTATAGAATAGATTCTAGGGCCTTCTGTGTGTGATCTCACCACACCAACACTACAATTTATTGAGTTTTGTTTACAGGTTGGATGAAAAGTAGCTGGAAAAATAAGTATAATCGTTAGGAGCAGACAATATTAGCTAGAAACCAGAACAATGCACAGCATCAATATAGACATCACAGTAAATATTGTTTGATGTAATAACAAGTAGGATTTCGGTTCAAAAATGGCGTATCTGGCTCATGCATCAACTTAGTTACTCTCAAATTTCAACATTCTAATTGAAATACAAGAAATACATAAGAGCATAGTTGTTGTGTTTGTGATTACCGAGCGGAAACCGGTTTCTAAAATCGGAACCCTAAACCCCTCAAATTTCAGAATCTAATGGAAATTAATTCATACCTAATCGACACCGTGAGCACAGAGAGGACGACGAGAAGCGCAGAGATTGACGATGGTATGGGCGGCACAGCGACGATCAGAGCAGGAAGGCGAAGAGGAGCGACGGTCAGTGGTGAGTGGTGAGTAGTGAGTCGTGTGTGGCGGTGACTGGTGAGTGGGGGTGAGTGGTGACTGGCGTGCGACGATAGTGAGACGGCGGATTTTGATCTTTGCGATGGCGAGGGTTTTCTTCGTGCTTTGGAGGTTTGGGTAAAAATTTCTTCTCTGAAAGGGTTCTCTGAAAGGGTTTTCGATCTTCTCCGAAAAGTGATGATGAGCTTTGGAGGGAATGACTAAAAATTTCACTAAGTGGGGTGGTGAGTGTGCGTGCGTGCTTACGGGAAAGATTTCAGAGGGAAAAAAAATTCACAAGTGTCAAATTTTTTGCTTTAGATACATTAGGCATCACTTTTAAAACGCACCCAAAACTCAATAAATAGGCTACCCTCTAAAAGCGTCTTCTTTGATACAAAAAGTGAACCTATAGATATCAACCTACGGCTACGCTTTATAAGTGATTTCTATAATACCTAAGGCTACACTTTTTAAATGATGCTACAATTGTGTATCCTTTTCTCTTATAAAAGGGCAACACGGAGAAAAGCGTAGCCTATTCCTAGAATAGGCTACCCTTTTCAAATGTAGCTTAAAAAAAGTGTAGCTGAATGGGTATTTTTCTTGTAGTGCTACTAGCCTACTTCTACTACTAGGGGTGTGTTTGGGGTTTACGTTGGAAAATAGAAAAGCCCGTTTGAATGTCTTGAACGTTCCATTGTCATGTTTGGCAACTTTTTAGAACCTCTAACCCAGAAGTGCTTTTACCTCTGAACGTACGTTCACGTGAAGCTAAAAATTCAAGCTTCTGCGTTCACGTTGGAAAAGTTAATTATCGTTGGAGGAATTAGATAAGAAACTTATTCCATATCTACCAATTGTACCCTTCATTTCTTCTATAAAAAGGATGCACATAACCACATAATTTCACACTTTCTGTATGTTCTTCTCTGTATGTTCTTGGTTACAAATTTTTTTTTCCAGAATTATTTTCATCATTGCCAAGGTAAAGATTTTAATATTTTTTATTATTTTTAGTTCTTTCTTTCATATTTTGATTTTTATGTTTTTTATTGTATTTTTTATTTATATGATAAATATTTTTCATATCATTTTTTATGTTATTTTTTAATTTTCTATTGTTATATTTTTATTGTATTTTTTTATTTATATGACAACTATTGTTGATATAAATTTTTATTTTTATTAATTTTATGATATTTTTATTATTTTTTGTTTATATAAATTATTTTTTTTATCCTTTATTGTACTATATTTACGTTGTGTGTAAAATTTTTTATTTTTTATTTGATTTTTTTATATGAGTTTTATTTACTTTTTATTATAATTTTTTTATTCATATAATATATGTTGTTGGTTGTGATTATTATATACTATGTTTGTATGAATTTTTTTTATTTTTGTTTTTTATTTTTATTGTACTTCTTACTGTACTTTATTTTTATTTTTATTATATACTAATTATAAGTAACAAAAGAGTTATAAATAATAAAAATTTATAGTCCAAAATGACACTAGATTAAAGAGTACTAATGACACTAAAATAAATTATAAAATATTTTTTTTGTTTAATATTATAAAATGTATAGTACTCTCTTTTATATTTTTATTTCTTATTGTTTTTTAGTTCATATGAATTTTTTTTATTATTTACTGTTCTTTATGTTTAATATGTAAAGTGTCTTTTTTATTTTTTATTCGACGATGTAAAATTTATAATTATAATTCTCATATATTATATTTTATTGTAACTTTTTTATAATATAGATTAATTGATCCCATTAAAAAAAGACAAATTAATTAAAAAATTATTCATAAGTATTAATAAAATTATGAATGTTGGACGCCACAAAAGTCTTATATTGTCAATTTTTATATGCTACTTTAATTTAGTAAGTAAATATTAACATTATTATAAAATAATTTAAAAAAATTTATTCAAATATCTAAAATAAAATAATAGAATAATATTTAAAATTATTTTAATTGATGTCTCTTTTAGTAATTTTTTATCTAAAAGTGATTTTGAGTAGTATAATCCAAACAACATTTATTTTACTATAATCCATTTTGACATAAAGATTGCCAAACATAAATCACGTTAACACAAACTTACTTTTCATCAAAATCAAGTTTACAAAATCAATTCTATACAAACTCGCATTTGCAAACTGTAATCCAAACACACACTAGTAGTCTACTAATAAAAGGTATGAGAAATTGAGAACTACTAGCCTACTTCTACTACTAGTAGTCTACTAATAAAAGGAATAGTAAATGATTCAAGGTTTTGGACGTAAACAAAAAAAAATGAAATTATTAGTGGGGCCAAGGAAGAATTTGGTGGTAATCCTTGTCAGAAAGCGTTGATGGTGTCTCTGGTGTGAATCATTAAAGAAAGCAAGTGGGTCGGTGGCCTGTCCTTTTGTACGGGCGTACGGTCCATACGGAAAACCCACCTTCTTGACAACTCCGCCTAACCTATCTCTTTGGCCCCACACCGCTTCCGTTGCGCACTCTCCCCTCTCCCCTCTCCCCTCTCCCTGCTTTCCACGCGCCACAGGCATCTGCAGTTTGCAGCGGCCTGCTATTACTCATCGCTATTAATCGAGGCTCTAAAAGCTAGACCATTCATCAAACTGTTTTAATTATTAATTTATTGATTTAACTGATTTAATCATAATATAATTAAAAAAATTATTTTATAATAAAATAATAAATAAATATCTTATCTTATAATTATGGATAATATAATTGAATCACAAAATATAAAATAACATTACATCCCTATAAAAATCACAAATCACAAAAGCACAATTAATCAATAATTATACAATCTAAACACATTATTATTGTATAAAAATAACAAAATACAACAGCATTACAACAGAATAATTATAGCTAATCAATAATTAATAATCAATTAATCATTCAGTAATTTAAATCTAAAATAGAATTAAGTCATTAACTTAGTTATAATTTAAGTACAATTGAGTCACAAAATATAAAACAGTAGCACATCACTATATATAAAATTCACAAAATACAAAATAGTAGCACAATTTTAATAAAGATTAACAAGAATAACCATCGAACTAAATCAACTAATCCTTCAATGATTCAATCCAAAATAAAAAAATAGAGTAACAAATGTACAATACAGCAGAGGAGTAGAGTTAACCATTCAATTATTCAAATTTCAATCTGGGTACTACTAGTAGAATCCCAAACAAAAATAAATGTTTTGAGTAAGGAATGAAAAAGAACAGAAAACAAAAATTAAAATCAATTGAAGCCATTGCTTTCATTTTGAGTAGTCTGAGCAAACAATACAATTCAATTACAATATCACAGCAATCCACAACAACCCACTCCAACCAGTAATCTCAATAGTCAAAATTATGCAATCCAGTAACAAGTAACAACAACAAAGTTTACAGATTAACTAACAACAATTATTCAAAAGTATCTAAAATCCTAAATCACAGTAATGAAAGATCACAATTCACAGATTAACTAACAACAATTAGTTAATTATAATCATAAAAAAAATTAATACCTAGAAGCTAGAACAGAGCAGATTGAGCTAGAGGGGACAGGGAGCACGACCGAAGGGCTGATGCGGCTAAAGGGACAGGAGCACGGTGGAACAGAAGTGGCACCGGCGTAGGAGAAGAAAATTGCAACGGTGACTGTGCGATGGAGGGAAAAGAAGTTGCAACAGTGGCTGGACAGAAGTGAGGGAGTGAGGGAGGAGATCGATGAGAGGAAGGAGAAGGAGAGTGGTTGGGCGTGAGACGAGCTTGATGAGAGGAAGGAGAAGGAGAAGGAGCTCGACGTGACGTGACGACAAAGACAAGATGCAACAACGATAAAGCAGTGGGGTGACGATTGGACCAGATTTGGCGGAGGTGGTAGGACGGTGGCAGTGACATAGCTTGAAGAAGAGAGTAGTGATGGAGGCTAGGGTTTTTTCTTTCAGAGGGAAGCAGAATGAAGGTGAGTGATAGTGGGGTTCTTTTATTTTTTCTAATTTTTTAATTTAAAACTAAAAATGGTGCCATTTAGGGATGAAAGGTGAAAATCGGCTAGATCTCGGTTCGGTCTGACTGATCAGTTTTTGTTCGGTTCAATGGCTTAATTCCGATTTTTGAAACAGCTGGTTATACCTTTCAACCAAATCACTTTTCTCATCGGTTCACAATTCAACCAGTTCGACTAGCCGATTTGAACCGATTTTCAGAACCTTGCTATTAATACTCTCTTGTTATTGTATTATTGATTCACAAAAATTTGCCTCTCAACAAATTTTCTACCGGTAAGTATACCGGATTGTCATCAAGTAAAAACTCATTATAGAGTGAGGTCAAATCCCACAGGGATTGGTTGGTTGATCACTGTTAATTGGAGAATTATACTAGTTGAGCGAAATCAGAATTTAGTTGAGATTGCAGAAAGTAAATTGGCTGGAAACTTAAATTGCAAGAAAGTAAATGAACAGAAATTAAATTGCTGGAAATTAAATGACAGAAGCTTAACTTGCAAGAAATTAAATGGGAATGGGGATTAAGCATGAAATTAAAGAAGCGGCATATAAACAGAATGGGTATATCAGAGATGGGATTCATTGGGTTTTGGGAGATATTGAACTCTCCGGATCAAATCATTTTCATCTCTTCCTCAATCAACGCATTCATTGACATTGCTTGGCAATCTTAGATGATTGGATCCCAATATCTTGGCTCACCAATCTCTCTAAGCATGAACAATTGCCCAATGTCTTGATTTAATTGCTCATGGGAAGAGTTGAATTTCGGTCACTGACTCTACCACACAAATTCATAGATCAAAGTATTGGTAGGTTTACATGTCACTATATCCATCCAACTCCCAATCTAATCCAATGTGAGAAAACAATTCTAGCATGAATTCTTCATCCCTCTCTCAAGGATCCGAAGAATTCTAATTATGAGTAGCTTCTTTGTCAAGACAACTATCCAATTGAATTAAGATCGAAAGCTTTCTAACAAAAATCAAGAGAAAAGAAATAAGAAGAAGATGAAAACTACTATTGATCCATTGAATTACAATAGAGCTCCCTAATGAAATGGGTTTAGTTGTTCATAGTGATGAGCGGATAATTTATACCCTTTTTGGCATTGTTTTTACATAGTTTTTAATATGTTTTAGTTTTTTATTATATTTTTATTAGTTTTTATGCAAAAAATCACATTTCTGGACTTTACTATGAGTTTGTGTGTTTTTCTGTAATTTCAGGTATTTTCTGGCTGAAATTGAGGGATCTGAGCAAAAATCTGATTCAGAGGCTGAGAAAGGACTGCAGATGCTGTTGGTTTCTGACCCTCCTGCACTCGAAGTGGATTTTATGGAGCTACAGAAGCCCAATTGGTGCGCTCTGAATTGCGTTGGAAATTAGACATCTTGGGCTTTCCATCAATATATAATAGTCCATACTTTGCCTGAGATTTGATGGCCCAAACTGGCGTCTAAATGCCAGCCAGAGACCCTTTTCTGGCGTAAAACGCCAGAACTAGCACCAAAACTTGAGTTAAACACCCAAACTGGCATCCAAGCTAGCTTTTAACTCTAGAAATAGCCTATGCACGTGTAAAGCTTAATGCTCAGCCCAAGCACACACCAAGTAGGCCCTGGAAGTGGATTTCTACACTATCTGCACTTAGTTACTTATTTTCTGTAATCCTTAGTAACTAGTTTAGTATAAATAGCACTTTTTACTATTGTATTCGCATGGTTGGAACCCTCTTTTTCACTTTTATGTTACATTGGGAGGCTGGCCATTCGGCCATGCCTAGACCTTTTTCTCTTATGTATTTTCTACGGTGGAGTTTCTACACCTCATAGATTAAGGTGCAGAGCTCTGCTGTTCTTCATGAATTAATACAAGTACTATTGTTTCTCTTTCAATTCACGCCTACTTCTTCTCCAAGATATACTCTCGTACTTAATTCAGTTAAGTCAGAATGAAGGGTTGACCCGTGACAATCACCCACTATCTTCGTTACTCGCTTAGCCAAGATCCGCGTGCTTGACAACCACAAGCGGTCTATATGATGTTCAACGTAGTCATTGGACGACAGCCGAAGTATATTCTCTTGGGTCTCTAATCCACGGACCGAGTCCGTGAGGTTAGGATCTTCGTGGTATAGGCTAGAACCAATTGGCAGCATTCCTGAGATCCAGAAAGTCTAAACCTTGTATGTGATATTCCGGGTAGGATCTGGGAAGGGATGACTGTGACGAGCTTCAAACTTGCGAATGTTGGACGCAGTGACAGTGTGCAAAAGGATAGAGAGATCCTATTTCGACGCTAGTGAGAACCGACAGATGATTAGCCGTGCGGTAGCTGTACCTGGTATTTTTCATCCGAGACGAGAAATCTGATAGTTGATTAGCCGTGCATAGGCCGTACCTGGTATTTTTCATTCGAGAGGATCCTACAGCTTGTCATGAAAGGGAGCACACATGATTCGATGAAGACAATAGGAAATCAGAGGTTCAGAAGCATCAAAGCATCTCCAAACGCTTATTTGAAATTCCCACCAATGAATTACATAAGTATCTCTACTTTATTTTATATTTTATTTATCTTTTAATTATCAAAACCCCATAACCATTTGAATTCGCCTGACTAAGATTTATAAGATGACCATAGCTTGCTTCAAGCCGATAATCTCCGTGGGATCGACCCTTACTCGCGTAAGGTTTTATTACTTGGACGACCCAGTGTACTTGCTGGTTAGTTGTACCGGAGTTGTGAAAAGTGTGATCACAATTCCGTGTACCAAGTTTTTGGCACCGTTGCCGGAGATTGTTCGAGTTTGGAGAACTGACAGTTTATCTTGTTGCTTAGATTATGTAATTTTATTTTATGTTTAAGCTTTTTATTTTTTATTTTCGAAAAATTCAAAAAAAAATTTTGTTCTTTAGAATTTTTAAGAATGAATTCTAGAGCTTCTTGAGATATGTTAAAGCCTGGCTGGCTGTTATGCCATGTCTAATCTTTTGGACCGAGGTTTCCACTTTCCATTGTAGAAAGGACATGTCTGTATTGGTTATGCTGAAGCTTGGCTGGCCATTTGGCCATGTCTAAATCTTTTGGATCGAAACTTTAGACTAACATTGCACGAATCCTGAAATTCTTATTAAAATTTTTGAATTTCTTTATTTTCTTTTTCCAAAAAAATTTTCGAAAAATATACAAAAAATTTAATAAAATCATAAAACCAAAAAAATTTTGTGTTTCTTGTTTGAGTCTTGTGTCAAATTTTAAGTTTGGTGTCAATTGCATGTTTTTAAATTTTCTTAAATTTTCGAAAATATATGCATTGTGTTCTTCTTAATCTTCAAGTTGTTCTTGATGATTTTCTTTGTTTGATCTTTACATTTTCTTGTTTTGTGTTTTTTGTTGATTTTCATATGCATTTTCGAATTCATAGTGTCTAAACATTAAAAAGTTCTAAGTTTGGTGTCTTGCATGTCTTTCTTTTCTGAAAAATTTTCAAAAATATGTTCTTGATGTTCATCATGATCTTCAAAGTGTTCTTGGTGTTCATCTTGACATTCAAACTGTTCTTGCATGCATTATTTGTTTTGATCTTAAATTCTTATGTCTTGTGTCATTTTGTTGTTTTTCTCTTTCTTCATTAATTAAAAAAAATATCAAAAATAATATCTTTCCCTTATTTTACTCATAAATTTTTGAAATTTTGAGTTGACTTAGTCAAAGATTTTTAAAATTTAGTTGTTTCTTGTTAGTCAAGTCAAAGTTTCAATTTAAAAACTTTATCTTTTCAAATCTTTTTCAAAAAGCAAATCTTTTTCATTTTTCTTCTTAATATTTTCAAATTTCTTAAATAAAATTTCAAAATCTTTCTCTTAATTTTATTTCATAATTTTCGAAATTATTCTAACATTTAATGTTTTGATTCAAAAATTTCAAGTTTGTTACTTTCCTGTTAAGAAAGGTTCAATCTTTAAATTCTAGAATAATATCTTTTAGTTTTTTGTTAGTCAAGTCATCAACTTTAATTTTCATAATCAAATATTTTTAAATTTCTTTTTCAAATCTTTTTCAGAATAAATTTCAATCATATCTTTTTCAAAACTTAATTTCAAAATCTTTTTCTAACTTCTTATCTTCTCAAAATTTATTTTCAAATCTTTTTCAATTAACCACTTGACTTGTTTGTTTTAATTTTAAAAAAGTTTACTATTTCTTATCTTTTTCAAAACCAACTAACAACTTTTCTCTCTCTCTAATTTTCGAAAACCACTAACTACTCTTTTAAAATTCTTTTTAATTAAATTATTGTTTTAAATTCTAATTTTATTTTATTTCTTTTAATATTTTCGAAACTAACTTAATTAATTAAATGAAAACAAAAATATTTTTCTTTTCTTTTAATTAATATTCGAATACTCTCCCTCTCATCTCTTTCTATTTATTTTATTTATTTACTAACACTTCTCTTCTACTCATAATTCGAACCCTCTTTCTCTCTATGTTCGAATTTCTTCTCCTTCCATCTTCATTCTATTCTTCTTTTCCTCTGACACATAAAGGAATTTCTATACTGTGACATAGATGATTCCTCTTCTTTTCTATTCTCTTCTTTTTCATATGAGCAGAAACAGGGATAAAGACATTCTTGTTGAAGCTGATCCTGAACCTGAAAGGACTTTGAAGAGGAAGCTAAGAGAAGCTAAAGCACAACATTCCGGAGAGGACCTTACAAAAATTTTCGAAAAAGAAGAAGACATGGCAGCCAAACCCAACAACAACAGTGGAAATGCAAGGAAGATGCTTGGTGACTTTACTGCACCAACTTCCGACTTCTATGGAAGAAGTATCTCAATTCCTGCAATTGGAGCAAACAACTTTGAGCTTAAGGCCTCAATTAGTTTCTCTAATGCAGCAGAATTGCAAGTTTCATGGATTTCCATTGGAAGATCCTCATCAGTTCTTAGCTGAATTCTTGCAAATCTGTGACACTGTTAAGACCAATAGAGTTAATCCTGAGGTCTACAGACTTCGACTTTTCCCCTTTGCTGTAAGAGACAGAGCTATGATATAGTTGGACTCACAACCTAAAGAAAGCCTGAACTCTTGGGAAAAGTTGGTCAATGCTTTCTTGGCCAAATTCTTTCCACCTCAAAAGTTGAGCAAGCTTAGAGTGGAAGTCTAAACCTTCAGACAGAAGGAAGGTGAATCCCTCTATGAAGCTTGGGAAAGATACAAGCAATTGATCAGAAGGTGTCCTTCTGACATGCTTTCAGAATAGAGCATCTTATGTATATTCTATGTTGGTCTGTCTGAATTGTCCAATATGTCATTGGACCACTCTGCTGGTGGATCTCTTCATCTGAAGAAAATGCCTGCAGAAGCCCAGGAACTCATTGAGATGGTTGCAAATAACCAGTTCATGTATACTTCTGAAAGAAATCCTGCGAATAATGGGATGACTTAGAAGAAATGAGTTCTTGAGATTGATACTCTGAATTCCATATTTGCTCAGAATAAAATATTAACTCAGCAAGTCAATATGATTTCTCAGAATCTGACTGGAATGCAAGCTGCATCCGGCAGTACTAAAGAAGCCTCCTCTGAAGGAGAAGCTTATGACCCTGAGAATCTTGGAATGGAAGAGGTGAATTATATGGGAGAATCCTAGGGAAACACTTATAATCCTTCATGGAGAAATCATCCAAATTTCTCATGGAAGGATCAACAGAAGCCTAATCAAGGCTTCAATAATAATAATAATGGTGGGAGAAATAGGTTTGACAATAGCAAACCTTTTCCATCATCTTCTCAGCAACAGACAGAAAATTCTAAGTAGAGCCTCTCTGACTTAGCAACCATAGTCTCTGATCTATCTAAGACCACTCTTAGTTTTATGATTGAAACAAGGTCCTCCATTAGAAATTTGGAGGCACAAGTGGGTCAGCTGAGTAAAAGAGTTACTGAAACTCCTCCTAGTACTCTCCCAAGCAAGACAAAAGAAAATCCCAAAAGAAAGTGCAAGGCCATAAATATACCCAAAGTGGCCGAACCTATAGAGGAGGAAGAGGTAGTGATTTTCAGTGAGGAAGACCTCAATGGACGTCTACTAACCACCAATGAGTTCCCTAATAAGGAACCAAAGGAATCTGAGACTCATACAGAGACCATAGAGATTCCACTGAACTTACTGTTGCCATTCATGAGCTCTGATGAGTATTCTTCCTCTGAAAAAGATGAAGATATTATTGAAGAGTAAGTAGCTCAGTATCTAGGAGCAATCATGAAGTTGAATGCCAAGTTATTTGGTAATGAGACTTGGGAGGATGAACCTCCATTGCTCATCAATGAACTGAATGCATTGGTTCAACTGAAATTACCTGAGAAGAAACCGGATCCCGGAAAGTTCTTAATAGCTTGTACCATAGGCACCATGACCTTTGAGAAGGCTCTGTGTGACCTGGGGTCAGGAATAAACCTTATGCCACTCTCTATAATGGAGAAACTAGGGATCTTTGAGGTACAAGTGATAAACCCCGATTTCGTGATTTATCTTGTGCTTATTTTAGGGGATTTTATCACCTTTTTCCACATTTATTCAATGAAATAGCATGATTTTATAATTCTCCCTTGATTTTCGCTTAAGTGTAAAAACATGCTTTTTAGGCCCTAAATTGGTAATTTTGATTCACTTTAATTCCATTCGATGCCTTGATGTGTTTGTTGAGTAATTTCAGGTTCATAAGGCAAGTATTGGATGGAAGAAATGAGTAGAAAAGCATACAAAGGGGAGAATGCATGAAGAAACAAAGATTGGGAGTGCATCAAAGGACGCGCACGCGCACAAGGCGCGCACGCGCAAAAGTGATCTCGCCCATGGATGCGCACGCGTACCTGCTGTGACGTGGCGAAAATTGGCAGGTTAAGAAATTATTATAACAGATACGTTGCAAGTACAGTTCTTAACCAACCGAAAATCGACTTATCAATTTAGAAGGGGTTGTCACAAAATTAGAATTAAAATACTGGGAGTATGAATCCCAGGTCGTCTCCCAATGAGTTGCAGAAAGGTGTGCTATTTTATTAATCAGATGTTTTCTAAAATGGTTTGAGTTGGTAAACAGGAAATTAAATCAGAGAATTTATGTAATTTAAATAAAAATCTTGACCGGGAGTAGATTAGTTGGGAGCCCTATCCTTGATGGAGTTCTCTCAAGATAAAAGTGATAATTGAAGGTTGTTCTGCTTAGTTATCCTTTACTAGGTAGAGGAAAGTCAAGTAAGTTGGAAAGCAATTTCTATTCACAAGTCCTAATCCTCTCCCTTGGGAAGGACTAGTGTCAGTGGCTAGAGGGCGATCCAATAATAAACCCAATTACAATTTTTTTTTTGAGTATTCCAACTCAAGGTTCTCCTTTCAATCATCTCCCAATCAAGTTATGGAACTACTCGCTCATTATGAATGTAAATTTCACAAAATAAGGAAGAGAAATAAAGAGAGACATGATGAATAATAATAATAATCAAAGAAACCAATTAAAAATAAAAATAATTCTTGTATTAATAAATTCTAAAAATAATCCAATAGTAACTCTAAATAAATTAAGGACATGGAAGAGTAAGTGACAAGTAAGAAAACAAACTAGAATGACAAAGTCTTGACGGAGGTAATAACTCTTCTCAATATCCCAATCCAAAAAGAAATAAAAACGAAATCCTAAGAACTATGAATGTGTAGAGAGAAAACCTAGAGGAGGAGTAAAATCAGATCTAAAACTAAAAATTATGTGGAATGAATGTTGTTCTCGTCTCTGCATGTTCCCTGGCGCTAATCTGCTTTTCCGGGCCGAAAACTGGGTCAAAAAAGGGCCCAAAATTGCCCCCAGCGAATTCTGCAGATTCTGCAGATTGCGCACGTCACGCGATCGCGTCATCCAGGCATTCGTGTCATCCAGCGTTTTGCCTTGCCACGCGTGCGCGTCGTCCACGCATTCGCGTCACTTGTGCAGCTTCAAATTCACGCGTTCGCGTCAAGCACGCGAGCGCGTCACTGCAATTTGCTCTATTTCACACAGTCACGTGAGCCATGCGTCCGCGTCACTTCTCGCTGGTCAACTCCTCAATTTCTTGTGTTCCTTCCATTTTTGCAAGCTTCCTTTTCAATCTCCAAGTCAATCATGCCCTATAAAACCTGAAACACTTGACACACAGATCACGACATCGAATGGAATAAAGGAGAATTAAAATACATAATTAAAAGTGTCTAGAAAGGAAGTTTTCAATCATGGAGTAATTTTTGGGAAGGAATTGTAAATACATGCTAATCATATGAATACGTGGGTAAAGGTTTGATAAATTCACACAATTAAACACAATATAAACCATAAAATAATGGTTTATCAACCTTCCCACACTTAGACATTAGCATGTCCTCATGTTTAGTTGAAGGAGATAAAATAAATGAGTAGGGACATGTAAAACTCATGCACCTTTGCTGGATCTACAGAAATGCCCGTATTAGACACAACATGTCCTAGTACAATCTCTTGTTTTACCATAAAATGACATTTTTCAAAGTTCAATACAAGGTTTGTACTGACACATCTATCTAATACTCTAGATAAACTATCTAAGCAAAGGCTAAAGGAATCACCATAAACGCTAAAATCATCCATAAAAACCTCCATACAGTCCTCAATAAGATCAGAGAAAAGACTCATCATACACCTTTGGAAAGTAGCTGGTGCATTGCACAAGCCAAAGGGCATTCTCTTATAAGCATAAGTCCCAAAAGGGCATGTAAAAGTAGTCTTTTCCTGATCTTCAGGAGCTATATGGATCTGGAAATAGCCTGTGTAACCATCTAAAAAGCAATAATGTGATTTACCTGACAGGCGATCCAACATTTGATCAATGAATGGAAGGGGGTAGTGATCCTTACGAGTGGCTTGGTTGAGACGCCGGTAATCAATGCAGACCCTCCAGGCGTTCTGTACTCTGGTTGCCATGAGCTCTCCATGCTCATTCTTCACTGTAGTGACTCCAGACTTCTTGGACACCACTTGTACTGGGCTTACCCATTCACTGTCTGAGATGGGGTAGATAATATCTGCCTCAAGTAGTATGGTCACTTCCTTTTTGACAACCTCTAAGATAGTGGGATTCAGTCTTCTCTGGGGTTGACGAACAGGTCTTGCTCTCCCTTCTAAAAATATTCTGTGCTCACAAACTTGAGGGTTGATGCCTTCTATGTCTGCCAAGCTCCATCCAATTGCTTTCTTGTGTCTCCTCAGCACACTGAGTAGCTGTTCTTCTTGTTGGGAAGTGAGTTCCCTTGCAATGATAACTGAAAACTTCTGCTTGTCCTCAAGATAAGCATACTTGAGGTGTGGAGGGAGGGGCTTTAATTCCAATTTCTGCACATGGCCAGGCTCTGAGTCATCCGGAGCTGGTGATAATGGCAAAGTGCCCTCATTGTCTTCTGCAAGTGTCCCCATACTTGGACCTTGTCCTATGTACCTCTCTTCTAATTCCTCCTGGTGAATTTCAGCTACAGTTTCATCAATAACATCACATTGGAAGATAGAATGATCTTCCGGAGGATGTCTCATTGCTTCATTTAAGCTGAACTTCACTGCTCTGCCATCTATCTCAAAGGAATAAGTTCCTGAGAATGCATCCAGCTTGAACTTTGAAGTCTTCAGGAATGGTCTTTCAAGCAGGATTGATGATGGCCTTCCTGAGTCATTAGGGGGCATTTCCAGGATATAGAAGTCAATGGGAAATGTGAGTCCCTTAATGCTCATTAATACATCTTCAGCAACTCCAACCACTGTAATAATACTTTTATCTGCTAACACAAAATGAGCTGCTGACCTTTTTAAGGGAGGGAGGCTCAAAGTATCATATATAGACAAAGGCATTATACTGACGCACACTCCTAAATCACACATGCAGTCAGAAAATATCACACCACCAATAGTACAATTAACCATACATGGACCTGGATCACTACACTTTTCAGGTATACCTCCCATTAAAGCAGATATAGAACTATCTAAAGGAATAGTTTCTAATTCATTAATTTTGTCTTTATGAATGCATAAATCTTTTAGAAACTTTGCATATTTAGGTACTTGTTGAATAACATCAATAAGGGGAACAGTTACCTCGACCTTTTTGAATATTTCAACCAATTTGGGATCAAGTTCCATCTGCTTCCTGGGCTTCCTTGCAATTTGTGGAAATGGAATAGGAAGGACATTTTCTGCAGGGTCTGCATCCTTTGGTGCTTCCTTCTGTGGTTGAGCTTCTTCTTCTTCAACCATGTCTTGTATGTCCTCTTCTTCTTCAGCATCCTCGACTTCCACCACCTCTTCAGCTGAGGCGTGTTCTGATGGGATTGGTTCCTCCTGATTCCTCTCTTGCAGTGTCGTTCTGGACCTTAGGGTGATGGCATTGATGCCACCCTTTGGATTGGACAATGGTTGAGAGGGGATTCCACTGGATCTCAAAGGCTGGTTGTTGGAGTTATTTAGTGATCCAATCTGTGAGATAAGAGCTTGCAAGGTAGAGTTCAGACCATTTAGAGTAGAAGTAAGGTTGTTTTCCATGGCCTGCTGTCTCCGATCAATAGATTGTAGTAACTCATCATTAGAAGATGAAGAGGGATAAGTGATCTGAGAGGTCTGCTATTGGTTGTGCTGTGGTCCTTGAGATTGCCTCAGGTGAGGTGCTCTGTAAGGCTGGTTCTAGTTCTGCTACATGTTGTTGTTATTATTCTACCTCTGATTTCCCTGATTGTCTCTGCCTCCTCTGTTATTGTTGTCCCTCCAGCCCTGGTTAGAATTATCTCTCCAACCTTGGTTGGAATTGTCTTGCCATCCATGGTTGTAGCTGCCACCTTGATTGTAACCTTGATTGGGGCGGTCATAAAAGTTATGATGACTGCCACAGTGTTATCTTCCTGCTGGAGCTACAGACATTCATCAGTATAGTGGCTATAATCAGCACAGATCCCGCACACTCTCTGTGGGACTAACTGTTGGCTTTGCTGCGCTTGTTGTTGATTCAACTGCATCTGCTTCAGTAAGTTAGTCATTTTACATATACTCTGAGTCAGAGCAGTAGTCTCCTTGCTAGAAGATACCTTTGCAACAGTTTTTGACCGGCCTTGTTTTTGCCTGTGATTCCTAGTAGGTTCAGCTAAGTCGCTGATCAATTGCCATGCCTCATCAGTGGTCTTGTACTTTTTCATAGACCCATTGCTAGCACTTTCCAATGTGGTCTTATCTTGGGGCCTCATGCCTTGTGTGACGTATCCGAGCAACACTATCTTGTCAATCATATAGTGGGGGCATGCTTCCAGAAGGTTGTTGAAGCGCTCCCAGTATTCGTAAAGAGTCTCGGACTCGTCCTGAACAATCATGGAAATGTCTTTCCTCAGTTTATCAGTAACTTCAGCTGGAAAGAATTTTTCCAAAAATTCTCTTCTAAGCTTGTCCCAGTCAGAAACAGTTGCTGCGGGTTGAGTGTAGTACCACTCTCTCGCTTTTTCCTCAAGAGAGAATGGGAAGGCTTTCAACAGAATAGAAGTTTCATCTGTACCATCTCGCCTGACAGTAGAACAGGCTGCTTGGGAATCCCTAAGGTGCTTGATAGGCTCTTGAGCAGGTAAGCCATGAAACTTAGGCATCAAGTTGAGCAGTGCAGTCTTTATTTCAAAATCTGTAGCCACTGCTGGGTGATGCGCTTGAAACGGTTGCATTGTGAAATCAGGGGCTCCAGCCTCCTGGATAGTAACTCTCCTAGGTGCTACCATGTCACCTGCACGTAAATCAATCGAATCAGTAGAACGAGGGCTTGTTTCTTCCTTACGTGACGTTTCAGATTCGCCCTCAGGGAAGACTAACCGACACCGAGCTTGCCTTATTCGTGAAATAGTTCTTTCAATCTTAGGATCAAATACTGGCAAGCTTGGATCAGGAAGTGAACACGTCATTTAACGAAAGAAACATGCAGCTCATAGTAGCAAAACAAAATAAAATGCAAATAAATAAATTCCAATCAATAACTTAGCACTCTATTGCAACACCCTGGCAACGGCGCCAAAAATTGACGTGGCAAAAATTGGCGGGTTAAGAAATTATTATAAGAGATACGTTGCAAGTACAGTTCTTAACCAACTGAAAATCCACTTATCAATTTAGAAGGGGTTGTCACAAAATTAGAATTAAAATATTGAGAGTATGAATCCCAGGTCATCTCCCAACGAGTTGTAGAAAGGTTTGCTATTTTATTAATCAGATGTTTTCTAAAATAGTTTGAGTTGGTAAACAGGAAATTAAATCAGAGAATTTATGTAATTTAAATAAAAATCTTGACCGGGAGTAGATTAGTTGGAAGCCCCATCCTTGATGGAGTTCTCTCAAGATAAAAGTGATAATTGAAGGTTGTTCTGCTTAGTCCTTTACTAGGTGGAGGAAAGTCAAGTAAGTTGGAAAGCAATTTCTATTCACAAGTCCTAATCCTCTCCCTTCGGAAGGACTAGTGTCAGTGGCTAGAGGACGATCCAACAATAAACCCAATTACAATTTTTCTCTTGAGTATTCCAACTCAAGGTTCTCCTTTCAATCATCTCCCAATCAAGTTATGGAACAACTCGCTCATTATGAATGTAAATTTCACAAAATAAGGAAGAGAAATAAAGAGAGACATGATGAACAATAATAATCAAAGAAACCAATTAAAAATAAAAATAATTCTTGTATTAATAAATTCTAAAAATAATCCAATAGTAACTCTGAATAAATTAAGGACATGGAAGAGTAAGTGACAAGTAAGGAAACAAACTAGAATGACGAAGTCTTGACGGAGGTAATAACTCTTCTCAATATCCCAATCCAAAAAGCAATAAAAACGAAATCCTAAGAACTATGAATGTGTAGAGAGAAAACCTAGAGGAGGAGTAAAATCAGATCTAAAACTAAAAATTATGCGGAATGAATGTTGTTCTCATCTCTGCATGTTCCCTGGCTCTAATCTGCTTTTCTGGGCCGAAAACTGGGTCAAAACAGGGCCCAAAATCGCCCCCAGCAAATTCCGCAGATTCTGCAGATCGCGCACGTCACGCGATCGCGTCATCCAGGCGTTCGCATCATCCAGCGTTTTGCCTTACCATGTGTGTGCATAGTCCATGCATTCGCGTCACTTGTGCAACTTCCAATTTACGCGTTCGCGTCAGGCACTGATGAGCGGATAATTTATACGCTTTTTGGCATTGTTTTTACATAGTTTTTAGTATGATTTAGTTAGTTTTTAGTATATTTTTATTAGTTTTTAATTAAAATTCACATTTCTGGAATTTACTATGAGTTTGTGTGTTTTTCTGTGATTTCAGGTATTTTCTGGCTGAAATTGAGGGACCTGAGCAAAAATCAGATTCCGAGGTTGAAGAAGGACTGCAGATGCTGTTGGATTTTGACCTCCCTGCACTCAAAGTAGATTTTCTGGAGCAACATAATTCTAAATGGTGCGCTCTTAATTGCGTTGGAAAGTAGACATCTAGAGTTTTCCAGCAATATATAATAGTCTATACTTTGCCCGAGTTTAGATTACGCAAACTGGCGTTCAACGCCAGTTCCATGCTGCATTCTGGAGTTAAACGCCAGAAACAGGTTGGAAAGTGGAGTTAAACGCCAGAAATAGGTTACAAACTGGCGTTCAACTCCAAGAGAAGCCTCTACACATGTAAAGCTCAATGCTCAGCCCAAGCACACACCAAGTGGGCCCCAGAAGTGGATTTCTGCATCATTTACTCAATTCTGTAAACCCTAGTAACTAGTTTAGCATAAATAGGACTTTTTACTATTGTATTTACATCTTTGGAACATCTTTACTTTCATCTTTAGATTACGTTTGGGGGCTGGCCATTCGGCCATGCCTGGACCTTATCAGTTATGTATTTTTAACGGTAGAGTTTCTACACTCCATAGATTAAGGTGTGGAGCTCTGCTGTTCCTCATGAATTAATACAAAGTACTACTGTTTTTCTATTCAATTCAAGCTTATTCCTTCTCTAAGATATCCATTCGCACCCAAGAACATGATGAATGTGATGATTATGTGACGCTCATCATCATTCTTACCCATGAACGCGTGCCTGACAAACACTTCCGTTCTACATGCAAACAAGCTAGAATGAGTATCTCTTAGATATCTAATACAGAGGACCGAGTCCGAGATATTAAAATCTTCGTGGTATAAGTTAGAACCCATGGATGGCCATTCTTGAGATCCGAAAAGTCTAAACCTTGTCTATGGTATTCCGAGTAGGATCTGGGAAGGGATGGCTGTGACGAGCTTCAAACTCGCGAGTGCTGGGGGTAGTGACAGACGCAAAAAGGATAGTAAATCCTATTCCAGTATGATCGAGAACCGACAGATGATTAGCTATGCAGTGACAGCGCATTGGACCATTTTCACAGAGAGGATGGGATGTAGCCATTGACAACGGTGATGCCCTACATAAAGCTTTCCATGGAAAGGAGTAGGAATGATTGGATGAAGACAGCAGGAAAGCAGAGGTTCAGGAGGAACGAAAGCATCTCTATACGCTTATCTGAAATTCTCACCAAAGAATTACATAAGTACCTCTATCTTTATTTTACGTTTTATTTATCTTTTTATTATCAATTCACTATAACCATTTGAATCCGCCTGACTGAGATTTACATGGTGACCATAGCTTGCTTCAGGCCGACAATCTTCGTGGGATCGACGCTTACTCACGTAAGGTTTATTACTTGGACGACCCAGTGCACTTGCTGGTTAGTTGTGCGAAGTTGTGATAAAGAGTTGAGATTACAATTGTGCGTACCAAGTTGTTGGCGCCATTGATGATCACAATTTCATGCACCAGGCACGCGAGCGCGTCACTGCAATTTCCTCTATCTCGCACGGTCGCGTGAGCCATGCGTCCGCGTCACTTATCGCTGGTCATCTCCTCAATTTCTTGTGTTCCTTCCATTTTTGCAAGCTTTCTTTCCAATCTCCAAGTCATTCATGCCCTATAAAACCTGAAACACTTGACACACAGATCACGACATCGAATGGAATAAAGGAGAATTAAAATACATAATTAAAAGTCTCTGGAAAGCAAGTTTTCAATCATGGAGTAATTTTTGGGAAGGAATTGTAAATACATGCTAATCATATGAATAAGTGGGTAAAGGTTTGATAAATTTACACAATTAAATACAATATAAACCATAAAATAATGGTTTATCATGCCGCTTCCGCGCGGATGGAGAAATTGTCAATCGACGCGCACGCGCACATGGCGCGCACGCGCACATGGCGCGCACACGCCAATACTCTTACATGGCCCACTTGAAGGCAAAATGCTGGGGGCAATTTCTGAGCTGCCCAGGCCCAAGTCCGACTTGTTTCTGAGTGTATTTCATGCAGAATTGAAGTCCAAGCAAAGGGGGAGCAATTAGTTTAGCCAACATGAGCCTTTAGTTAGTTTTCTAGAGAGAGAAGCTCCCTCTTCTCTCTAGAATTAGGTTAGGATTAGGGTAGATTATCTTAAATTTAAGTTCAATTACTTGATCTTATCTTGTCTCTTTTATAATTTCTCATTCTTACATCTTGGTTTTCCTAATTGTGATGTTAATTTCTCGCTTTGCTCTCTTTTAAGATGATGAACTCATGTTGGATTTGATTTGTTTTTAATGAAATTTAGTGTTGATGTTCTTTTTATTGATGAATTGAGTTGTGATCTTACTTTTCTTACACTTAATAGTTGTTAGATTTTATTATTCTTACAATTTATGATGCTTACTTTTATTGTACTCTACGTATTTGATGAAATGCTCTCTTTAATTTTTGAGTAGTTTTGTCAACTCTTGGCCTAAGCCAAGGGAATTGAGTAACCTTAAGTCATTGGGTATGATAGACTTGATGATTTGAGAACCCATGGTGATCAATTTGACACCCATTGATGCTAACCCACTACTAAGTTAATTAGTAGGTAGGTTAGGACTTAAGGGTGGATGTGATCAAATCTATTTGACATACTTCAAGCTTAGGAGTAAATGTCACGTACTTAAAGCTTTTGGGAAGTAGACTTAATAGGTTGGCCTCTCATGATTATCAATATTTGGTTTGTTGACAAGGATGGTGATCTCAATTACCCAAGTCTTAGCCAAGAGTTCTTTATCTTATTTCCTTTATTCACTTGCTAAATTTATTCTCTTGTCATCTCATGAACCAAAACCCCCCTTTACCCCTTCATAGCCAATAACTAAGCATTACATTGTGATTCTAGGGAGACTACCCGGAGTCCAAATACTTCGGTTATAAATTCATTGGGGTTTGTTACTTGTGATAAACAAAATTTTTGTATGAAAGGACTATTGTTTAGTTTAGAAACTATACTTTACAACGAGGATTCATTAGTGGAATTCTAGACCACACAAAAGTCTCGTTCATCAACAAGCTGCAAGAATCTCACTAGAGATGGCAGACAAATTAATGAAACAGGCTTATGGACTTGTAGAGGATGTCTTAGTGAAGGTTGAAGGCCTGTACATCCCTGCTGATTTCATAATTCTAGACACTGGGAAGGATGAAGATGAATCTATTATCCTTGGAAGACCCTTCCTAGCCATAGCAAGAGCTGCGATTGATGTGGATAGAGGAGAGATAGTCCTTCAATTGAATGAGGACTACCTTGTGTTTAAGGCTCAAGGATCTTCTTCTGTAACCATGGAGAGGAAGCATGAAAAGCTTCTCTCAATACAGAGTCAAACAGAGCCCCCACACTCAAATTCTAAGTTTGGTGTTGGGAGGCCACCATTAAAGCTCAGAGTCTCTGTGAAACTCTCTAAGAGCTCACTGTCAAGCTATTGACATTAAAGAAGCGCTTATTGGGAGGCAACCCAATGTTATTTAATTATATTTATCTTTCATAGACATTTGTTTTCCATTGTCATGTTATGTTTTCTTTAGGTAGATGATCATGTGAAGTCACAAAAACAGTTACAGAATTGAAGCGGAATAAAAAATAGCATCAAAAATAGCACACCCTGGAGGACAGGCTTACTTGCGTTTAAACGCCAGTAAGGATAGCAGAATGGGCATTTAACGCCCAGTCTGGCAGCATTCTGGGTGTTAAACGCCAGAATTGGCAGCCAGACTGGCGTTAAACACCAAAAAAGGGTGTCTAGTGTCTGGTTGGCGTTAAACGCCAGAATTGGCAGATAGACTGGCATTTAACACCAGAAAAAGGTGTCTGGTGGGCGTTAAACGCCAGAAAAGGGCATCATTCTGGCATTTAACGCCAGAAAAGGTAGCAGAGTTGGCGTTAAACGCTAAAAATGGCACATAGAGGGCATTTAAATGCCAAAATGATGCAGGGACCAGAATTCCTTGACACCTCAGGATCTGTGAACCCCACAAGATCCCCACCTACCCCAAATCACTCTATCTCCTCTTCACACCTCTCCATAACACTCTTCCCCAAATACCCTTGACCAATCACATCAATACCTCTTCCCCAAACACCATTCACCTATCAAATCATACCCTCTTCCCCACAATCTCTTCACCACTCACATTCATCCATCATAAAACCCCACCTACCTCACCATTCAAATTCAAAACATTTCCCTCCCAAACCTAACCCCTTCATACACGCTTTCCCTCTCTCTCTCTCTCTCTCTCTCTTACCCTATAAATACCCCTTCTTACCACCTTCAATTTCACACATCATACACACTTAAACCCCCCTTGGCCGAAACAAACACTCCCCTCCATCTCCTCAATTTCTTTTTCTTCTCCTCCTTTCTTTCTTCTTTTGCTCGAGGACAAGCAAACTTTTTATGTTTGCTGTGGGAAAAAGCTCTTCTTTTTTTTTTCCATAACCATTAATGGCACCTAAGGCCGGAGAAACCTCTAGAAAGAGGAAAGAAAAGGCAATTGCTTCCACCTCCAAGTCATGGGAGATGGAGAGATTCATCTCAAAGGTCCATCAATACCACTTCTATGAAGTTGTGGCCAAGAAAAGGGTGATCCCCGAAGTCCCCTTCATAAGTGGAAACTTATGAGATCATACCTCTAGAACTATACAAGGTGACGGACAAGCCCTCCACTTTAGCAAGATTAGCCTTCCCTCATCTCATCTATAACATGTGCAATTCAGCTGGAATTGTCATAGAGGAAGACATCCTCATTGAAGAGGACAAGCCCATTACTAAAAAGAGGATGGAGCAAACAAGAGAGCCCACTCATGGACCTCAATAAGAGCATGAGGATATTCCGCATCAAGAAATCCTTGAGATGCCTCAAGGGATGCATTTTCCTCCACACAACTACTGGGAGCAACTCAACACTTCTTTAGGAGAATTGAGTTCCAACATGGGGCAACTAAGGATGGAGCACCAAGAGCACTCTGATTATCCTCCATGAAATCAAAGAGGACCAAAAGGCCATGAGAGAGGAGCAACAAAGGCAAAGAAGAGACATAGAGGAGCTCAAGCACTCCATAGGATCTTCATGAGGAAGAACTAGCCGCTGTCACTAAGGTGGACCCGTTCTTTAATTTCCTTGTTCTTATTTTTCTGTTTTTTGAATTCTACGCTTTATCTTTTGTCTATGTTTGTGTCTTTATTACATGATCATTAGTTTTTAGTGTCTATGTCTTAAAGCTATGAATAATTCCATGAATCCTTCACCTTTCTTAAATGAAAAATGTTTTCTGAAAAAGAAAAAGAAGTACATGAGTTTCGAATTCTATCTTAAAAATAGTTTAATTATTTTGATGTGGTGGCAATACTTTTTGTTTTCTGAATAAATGCTTGAACAGTGCATATTTTTGATAGTGAAGTTTATGAATATTAAAATTGTTGGCTCTTGAAAGAATAATGAAAAAAGAGAAATGTTATTGATAATCTGAAAAATCTTAAAATTGATTCTTGAAGCAAGAAAAAGCAGTGAAAAACAAAGCTTGTGAAAAAAAATGGCGAAAAACAAAAAAAGAAAGAAAAAGAAAAAGCAAGCAGAAAAAGCCAATAACCCTTTAACTTAAAAGGCAAGGGTAAAAAGGATCTAAGGCTTTGAGCATTAATGGATAGGAGGGCCCAAAGGAATAAAATCCTGGCCTAAGCGGCTAAATCAAGATGTCCCTAACCATGTGCTTGTGGCGTGAAGGTGT